>NC_083233.1:924285-1232381 GCF_032191835.1 Heteronotia binoei
ATGAAGTAATTCAGCCTCTTTTCCCATCTCTCCCACCACTTCAGTTGCTCAGGGTTGAACTCCCGGATAAACCCCTGCGGGCCGGGCTGGCCGGCCATGTGGGGGGCTGCCGGTGGAGGGTCAGCAGGAGGCACAGAGGCATTGGACGCTCAGTCTTCACTCATCTCAGGTCCCGGCTTGGTGACCTTCCTCAGCAATGGCGGTGTGATGTGTGGAGCTGGAAGCAGCTGCTGCAAGGTGCGGTGCTGGTTGCTGGATTGGCTACCAGGATCCCATCCTCGTCGCCGCTATCATATAGTGTGTTTCTATGCATTGAAGAGGCGAGGCGGAAGTAATAACAAGCTCTTTATTGAGTACAGCATGGTAGGTGGCTGCACTAACAAGACTGGCAAACAGGGCCAACTATATACAACACTGGGTTCCCGCATTAGCACCTTATTGGGTCATTCAAACCAGCAGGGGGGCCTGTGATTGGAGCAGGGCAGTTGAAATTTGGATCCTCCTGCCCATTGTTCCTAAGTCCCCAAGCTCAGTTCTTCAGGCTACAATGAGCCAGGCAGGAACACCATTTGGTAACACAAAGATTCACATACATAACACACACAGAGAGCTTTCCCACCCACCCACCAACCGACCATTATCTGGCCCCATCTTCAGCTTTCCTTCCATCTCTACCCAAGCAACCTGTGCATACCAGCTGCTGATCCATGCCAGGTTCAGCTGTGCAGTGAAAGCCACTGAGCAGGGCCTCGCTGTATCGAATAGGCTGCTAGGTCAAGTTGTGCACTAGGGAACCACAAGGAGTACTGCGGGAGTGGGGGGGGGGGGGGGGGCTCATTTGCCCCAGAATCCCACTCCTCATAATATTTCTCTCTTCCTTGGCTTCTGGCAATCTCCATAGGCTCACCATTCCCTGCTTCCTTTTCTCATTCCCAGCCATTAACCAATCAACCTTATCTGCCCCCACAATGGCCCCACCCCTTTCCAGCTATATTAGTTACTTCACTTATAGAATCATAGAGTTGGAAGGGATCTCCAGGATAATCTAGTCCAACCCCCTGCACAATGCAGGAAACCCACAAATACCTACCACAAATTCACAGGATCTTCATTGCTGTCAAATGGTCATCTAGCCTCTGTTTAAAAACCTCCAAGGAAGGAGAGCCCACCACCTCCCGAGGAAGCCTGTTCCACTGAGGAATCGCTCTAACAGTCAGGAAGTTCTTCCTAATGTTGAGCTGGAAACTCTTTTGATTTAATTTCAACTCATTGGTTCTGGTCCTACATTCTGGGGCCACAGAAAACAATTCCACACCATCCTCTATATGACAGTCCTTCAAGTAAATAAAAACCTCCAAGGAAGCGTATGATCCACTAAGACCCCTAGATCCTTTTCACATATACTACTGCTAAGACAAGGCTCCCTCATACTATAACCATGCATGGGATTTTTCCTACCGAACTGTAGAACTTTACATTTATCCTTGTTAAAGTTCATTCTATTGGTTTTCCAGCCTGTCAAGGTCATCCTCTATCCTGTTTCTGTCTTCTACTGTATTTGCAACCCTTCCCAATTTAGTAAAATCGGCAAATTTAATGAGCATTCCCTCTATTCCTTCATCCAAATCGTTTATAAAGATGTTGAACAAAACAGGTCCCAGGTCAGATCCTTGAGGCACTCTACTTGTCACTCCTCCCCAAGAGGATGAGGAACATAAGAGAAGCCATGTTGGATCAGGCCAATGGCCCATCTAGTCCAACACTCTGTGTCACACAGTGGCCAAAACAACAACAACAACCCAAGTGCCATCAGAAGGTTCACAAGTGGGTCTAGAAGCCCTTCCACTTTGCCCCCCTCCAAGCACCAAGAATACAGAGCATCACTGTCCCAGACAGTTCCAATAATATACTGTGGCTAATAGCCACTGATGGACCTCTGCTCCATATTTTTATCCAATCCCCTCTTGAAGCTGTCTATGCTTGTAGCCGCCGCCACCTCCTGTGGCAGTGAATTCCACATGTTAATCACCCTTTGGGTGAAGAAGTACTTCCTTTTATTCGTTCTAACCTGACTGCTCATGAATTCTTGTATTGTGAGAAAGGGAGAAAAGTACTTCTTTCTCTACTTTCTCCATCCCATGCATAATCTTGTAAACCTCTATCATGTCACCCCGCAGTCGACGTTTCTCCAAGCTAAAGAGCCCCAAGCGTTTTAAC
Organism: Heteronotia binoei; assembly: GCF_032191835.1. Classification (NCBI taxonomy): domain Eukaryota; kingdom Metazoa; phylum Chordata; class Lepidosauria; order Squamata; family Gekkonidae; genus Heteronotia; species Heteronotia binoei. The sequence goes on from NC_083233.1 coordinate 926,503, forward strand.
CTTTCTTCATAGGGAAAGTGTTCCAAACCTTTACTCATTCTAGTTGCCCTTTTCTGGACTTTTTCCATTGCTATAATATCCTTTTTGAAATGCGGTGACCAAAATTGTACACAGTATTCCAAATGAGACCGCACCATCGATTTATACAGGGGCATTATGATACTGGCCCCTGTGGGTTCCCTGGACCTGAGGGGCCATGGCTGTGCCAGCAGCTGGCTGCACACAGTACTGTTTTCCCCCCAGAGGCCTGAGGTGCAAGGAGGTGAGGAGGAGGAGGAGGATCTCTGTTGAGTCTTACCCGTGCAGATGAAGCCAGGCAGCCCTCCATAGATCAGTTCATCATTGTCAGGCAACACAAAGGGGCATCTAGTCTGCACCTCCAGGCAGTATTGCTTGCATGGAATCCGGTGTTGGCACTGCAGTTGTGTCACGTTGAAATACTCAGAGCACAGCCAAGCCTTGTAGACAGCCTGCAACAAGGAAGCAACAGGGTGTGTCAGCAGACACCGGAAAGGGACCCAAACCTCAACGGATCAAAAGCAGGGAGAAGGAGTCAGTTGCTCATCGTCTTCCGTCCCTCCCAATATAAATTAATAAGATAAAGCAGGGGTGGCCAACAGTAGCTCTCCAGATTTTTTTTGCCTACAACTCCCATCAGCTCCAGCCAGCATGGCCAATGGCTGGGGCCGATCGGAGTTGTAGGCAAAAAACATCTGGTGAACTACCGTTGGCCAGCCCTGAGATAAAGTAAATTGTCCAGGGTAAACTTTTTGCAAGCAACTGATCTAGCTTTCAAGCTGGGCCCTTCTTTAGAGTCTGCTGAGCCAGCCCTGCTGATATATTCTAGTGTAAACTGCCATGAGGGCTGCTGGGACATGCTCCGTGTGAGGCTGCCTTTGCCCTCTTGCAAGGATCAGCTGCGGCCAGATGGGGCAACTCCTGCTTGGAAGACATCATTCCAGAGCTTCAACTATTGCACTGGTCACCTATTTGCTTCTGTGCCCAATTCAAAATAGTGGTCTAGAGGCCTGTGTGGACTTGGTCCTCCCCTCATAAGGATCAGACTATGTCTCCTGCTTGACAGTTTTGCTCCTTAGACAGCCTCTTCCTGCTGCTGACCTCTCTGAAGATTACCCATCTCACAGCTCTGCCAAGGACTTTTTCTGTGGCAAGTCTCTGGAATGGCCTACAAAAGCGAGCACAGAGTGGGCATTCAGCTTGTGCATTTATACATTTGCATTGTTTATAATCCACCTTCCTCCCAGGGACTCAGGGTGGATCACACAGAGTATATCAAGACAATCAAAAGGATGGGGCATTCAATAAACAACACCATAGGACTACACTAACAGAAATCTGTAACCAACCAGAAATCTGAAAGAACTGAAGCAAATCAAAAGTAATACCATGACACATTAAAAGTGCAACAATGACATGATTCCTTTAAATGTGATGGCCAGAAAGCTCAATCATGCTTGTCACAACCTGGCTCCTGGCTCCACCTCCATAATCCCCAGATATTTCCTGAATTGGACCAGCGAACCCTAATAATACTGTGAGTAATCTATTATACAACCTGTGCTATGAATTATGATCTAAAATACTAGTAATACTAATTCATAATTCAATATTTAGAAATCCTAAATAAAATTATTTAAAATTAGATAACAAAATAAAATAAATATGCAAACCTAATGACACCTATTAAGCCAATATATTAGATCAGCATTTCCCATTTGCAGGGTCATGACCCAGCACTAAGCCATGGAAGTCTCAATATCGGGTTGCAAGAAAAGTCAAAGCTAATCCTGCCCCCAGCAAAGCATGAACTCTGCTCTGCTTCCTTCTTCCCCATCTCTGTGTTGCACACAAAAAAGCTAGGCTTAAAGACTGATACAGGCTGCAAAGCCTGAGCTCTGTTTTGCTTGCTTGCTTGCTTGCTTGCTTCCTTCCTTCCTTCCTTCCTTCCTCCGTCTGTGTTGTGCAGAGAAAAGCTAGCCTTGAAGACTGACACAGGCTGCAAAACCTGAACTCCATTTGTCTTCTTTCCTTCCTCCGTCTCTACGTTGTACACAGAAAAGCTAGGTTTAAAGACTGACACAGGCTGCAAAGCCTGAGCTCCATTTGGCTTCCTTCCTTTCTTCGTCTCTGTGTTGTGCAGAGAAAAGCTAGCCTTGAAGACTGACACACAGTGCCAGCCTAATGGTGTGTAGCACCCTAGGCACCCCCCCGCCACCTCCCCAGCACTGTAATGCAGCACACCGTTGAACCCCTCCCCCCAAGCACGCCGCCCACTCCCTGCACCTCCTCTTCCATCGCCTGCCCCTCCTTTCCCTTCCCATTGCCTCCCCTTGCACAATCACACCGTGACCAGTGAAGGAGGCATGGGTGGGTGGCAGGTGGTGAGCTGGGGGGGGGGGAAGGGAAGGGAAAGGAGGGGTGGACGGCAGTAGTGGTGGTGGTGGAGGCATCGTCGGGTGGCAGTGCACTGGGGGGTGCAAAAGGGAAGAGAAAGGAGGGGCAGGTGCCGGTAGTGGAGGCACGGTGGCGCAGAGGGGTGAGTGTCAGGTGATGGAGACTCAAGGCGGTATTCATTGAGACAATGTATACTTTATTGGAAACTCATAGCTGGAAACAAAAGTTGAGACTAATACATAGGAATGGGTGTCTCTTAGTCTTATGGAATCTACATCAAAGTGATATCTAAACAAAGCCACTATTCTCAAAACAACAGGGAGTGAAGGTGCAAACTTTCACACAAGAGCTTCTGCTTATCTCTTTGCCTCTGGGAAGATGCTGGCCCACGGCAGTATCTACTAACGGTCGCATTCCTTTGCTCTCTTTACAACCTAAACAAAGTTAACACTTCAAACGTCCCCCCTTAGATATGCATGTTAGCTAAAATACAACAAAGGCTGTGGGTTAGTATGAAAAGTCCATTTGGTTAGTATTTTATAATTTCAGTGTGATAAGAGTTACAGAGCCTGACATACTGCCCCCCCTAAGCTCGTGCTCAGGGTTTGTCTGGGTGCAGTTGGTAAAATCTTTTCAGAAGAAGAGGTGCCCTTAGATCAGTTGACTTAAGAACATAAGAACATAAGAGAAGCCATGTTAGATCAGGCCAATGGCCCATCCAGTCCAACATTCTGTGTCACACAGCGGCCAAATACACACACACACACACACTGTGGCTAATAGCCACTGATGGACCTCTGCTCCATATTTTTATCTAACCTCCTCTTGAAGGTGGCTATGCTTGTGGCCGCCACCACCTCCTGTGGCAGTGAATTCCACATGTTAATCACCCTTTGGGTGAAGAAGTACTTCCTTTTATCCGTTTTAACCTTTCTGCTCAGCAATTTCATGGAATGCCCACGAGTTCTTGTATTGTGAGAAAGGGAGAAAAGTATTTCTTTCTCTACTTTCTCCATCCCATGCATTATCTTGTAAACCTCTATCATGTCACCCCGCAGTCGACATTTCTCCAAGCTAAAGAGCCCTAAGCGTTTCAACCTTTCTTCATAGGGAAAGTGTTCCAGCCCTTTAATCATTCTAGTTGCCCTTTTCTGGACTTTCTCCAATGCTATAATATCCTTTTTGAGGTGCGGTGACACAGTACTCCAAATGAGACCACACCATCGATTTATACAGGGGCATTATGATACTGGCTGATTTGTTTTCAATTCCCTTCTAATAATTCCCAGCATGGCGTTGGCCTTTTTTATTGCAAACGCACACTGTCTTGACATTTTCAGTGAATTATCTACCACGACCCCAAGATCTTTCTCATGGTCAGTCTCTGCCAGTTCACACACCATCAACTTGTATTTGTAGCTGGGATTCTTGGCCCCAATGTGCATTACTTTGCACTTGGCCACATTGAACCGCATCTGCCACGTTGACGCCCACTCACCCAGCCTCAACAGATCCCTTTGGAGTTCCTCACAATCCTCTCTGGTTCTCACCACCCTGAACAATTTTGTGTCATCCGCAAACTTGGCCACTTCACTGCTCACTCTCAACTCTAAATCATTTATGAACAAGTTAAAGAGCATGGGACCCAGTACCGAGCCCTGCGGCACCCCACTGCTTACCGTCCTCCACTGCGAAGACTGTCCATTTATACTCACTCTCTGCTTCCAGTTTGGTGTAGTGGTTAAGTGTGCGGACTCTTATCTGGGAGAACCGGGTTTGATTCCCCACTCCTCCACTTGCACCTGCTGGCATGGCCTTGGGTCAGCCATAGCTCTGGCAGAGGTTGTCCTTGAAAGGGCAGCTGCTGTGAGAGCCCTCTCCAGCCCCACCCACCTCACAGGGTGTCTGTTGTGGGGGAGGAAGGTAAAGGAGATTGTGAGCCGCTCTGAGACTCTTCGGAGTGGAGGGCGGGATATAAATCCAATATCTTCTTCTTCTTCTTCTTCTTCTTCTTCTTCTTCTTCTTCTTCTTCTTCTTCTTCTTCTTCTTCTTCTTCCTATTACTCAGCCAGTTTTTGATCCACAAGAGGACCTGTCCTTTTACTCCATGACTCTCAAGCTTTCTAAGGAGCCTTTGATGAGGAACTTTATCAAAAGCTTTCTGGAAGTCAAGGTAAACAACATCTATCGGGTCTCCTTTGTCCACATGTTTGTTCACCCCCTCAAAGAAATGTAGCAGGTTAATGAGGCATGAGCTTCCCTTACAGAACCCACGCTAAGTCTTCCTCAATAACTCGTGTTCATCAATGTGCCTACTCATTCTGTCCTTGATAATGGTTTCTACCAACTTCCCCGGTATTGAAGTCAGACTGACTGGCCTGTAATTTCCCGGATCTCCTCTGGAACCCTTTTTAAAGATGGGGGTGACATCTGCTACCTTCCAGTCCTCAGGAACGGAGGCAGACTTCAATGAAAGATTACAGATTTTTGTTAGAAGATCCACAAGTTCAACTTTGAGTTCTTTCAGAACTCTCGGATGTATGCCATCCAGACCCGGTGACTTATTAGTTTTTAATTTGTCTATTAGTTGTAGGACCTCCTCTTTTGTCACCTCAATCTGACTCAGGTCTTTCAACACCTGACTTTACACACTCGAGGCACGAGGGGGGAAAATATTTCCATCGGACTAAGAAGTGCAATACCCCTCGCTTGAATTTGGCATCCAGTATTTCTTGCACTTCATGATGACTCTGACCCCTCACTTGAATAGGGGTGGGCGTCGTACGGCGTGGATGCCAAGACGTAGCTCCAGGATCTTTTTTCAGAAGACTGCAATGGAAAACAGGATGAATTTTACTGAACATTTTAGGTAGTTCTAGTTCAACAGTCACTGCATTTATTACTCTCTTGATTTTGAAAGGTCCTAAGTACAGTATTTTTTGCACCATAAGACTCACTTTTCCCCCCCAAAAAAGTGGAGGGAAAAGTGTGTGCGTCTTAAGGAGCGAATACTGCAAAGGTACTTGTATGCTAGTTTCCTGGATGATTGTGGCAAAGGTAGATTTTTAGTTGAGAGGAACACAGTATCCCCCACTTTGAAGTCCCACTCGGGCGAGTGTTTTTTGTCAAATTGCGCTTTGTAATCCTTTTTGGCTGCTTCCAGGTTCTCTTGGATCATTTCCCACCCTTTCGTTAGTGATTCCCACCACTGATGGCATGATGTGTGGGAACTGGTGGTGTTGGTGGTGGTTAGATTGGGGAAGGGTTTCCCTTCATATCCATTCACAATTTGAAAGGGAGTGGTTTTTGTCGAGCTATGCAGGCTATTGTTGTAGCCATACTCTGCAAACGGCAATAGTTCCACCCAATTGTCTTGTTGGTAGTTAATAAAGCACCTTAGATATTGTTCGAGAAGAGAGTTCACACGTTCTGTCTGTCCGTCCGTTTGCGGGTGGTAGGCGGAACTCAGTCCCTGTTCAATCCCTGTTAGTTTACAAAACTCCCGCCAAAAGTTGGCAACGAACTATGGGCCGCGGTCACTAATGACCTTGTCCAGGAATGAGTGTAGTTTCACAACGTGTTGGAAAAATAGGTGTGCTAGCTTTTTAGCGGTGGGGAGTTGTTTGCAAGGGAAAAGTGGGTTTGTTTTGAAAACGTGTCAACCACCACTAGAATTACTGTCCGTCCTTGCGACACTGGCAGTTCGACTATAAAGTCCATAGACACCACCGACCAGTAGTCCCGCTGTGGGTGTGGGCCGAAGTAAACCGGGTGTTTTTCCTCCCCTCCTTTTGGACATTATGGAGGTTGGGCAAGAATTCTGAAATATCCTTTTTCATTTGGGGCCACCAGAACTGTCTGCTCACTAGGTGTAGTGTTTTTACATAACCAAAATGCCCGGCTAATTTGCTGCTATAGCAGTGCTGCAGCACTTCCTAGAGGAGGCTTTTGGGGACGTACAATTTCCCTTCATGATACCAAAATCCTCCTTCTCCCTTTACCAGCCCTTCCGTTCATTCCTGCCCTTCTTGTTCTGCTTCTGTGATTAGTTTATTCCCCCCCCCCCCACGGTTCTGGTTTCCCGGTCTTTTTCCCTGACCGAGTGGTCACGCCTCCTGTGACAATGGAAGGCGGGATGAGAGAGTCTATGGTCTCCTCCCTCTGGCTTTCGTGTTGCGGCAACCGAGAGAGGGCGTCGGGTAAAAAGTTTTTGGAGCCTGGGATGTGTCGTAACGTGAAATCAAATTTGCCGAAGAATCCCGCCCACCTAATCTGTTTGTCGGTTAATTTTCGGCGTGTGGTAAGTGCCTCTAGATTTTTATGATCTGTCCATATTTCAAATGGTACTCTAGCCCCTTCCAGTCAGGACCGCCAGGTCTTTAGAGCAAACGTTACAGCGAAGGCTTCTTTGTCCCAGACTGACCAATTACGTTGTTCATTGGAAAATTTCTTGGATATATAGGTGCAGGGTTTAATCGGCCCTCCGGGTCTTTCTGCATTAATATGGCTCCGATGGCTACATCGGACGCGTCACATTGCACCACGAAAGGTTTCAGTTCATTGGGGTGTGCTAAAATTGGCTCACTGGTGAACAGTTGTTTTAATTTTTCAAACGCTTTCTGACATTCGGGGGACCATGCCAATCTCGAACTTGGTTTTTTCGCCTCAGGTCCCTGCCCCTTAGTCTTTAGTAAGTCAGTTAGAGGCAACATCACTTTAGCAAAGCCCTCTATGAACCCACGGTAAAAATTTGCGAATCCGATGAAAGATTCGAGCTGTCTACGTGTTTTCGGGGGTTCCCAGTCTAATACTGCTTGGATTTTTACTGGGTCCATGGCTAAACCTTTCCCCGACAGCCTGAAGCCCAAGTAATCTAGTTCCTTTTGGTGAAATTCACATTTTGACAACTTAGCATAGAGTTTGTGCTCTAGTAGGGTGTTGAGCACTTTCCTCACCAACTTTATGTGGGAGGGCAGGTCTTTTGAATAGATAATGATGTCATCCAGGTACACTACCACCCCTTTGTACAGGTACTCTCTTAGTACTTCATTGATGAAATTCATAAACACTCCAGGGGCCCCCTGTAACCCAAACGGCATCACTAAGTACTCGAATTGTCCCAAGGGGGTGTTGAACGCTGTCTTCCATTCATCCCCTTCTTTAATTCTAACTTGGAAGTAAGCGTCCCTCAGATCTAATTTGGTAAGGATGCACCCCTCCGATACTGTGCTTAACAAGTCTTTGATCAGTGGGATGGGGTAGGCGTTTGACATGGATATAGCATTTATCCCACGAAAATCTGTGCAAAGTCTAAGCCCCCCATCCTTCTTCTTTCTGAACAGTACTGGGGCCGCGTGCGGCGCCGTGGCTGGCCGGATGAACCCCCTGTTCAAGTTTTTGTCCAAGAACTTTCTCAGTTCAGCCTTCTCTGCCCATCCCATGGAATACAGTTTCGCTTTGGGTAATTCTTGCCCCGGTATGAGTTCAATAGCACAGTCTGTGCTTCTGGGTGGGGGGAGTTCATCCGCCTCTTTCTCACTAAACACTTTACGTAAGTCCCGATACTCTTGTGGGATGGATCGTACCTCCTCTATGGTTAAGTATAGTCTCTCATTCTGGGGGGGAAGCGAGGGGCCCCATTTTACTGGCCAGTGGTGATGGGTGCATTTTTTACTGTCAAAGTCTATGGCTTGCTCGGCCCATTGGATATTTGGTTGATGTCTCGCCAGCCATCCTACCCCTACTATTACACCAAAGGATGGAAAGGGGGCAATTACAAACACTTCCATGTCCCAGTGTTCTTTAATCCCTACTGGGTCTCTCGCCAGCCCCTTCATTACTGTCCCGTCCATCTGCTCGAATTGTAGCGGGTGGAGTAGGGGCGTTCTGGCTAGTGCTTCTACTAACCTGGGGGTGATAATCTCTCTAGTACACCCTGAGTCAATTAGCGCTCGGGTATGCATAAAACGTTTGGAATTGGGATTTAATAAAGTCAAAGGGACTAAGAATAGTTCTCCGGATATTCTCACCCGCAGTGGTGCCGGTGTGGCGTCGACCTGCCTTTCGGCACCGCTTAGGGCAGGTCGTGCTCGTTTCCCGATGGCTCTGTCTCGTCTCCAGACTCGTTCTCCCTGGTAAAATCCTCGTCAAGCACAGCCGACAGTGCAGTGTTGCCCTGACTGGGCTCCTTTGGTCTTCCTGGTGTCTTCTTCGCCTTGGGACCCGTTGTCTTCGGTGCAGGGGGGGGGTCGAGGTTTCTCGGGGCATTCCCCGACTAGGTGCCCCGGGTCGCCACATCGATAGCATCTGCAGGTGGCGGACCCCTTTGCGGGGCTGCTCGGGGGGGTAGATTTTTTGGGCTCAGTCTTTGTCCCTGACCGAGCCTCCTGTCCCCCTCTGCTCCCCTCTCGCTGTCGCTGCAGGGTCACTCGATCCATGTTGGTTTCCACTTCACCTGCTAGTTGGACCCACCCCACCAGTGTGGTTGGCCATGCCTGGTGGAGGGCCCAATCCAGGAGAGCGGATCTGAGGCCACTCTGGTAGGCCTCGATCTTCATCACTTCGTTCCATCCTCTCACCTGGGCACAGTGGGTCTGCAATTCCGCCGTGTACTCTCTCACTGAGCGGGTCCCTTGCTTCAGGTCTTTCAGCACGTTGAGGGCCCGAGCCTCTCGGAGAGGATCCTCGTACTGGCATAGCATGGCTTGTAAGAAGGCGTGCACGCTCCCCAGCTCCGGGCCTCTCGAATCATATAAACTCACGTACCATCTCCGGACCGCTCCCGTGAGTTTCGATCCTAGGTAGTCCACTCGGTTCGGCTCATCAGGGAAGGTGTTCCCCCAGTAGTGCATGTAGCTGGTCGCCTGGATGGTGAAGTATTCTACTTCTTTGGGGTCCCCGTCGAACTTGAGGTTGAGTTCACGGGGTTTTCCTGGCTCTTGAGGTGCTGGACCCCCGGGAGGGGGTGCTGATGGCGCCGGTGCTCCTCCACTGCCGCCTCCGACTGGGTTTGCTAGCGATGGTGGCGCGGGCGGTCCCGATCCCCTGGGTTGTCGGCGTTCCATCTCCCACAGGGACTTCATACGGTCGATCTGTCTCTCTACTTCTCAGGCGATCGCCTGTGTGTTACTCTGGATCTCGCTTCGGAGGCCTCTCACCAGCCCCTTCATCTGGGTTTTCACTTTCCCCAAGATTTTCTCTTCCAAGCGGCTGGCTTCATCTTCTTTCCCCGGGCCCCCGGCCCCGTCGTCCTCCAAATCGGGCAGGCTCACGTGGGACGCGTCGACTTTTCTCCTGGCTCTCCTGCCGCTGGCCTGGTGAGGAGGGTCTCGTGTCAAGCCGGGGCTGCATCCATCAGTGCAGTGGAGGTTCTCAGCTTTCACTGCTGCGGGCTGATGAATAGGGTCTGGATGTAGGAAGGGGATTCGATTCCCGTGGCTCGCCTATGTCCAAGGACGTGCCATGGGGGAGTTTTCGGTTCCCCTGGAGGTTCTCCGTTATCCAGAACTTTTTCAGCCATTTGACTTCAAAGTGGCCGGTTCAGATAAACCCCTTTTCAAAGATTAGTCTCAAAATGTCAGGCGATGGAGACTCAAGGTGGTATTCATTGAGACAATGTATACTTTATTGGAAACTCATAGCTGGAAACATAAGTTGAGACTAATATCTAGGAATGGGTGTCTCTTAGTCTTATGGAATCTACATCAAAGCGATATCTAAACAAAGCCTCTATTCTCGAAACAATAGGGAGTGAAGGTGCAAACTTTCACACAAGAGATTCTGCTTATCTCTTTGCCTCTGGGAAGATGCTGGCCCATGGCGGTATCTACTAACGGTCACATTCCTTTGCTCTCTTTACAACCTAAACAAAGTTAACACTTCAAACGTCCCCCTTTTGATATGCATGTTAGCTACAATAAAAACAAAGGCTGTGGGTTAGTATGAAAAGTCCATTTGGTTAGTATTTTATAATTTCGGTGTGATAGAGTTACAGAGCCTGACAGTGGGAAGGGAAAGGAGACTTCCGTGGTAACCGCAGTGGTGGCAGGTGGAGTAGGCAAGCAAACTAGGTGTTTGCCTGGGGCACCAGGAGGGGGGAGCCCAATTCGGTGCCCCCACCCTCCCGGCACCCTAAGCAACCACCTAGTTTGCCTAGTGGGTGAGCCGGCCCTGCTTACACAGGCTGCAAAGCCTGAGCTCCATTCGGCTTCCTTCCTTCCTTCCCCCGTCTCTGTGTTGTGCAGGGAAAAGCTAGCCTTGAAGACTAACACAGGCTGCAAAGCGTGAGCTCTGTTTCGCTTCCTTCCCCTGTCTCTGCTGTGCAAAGAAAAGCTAGCCTTGAAGACTGACACAGGCTGCAAAGCCTGAGCTCTGTTTGGCTTCCTTCCTTCCTCCATCTCTGAGTTGTGCAGAGAGAAGCTGGGCTGCCTCTCCTTCCTTCTTCCCCCTCCCAGCGTTTGAGATTAAAGTTGGAGTCCATTGGCACTTTAGACCCATGAATTTCCCCAAGGGGCCTGGGCAGCAAAGAGGGGGGGGGGGATTTTTTTTTAGCCAGGAGGGGCAGGGAGTGGACATTTCAAGTAGCTTCCCCCCCACAAACAACCCCTGGGCAGAATTGTTGTTGGATGGGGTCATCTGATGGCGAGTAAGGCTTTTTTTTTCTTTGTCCCCCTTCTTTCTCTTTCTCTGCAAGGTATGCTCTGTCTATATTCTTGGTGCTGTGGGGTGGGGGAGCAACAGTGGGAGGGCTTCTAGTGCCCTGGCCCCACTGGTGTATATTTTGGTGTTTTGGGGGCATTGTGTGAGAGAATTTTGGCCTGGAAGGTCCACTGGCCTGATTCAACATGGCTTCTCTTCTGTTCTTTCTTTCCATGACTTTCTTTTTCTTTCCTTTCATTCTTTCCCTTTCTTTCTTTCCTTCCATTTTTACTGGATGAAACTTTTCTGTTCATCATATTGTTGTTGCCAACATAGGAGCTCTGCCAATGAAAAGTTGGCACCCCCAGTTGCAGCCAGCTGGCCTTTCTATGAGATTTCTGTGTGGGTGAGTGAGAGGTGTGGGGCAGAAAGAGATTATTGGAGATTACTGCTGTATATCTCAACAGCACTGGAAGTGATGGTACTATGAACTTGGCACCATTTTACTGGTATTGCTTTTAACAGCTGTCTGACACCAAAATTAAACTCCTCCTGTAAATATGAAAAAGGATGAAAGAAGTTCACTGGCTAAATATCTGCACAAAAAGCTTGCTTTTAAAGGCATGGGAAACAAAATCAGTAAAAAGCTGCAAGCCCTTCATATATACCCTTTTTGGGATAACTGCAGAAAAGCTTGTATGAACTTCATATAATTTGGAATTAATTCATTAATTCATGGTTTTACCATGTCCTGTAAGCCGCCCTGAGCCTGCCTCGGCGGGGAGGGCAGGGTATAAATAAAATTTATTATTATATTATTATTATTAAGTACAATTCTCTGCTACCTTTCCAGTTCCAATTTCTAACAATTTCCAGTGTTTCAGCCAAGGAAAAGTATGAAAAATAGCTGCCAAAAGATTTTCTTGAAACCAAGCAAGCTTGGTTGTAGCTTGAGGCACGGTTCCAGAGGTAGCAACTGAAGGGCAGGCCTACTAAATGTGTCAGCATATTTTGAGGTAGAGCAGCTGCCAGGTGTCAAGTCTGCTATGGGTTACTCAATATCTGTATTAAGGTTGGTTCTGAAGTGAAGGAGTCTGGGTACTTTACAGTGTACACCGGGGGCTGCTAGCTCACTCTCCTGCCCCCTCTCTAGAAATGCCTTTGTTGTGTAACCTGCTTTGAAATGCTAACCTGTGAACAAGATAGTGGCGCCTTCCCAGCCTTGTTCTCTGTGGGGAGTATGGGGTGTCAAGACTTCGGTCTGGGAACGAAAGAAGTAGCATCCTAGTGTGAAGATGTGTTGCATAGATTGCCCCCCGTAGGAATCCTTTAGATTCATACTTTAAATACTGGATTAGTGCATATGTGTTTCAGTCCTTCAATCTCTGCCATGGTCCACAGTTCTGATTACAATAAACTTGCTACTTTATCAAGAGACTCGTTATTGAATTCAGCCGACTTGACATTTTGAAGGACTCCCTATCTTGGAGTTCAACCTTTCCGGCAACTGAAAAGGCGATGTCCGAACAGTCTCCGGAGAATGGAGGATTCCCAACCAGAGTGGAGGGGGCCGAGACACCCTGGCACATCCATACTGCCAGAAGGACCGCGGCCTCCCCTCCACAGTTTCAGCTGGTGGCGACCCCACGGCGATACCAGCCAAGAACCTCCACTACGCTGATGGATCAAGCCCCGGTCCGTCGGGAGGCGATCATGACCCGCCACACCAAGCGGGTCCAACTGGCCGAGGCTGCCGCCGTCCACCCGGGCGAGGCGAGCGAAGGCGCCAGCGCCGCGGGGGCGCAGGACCTCGAGAGTGGAAGCGAAGGGGCCGAGTGCGGAGCGGAGGACGGAGGAGCGAGCCCCAAGGACCAGACCGATGAGGAGTACGAGACGTTTCGCGCGATGGTCCGCAGGGAGATCGACGGGGCGGTGAGAGACCTAAAGGACCAGATGCAGACCCTGACCGCACAGCTGGGCAGAGCGCTGGGGGTGACCGGGGCTCGCCAGCAACAGCCAGCCCCGGCGGGTCCGCGGGGACCCCCGGCTCGACAGGGCCCCGCCGCTCCTCCACCCGGAGCGGCCCCGCAAGCCCCAGCGGCGCCCCCCCCTGCCCCGGTCAGACAAAGAGACCTGGGGGGGGGGCCGGGAGCTGGACGCCACGTTCGACGGGGACCCGGAGGAAGTGAACTACTTCGCGATCCAAGCAAACAGCTACATGCACTACTGGGGGGACTCATTCCCCGATGAGATGAGCCGCGTGGACTACCTCGGGTCGAAGCTACGGGGCGCAGCGAAGAAGTGGTATGTGAGCCTATGCGAAACCAACAGCCCGGTCCTCCATTTCGTAAACACTTTCGTGCAGGCCCTGCTGACCCAGTACGAGGACCCCCTGCAAGAAACCCGAGCGCTGGCGGCGCTGCGGAACATGAAGCAAGGGGCCCGATCCATCCGGGAGTACGCGGCCGACTTCCAGGCCAACGCCGCCCGGGCTCGGAACTGGAACGAGGTGATGAAGATCGAGCACTTCACCAATGGGCTGAACCCGAGCATCCTGGATAGAGCGCTCACGCAAGCCCGCCCCGATACCCTGGTGGGGTGGATTCAGCTGGCGGGGGAGGTGGAGACCAACCTGAAACGAGTGGCGATGCTGCGCCAAGCACTGGCCACCGGCAGGAGAACGCCGAAAGCAAGCCCCGGGAAGGCTGAGCCACCTAAAGTCAAGAAGCAGGCGGTGGCTGCCCCGGGGGGGCCCCGACGTTGTTTTCGGTGTGGGGACCCCAACCATCTAGCCTCCGGCTGCCCCCAATCAGCCACCGGGGCCGCCCCACCGCAGGGAGCCACCCGCCTGGGCACCCCCGGCCCCAAGAAAACCACCGGCCGCCCTAAGGACGCGGCGAAGAGCAGCGCGCTCCTGGTGCAAGACGACCTACAAGAGGAGGAGGTGCGTCTGTCAGAGGAGCTGGCCGAGCTGGCGTGGGAAGAGGAGCCGGCGGGAAACGACGCCGACCTGCTTTGAACGGTGCCAACCAGCAGGTCGACCGAGAGGAGGCACCGCTCACGGTGAGACCCACGGGAAGGTTGTACTTTATAGTGGTCAAATTGTTGAACCCAAAGCTAAAAAGGTTCCTACAGATCCGGGCCCTCATAGACTCGGGCTGTAATAGAGAGCTGATTTCCCCCAAGGTGGTGGAGGCTCTGGGATTGAAACGCTTACAACTGCCCCACCCCATGCACTTTGAACAGATGGATGAGTCAGTAATGGGGGGGGAACCCTGCACGCAAGAGACTGAGCCGTGCCCCCTGGGGATTGAGGATCACTGGGACTCAGAGACGTTTGTGATCGCGCCCGCCTGCGGCTACCCCGTGGTCCTGGGAGTGGGGTGGTTGGAAAAGCACGAGCCCCTCATCCGCTGGAGAGCCCAGACCATCAGATTTCCCGACCCAAGTTGCAACCAGCACCTTTGGCAGGCAGCATGGGGGCCACGAGCGCCAGCCGCTCGGGAGAGGGCGTGCGTCCTGGTGGAAGAGGTGCACCATGTCCCGGACGCCTACCGCGACCTGATGGAGGTATTTAGTGAGCGGGAGGCCAACCAGCTACCCCCCCACAGGAGCACAGACTGTGCGATAGAACTAATCCCCGGGAAAAGCCTTCCCAGGGCCAAGCTCTACCAAATGGGGTGGGCTGAGAAGAAGGAGCTGCGAAAATTCCTAGACTTGAACTTGAAAAGGGGGTTCATCAGACCCGCGACGGCCCCCCACGCGGCCCCCGTGTTGTTTAGAAAGAAAAAGGACCACAGTCTTAGGCTTTGCACGGATTTTCGTGGGATTAACGCGATTTCCATGTCAAACGCCTACCCCATCCCCCTCATCAAAGATTTGCTAAGCACGGTGGCGGGGGGGAAGATTTTCACAAAGCTTGACCTGCGGGACGCGTACTTCCGAGTGCGCATCAAGGAGGGGGATGAGTGGAAAACGGCGTTCAACACCCCGATGGGGCAATTTGAATATTTAGTCATGCCGTTTGGATTGCAAGGGGCACCGGGGGTGTTCATGAATTTCATAAATGATGTATTGCGGGAATTTCTGTACAAGGGGGTGGTGGTGTACCTTGATGACATCATTATTTATTCGCAAGACGAACAATCCCATGTGAAACTAGTGAGGGAAGTGCTGGCCACCCTGCTGAAGCACCAGCTCTACGCCAAGCTGTCTAAATGCGAGTTCCACCGCACGGAACTAGACTATTTGGGCTTCCGGGTGTCTGGGGACGGGCTGGCCATGGATCCAGCCAAAGTTCAGGCAGTTCTAGAGTGGGCCCCCCCGAGGACACGTAGACAGCTCCAAAGTTTCCTCGGATTCTCCAATTTCTATAGGACATTCATTGAGGGGTTCGCCCAGATCGCTCTGCCCCTAACAGACCTCCTGAAGACGAAGGGGAAGGGGGAGGAGGCAAAGCGACCAGGGGCCAGGCTGAATTGGACACCGACTTGTCAGGCGGCTTTCGACCGGCTTAAACAACTGTTCACAAGCGAGCCGGTCTTAAGCCACCCAGATGAGCGGAAGGGGTTTGTGGTCCAATGCGACGCCTCCGACGTCGCCGTAGGAGCCATTCTCATGCAGAGGGATGAGGAGGGGAAGCTGAGACCCTGCGCTTACATTTCGCGAAAGTTCTCGGAGGAGCAGAGGAACTGGTCAGTGTGGGACAAAGAGGCTTTCGCTGTCATGTTTGCACTGAAAACTTGGAGGTCCTGGTTGGAGGGAGCCAGGGTGCCCTTTGAGATATGGACGGACCACAAAAATCTAGAGGCACTAACAGGGAAAAGAAAATTGAGTGAAAAGCAAATCAGGTGGGCGGGCTTCTTCTCCAGATTCGACTTCACCCTGAAACACATCCCGGGGACCCGCAATTTCCTAGCAGACGCCCTGTCCAGGCTCCCACAGCATGAGAGCCAGAGAGAGGAAGTGGTAGATTCCCTGATCCCCCCCACACAAGTGGCGGCTATGGTCACTACCCGCTCGCAGAGGAAAAAGGAATTGAGCGGGCTAAGCAAAGAACGAATCACCCTAGAGGCCGAACGGGAGGGAGGTGGGCGGCCGGAGGGGTTGCAGAAAAGAAAAGACGCTCTTTGGTACAAGGGGGAGAAACTGTACATCCCAGAAATATTAAGGAAAGAAATTCTCCAACTATGTCACTGCTCCAAATTAGCTGGGCACTTCGGCTATGTAAAAACCTTGCACTTGGTGCACCGGCAGTTCTGGTGGCCGTCCCTAAAGAAGGATGTGTCGGACTTTGTAGCTGGTTGCCCGGTGTGTGTGATGGCAAAAAGGAGGGGGGGGAAACCCCCGGGACTCCTACAGCCTCTGGAAACAGCAAAACGGCCATGGGCCATGGTGTCCATGGACTTCATAGTCGAGCTACCCCCCTCCCGGGGGAAAACAGTCATACTGGTGGTGGTGGACACGTTTTCAAAACAAGCCCACTTCATCCCCTGCAGCCAATTACCCACGGCCAAGAAACTAGCGACTTTATTTTTCGACCACGTGGCCAAACATCACTCCATCCCTGACAAGGTCATAAGTGACAGGGGGCCTCAGTTCGTTGCCACCTTCTGGCGGGAGTTTTGTAAGTTACTAGGGATGGAACAGGGGCTAAGTTCTGCCTATCACCCCCAGACGGACGGACAGACTGAGAGAGTGAACGGGGTGCTAGAGCAGTACCTACGGTGCTTTGTGAGCCTACGCCAGTCGGACTGGGTGGACCTCCTCCCCTTCGCTGAATACGCTTACAACAACAGCGCTCACAGTTCCACAAAAGCATCTCCCTTTGCAACAGTGTTCGGGTATGAGGGAAAGCCGATTCCCATGCTGCCAGGGGGGGAGGGATTGACGGGCTCAAGTTTCGAGCAATGGTGGCAAGGTCCCAGCCAATGTTGGCCAGCCATTCAAGAAAACCTGAAGCTGGCCAAGGAGGCGTATAAGAAACAGTACGATAAAAGCCATGTGCCAGTCTGGGACTTGAAGGTGGGGGACTCCGTGTACCTGTCAACAAAAAACCTGCCTCTGGCACAACCGTCTAGGAAATTGGCTTTTAAGTTCTTAGGGCCATTCAAAATCAAGCGGGTAATCAACCCGGTGACAGTAGAGTTAGACCTCCCCCCTGCTCTTGGTAAAGTCCACCCTGTTTTTCATTGCAGCCTACTGCGCAGATCTCCGGGGCCGTCCAAATGGCATTCACAAGATTCACCAACCCTCCCCTCGAAGGGAGAGTGCCGGAGCCTCTCGGGGCCCGAGTTCCGGAGCCATAAATGTGACTCGCCCTCCTTGCAAGGCCGCCCGGCAGGAGGGGGATCCTAGGGGGGGCAGTATGTCAAGTCTGCTATGGGTTACTCAATATCTGTATTAAGGTTGGTTCTGAAGTGAAGGAGTCTGGGTACTTTACAGTGTACACCGGGGGCTGCTAGCTCACTCTCCTGCCCCCTCTCTAGAAATGCCTTTGTTGTGTAACCTGCTTTGAAATGCTAACCTGTGAACAAGATAGTGGCGCCTTCCCAGCCTTGTTCTCTGTGGGGAGTATGGGGTGTCAAGACTTCGGTCTGGGAACGAAAGAAGTAGCATCCTAGTGTGAAGATGTGTTGCATAGATTGCCCCCCGTAGGAATCCTTTAGATTCATACTTTAAATACTGGATTAGTGCATATGTGTTTCAGTCCTTCAATCTCTGCCATGGTCCACAGTTCTGATTACAATAAACTTGCTACTTTATCAAGAGACTCGTTATTGAATTCAGCCGACTTGACACCAGGGCCCAGTGTGGGTGGTACACAGTACTGGCATTCCTGATGGCAATGGCAACAGCACTCCCAACTGTACACACTGGCCACTGCTGTTGAAAAAGGAGTGTGTAGGTGGTGCAGGCAATTGAACATGGGCATTAGGAGTGCTTGTAAGCTGAAGAAGAACACACAGAGAGGTGCCTGCAGGTGTGGGGGTGAAAAGAGAGGACCTGGTGTCTGGTGTTTGCTATTTAGTGTTAACTGTTTCAGCCCAGTTAACACTAAATAACAAACACCAGACCCCAACTCATGATTCTTTTAATGCTAAAAAACATTTCCATGACTCTGCATACTAACTCACAGC
Organism: Heteronotia binoei; assembly: GCF_032191835.1. NCBI lineage: Eukaryota > Metazoa > Chordata > Lepidosauria > Squamata > Gekkonidae > Heteronotia > Heteronotia binoei. The sequence continues at coordinate 944,694 of NC_083233.1, forward strand.
CCACTTTCTCTACATTTAGGACTGTTTGCCATTCCTTACTAATGTCTGATGAAGTGTGCTTAGAGCACATGAAAGCTTACATTCTGAATAAAACTTTGTTGGTCTTAAAGGTGATACTTGACTCCTGCTTTGTTCTGTGACAGGAAAAGGCGGCAACAATGCACTGCAAACAAAAAAGAATGCTGAGCTTCAGCATCTGTATGACCATAACCATTGCCCCCGCACCCCCCATAATTAATCTCCATTCTGGGCCTCTTTCAGGGCTCTGAGCCACCACAGACACAGGGACACCCACACACACATGAGGGGGGGGGGGGAAGCTGGCATCTGTTTCAACTGTGGGGTGGGAAGGCAGCAAGGGTGGTTGGGGGGGGGGAGGTGAGTGAATGCCAAGGGTTGTGGGTGGGAAGGCAGCAAGGTGTGGGGGGGTGTCGTCTGCTTTAACTCTGGTCAAGCCTGCACTAAATCTTTGGTTCAGGAGCGAAGCCTCCTGGGTAAAAGCCATACTGTATGCCAATGCCACTAGCCTGAACTCTCCTCACCCCCCTCCTTTCCTTTGTTGTGTAGTTGTGCTTTGAAATGGGAATATGTGAAAGAGATTATAGAGCCTTCTCAGGCCGGGCATCGGAGGAGAAGACGCTCAAGGCCAAAGCAGGCCTGAGAACGAAATTATAACATCAATGTGTGAATGTGCCCTGCATAGTACCCCTCCCTCAAGAATCCCTTTGAAGTGTACCTTATATGATTGCATTCTACTGTATGATCTTTAGTCTTTCAATCTCCTTGTAGTCAAGAACTATGATATCAATAAACTAGCAACTTTGTTTCAACAAAGTCTCGTTATTGAATCTACCGACTTGACAGGGGGGAGTGAACATCAAAGGTGGGGGCAGTAGTGGACTGTCAAAGGTGTGGGAGTAGTTGTGAGGAAGAGGTGTTTTGGGGTGGGTGATAATTGGAGGGGGTGGGGTGGGAAGACCTCAAGGTGCGGGGAGTGAATGGCTTCACTTGGGTGGGTAGGTGGAAAGATAGCAAGGGTGAGGGGGCACTTGCTCAGAGCCTCTTTCTAGAGCCCATTGTATTTTTTCTCACAATGGGCCTTATTCCTCGTATTAAGAATATTAAACTATCACCTCACTCTTCCTATTAGGGTTGCCAATCCCCAGTTGGGGGAAGGGGATTCCCTGATTTGGAGGCCCTCCCACCATTTCAGGGTTGTCAGAAAGTGAAGAGGGGAGGAAATGGGAATTCCCTTCCTGTGACTTCTTGCAACTAGCAGTTAGCTGCACAAGCTATTGCAAAGGAAGGAAGGAAGGAAGGAAGGAAGGAAGGAAGGAAGGAAGGAAGGAAGGAAGGAAGGAAGGAAGGAAGGAAGGAAGGAAGGAAGGAAGGAAGGAAGGAAGGAAGGAAGGAAGGAAGGAAGGAAGGAAGGAAGGAAGAGGGGGAGGGAGGGAATACTCTCCCCCACAGTGCTAAAAAGCTCATAGTCTACCAAGGCCCCTTATCAGATCACATCAGCTGACAGCTGGCAACTGAACTGACAGTGAATGCTGATTTGAAACAATAACAAAGAGAACTAGTCTAAATATGCTTTGATAGAAAGATAAAGAAAACAAATGACTAAAACAAATAAAACAAGAGATTAAAATGTGCTGGGAGGGCTGACTACCAGGACGCCCATTGGAGCTGGAACCAGAAGCCCCAGTGGTAGGAATCTGTAATGTGATCTCTATGCTTACAATGAATTGTTTATTTACAAAGACTTCTCTAGAAGATCCTGGGCACTCAGGAGCCAGGAGGCCAAGAGGCAGGCTGAGACAAGGCATCAGTCATTGGATTGCATCAGTCAAATAGTTCTCTTGTCTTTACCTGTCTTTTGGCCTTTCCATTCCCCAGTTGTTGAAAGGAAAACAGCAACACTCCTGTCAGAGAACAGCATGTGGAAAGGTAAATGGCTGGGCTGTGAAACCAACCAAAGCCAATGATGCTACAAAGCTCTGTTGCTGTTGTTGAAAAAGGCAGAAAGATGCAACAGTAACAATGAGAAGCATTCTACCAACACGGGTTGAAGAAACTGGGGGGGGGGGGGGGGGGGTTGGAAGAAAGTATTATGCCTTATGAACAACTGCAGTAGACACCTGCACCCTGCTATAGAGGATTCAGAGCACAACTGGTGCGTTGTGATCACCTCAACCACCTTAACTCACTGAAAATGTCAAGACAGTGTGCGTCTGCAATAAAAAAGGCCAACGCCATGCTGGGAATTATTAGGAAGGGAATTGAAAACAAATCAGCCAGTATCATAATGCCCCTGTATAAATCGATGGTGCGGTCTCATTTGGAGTACTGTGTGCAGTTCTGGTTGCCACACCTCAAAAAGGATATTATAGCATTGGAGAAAGTCCAGAGAAGGGCAACTAGAATGATTAAAGGGCTGGAACACTCTCCCTATGAAGAAAGGTTGAAACGCTTGGGACTCTTTAGCTTGGAGAAATGTCGACTGCGGGGTGACATGATAGAGGTTTACAAGATAATGCATGGGATGGAGAAAGTAGAGAAAGAAGTACTTTTCTCCCTTTCTCACAATACAAGAACTCGTGGGCATTCGATGAAATTGCTGAGCAGACAGGTTAAAACGGATAAAAGGAAGTACTTCTTCACCCAAAGGGTGATTAACATGTGGAATTCACTGCCACAGGAGGTGGTGGCGGCCACAAGTATAGCCACCTTCAAGAAGGGTTTAGATAAATATATGGAGCACAGGTCCATCAGTGGCTATTAGCCACAGTGTATGTGTGTATATAAAATTTTTTGCCACTGTGTGACACAGAGTGTTGGACTTGATGGGCCGTTGGCCTGATCCAACATGGCTTCTCTTATGTTCTTATCTTCTTCCATCAATGCTGTTATGCCCTGGCTGCAATGAGGGATCTTGCCCACATGCCAGTCACCTGAATCGCTACAAATTCATGGGCCTGGGACCTGCCTACCTGAAGGACCGTCTTTCCCCACATGTTCCCCAGAGAGTACTGCGGTCAGGAACACAAAATCTCCTCACTATCCCCGGGCCAAAAGAAGCCTGTCTGAAAGCCACCAGAGAAAGGGCTTTCTCCGTTATGGCCCCCGTATGGTGGAATCAGCTGCCGGAAGAGGTGAGGGCCCTGCAGGACTTGGCGCAGTTCCGCAGGGCCTGTAAGACGACCCTCTTCCGGCTAGCCTACACCTAGCTATGATGACAACTGATGTAACTGGCCAGCCATCTGTTTACAGGAAATTGAAATATTCTGTTTTAAAGTTTTAACTGTTTAAATATTTAATTGTTTTATACTTAATATTGTTTAAATTTTATGTTTGATTAAATTGTTGGAAGCCGCCCTGAGCCATTCGTGGGAAGGGCGGGATATAAATCTCAAATAAATAAATAAATACAAACGGGCCGTTATGTTCGTCTGAAGCAAAAGACAACGTCTGAGTTCAGTCAGGCACTTTAAAGGACCAACAAAGTTTAATTCGAGGTATAAGCCTTCATGCGCATGAAAGCTGATACCCAGAATTAAACTGTTGTTCTTAATGGCATCACTGGACTCAAACTTCCTTCTCATGAATTGTTACTCAGTGCTTAGAAGCAGTGAGTTTGCCCAAATTATGAGTAATCATTAAAAAAAAAAATCAAATATGGACCCACTCTCTTGGCTTCCTATCCCTAACCAGGCCCTGCCTGGGAAAGCCATTTGTCCTCTGCCTTCTTAGCCAAGTGACCATGTAACTTTCTGAGGGGCAAATGAGTTGCTGGTTTCTCTGCCTGCCCCATCATAGAATTCATTAAGCATTCAAGTTGCTTTGCAGGGATACAGAAATGTGATCGCAAACTATTACCCTCAACTTGCTGGTGGACATCAGAAAGGATCTGGCTAAGGAGCTGAGATCTGAATGGGGACTTTCTGCCTCTACCACCCCATCACTCACCACAGCACGAGAAGGCAGCTCCTGACCCCTGCTGGGATAACGAGGCATGGCAACGTCTCCCAGCATCATGCCTCACATTCCTCAGCTGCAGCTTCCTTCATTCCCGCCCCACCATGGCTTTTTGAAGGCAAGCCACTTTGAGGATCTGGACCGGGCCTGCCTCGTTAATTGTTGGAGCAGGAAAACCAGGACTGCCAATGAGATGCCTGGGCATCTCTCCAAGGCCTGGTGCAGGAGGAAGCCAAGGGAGAGGAGAGCTGAACAGCACTTCGCCCCCCTCCCCCCCAAAAAAAAATAAAAATCAAGGGAGGCATAAACAGCTGCCAAAAGAGGTCTAATTTCCTCCAAAGTCCAAGATACAAGTAAAGCAGGAACACGGAAGTTCTTCACTCCCTGACATTTTGTGACAGGCTCCGCCTCCTGTGGCAGCCCTTTTGCAGATCCTGTGCCCACCTCCCTGTGTCAGAATTGCTAAGATGACTGCTGTCAAGGAAGTGTTTCTTGCCAATGGTTTTATGTTATTTGATTGCAATGGCTTTGCATTGATGCTTGTCATATATAATTTGAGTTAACATGGTTTAGCAAAGAGATTGTTTAACTCAGGCAATGCTAAGACTGAAACAAACACTACACAAGAGAGGCGCTGTGTCCCTTTTCTCTTTGACCTTGAAGGCCAGACACTTATTTATACTATTTATTTTATTGAGAGCCAGTTTGGTGCAGTGGTTAAGTGTGTGGACTCCAATCTGGGAGAACCGGGTTTGATTCCCCACTCCTCCATTTGCAGCTGCTGGAATGGCCTTGGGTCAACCATAGCTCTGGCAGAGGTTGTCCTTGAAAAGGCAGCTGCTAAGAGTCCTCTCAGCCCCACCCACCACACAAGGTGTCTGTTGTGGGTGAGGAAGACAAAGGAGATTGTGAGCCACTCTGAGTGGAGGGCGGGTTATAAATCCAATACCATCATCATCTTCTTATCAGGGGAAAGATGCCTAGCAGCTGTGGGGGAGGGGGGGTTCATGGGAATATGCTTAAAATGCTTTTCTTTTTCTTGTGCGTCTAGAATTGCTTACATGTAATAACGGCTATGCCTAGTGTATAAGTACCTGACCCTACCTTAGAAGGGCAGTTCTAACAAGGAAGTCTTTTACTGTGAATGTGTATCTCTTTCAATAAATTCCTTATTTGATAAAAATTAAAGAGGCTGAGTTGATGAGAGCTGCACAGACAGCTGAAAGCTGAAAATGGCTAGAAATGTAGGAGGTGGAGACTGTTGCTGGGGGCTGGCTGAGGACTTCATGTCAGTTTGGTAAATGACCTTTCAGGTCTTCTTACATTCAAACTCTGGCAAATATTTTAAAATAATTAACCTGTTCCACTGGCTTTGAATAAATACTTTCCATTTAGGAATTTTTTCTTTGGTTTGGGCTTAATTCACCCCATGTGGGAACTTGGCCCTCTGGGCAGCAATCAAGTGGATCAGCATTCTATAGGGTTGCCGTTCAATAGGGTTGTCCAATTCAAGAAATATCTGGGGACTTTGGAGGTAGAGCCAGGAGCGTTTGGGGGTGGAGCCAGAAGCAAGGGTGTGACAAATATAATTGAACTCCAAAGGGAGTTCTGGCCATCACATTTACAGAGACCACACACCTTTTAAATGCCTTTCATCCACTGGAAATAATGGATAGGGGCACCTTCTTTGGGGGCTCATAGAATTGGATCCCCTGGTTCAATCTTTTTGAAACTTGGAGGGTGTTTTGAGCACTGGATGCTATGCTGCATATTTGGTGCCTCTATCTCAAAAACAGCCCCCCCCCCCAGAGTCCCAGGTACCCATGTATCAATTCTCCATTATACCCTATGGGAATCAGTCTCCATAGGGAATAATGGAGTGCCCAGCAAAAATTTCCCTCCCTCCCCCACTTTCTGATGACCTTGAAGAAGGGGGAGGGCATCCAAACTGGGAGATCCCCTGCCCCCATCTGGAGATTGGCAACTCTAGTGTTCTAGTCCCTATGAAGGAGGCCTATTAGATCCTTTGTAGGGAATCCTCCAGTATGTCATAATGATGCTGAATTATTTTTAGTATTCTAGATTTTATTGTATGTTCATTTGACAGCTTTTGTATGCTGCATCAAGGATTCTACTATGAGGCAGTATATAAATGTTTTGAATGAATAGCTCTAATCATGTCAGCATCAACCAACAATTTGGTGCTTATGGGCTCCATTTTTCTGCTAAGAGCTTGTGCTTTATATAGCAGAAGAATTTATTTGCTAGATGAGCCGAAGGGCAGGCCTAACATTCTCTGTCCAGGAGTAGGTAAGCAGGAGCCTTGGGAGGCACACACTTACAAGGAAGAGAAGACCTTTCTTGCTCTTTGTTCTTCAATGCCAGTATTCAGAAGTCACTGCCACTGGACGTGAGGGCCAACCACCGAGAGACCTGTCCTCCAAACCATCAAGTCAACAGGGCAAACTTACTGAAAGGACCAGTCCTAAACCAAAGGCCAACTACAGAAGGAGCAATATCAACAGGGGATACAAAGGTTGCTCATTTCCACCACCACCCCCCACACACACAGCTGCTGGGTTGGGTTGCCAGCTCTAGGATGGGAATCTCCTGGAGATTTGGAGGTGGAGCTGGTGAAGACAGGGGCTCCAGTGGGGCACGAGGCCACAGAGTTCACCCCCCAGAGCATCCATTTCCTCCCAGGGAGATGATCTCTGTAGTCTGGAGAGGAGCTGTAATTCTGGAGGTGCAGCTTTCCCCATACATTAATCTTCATGTATTACACTCCTGGACATGCAGACATGTAAGAAACATAGAGCTGGAGGGGACTCCAAGGGTCATTTAGCCCACCCAGAGCTTCACTCCTTTGCATATTAGACCACACATGCCTGATATAGCCAATGCTCCAAGAGAAGAAGGAGAAGAAGAAGAAGATGATGATGATATTGGATTTATGTCCCACTCTCCACTCCGAATCTCAGAGCGGCTCACAATCTCCTTTACTTTCCTCCCCCACAACAGACACCCTGTGAGGTGGGTGGGGCTGAGAGGGCTCCCAGAAGCTGCCCTTTCTAGGGCAACTCCTGTGATAGCTGCAGCCGATTCCAATTGGGGCCTATTATGCGGCAGCCAAGCACAGCTCCCCGTATACTTCCGTATATATATTCGGAAGTATACGGAATTCAATGCAAAAGGCGGGAAAGTGGCTTCTGCAGCCTCAGGGAGCTACTTGCCTACTTTCCCGCCTTTGGTAGCCTTTTCCCGCCTCTCCCATAGCCTCCTTGGGATCGGAGGGGGGAGGGGGAAGAGGAGCCCCAGCAGCCAATCCAAAGCATGCATTTGCAAAATGCATTGCAAATGCATGCTTTGCAGGGCTGTTGTGTAGCTGATCCCCTAGACATCAGCAACATTGTTGTTCTTTTGATCTTTTGCTTACTTGGGTATCCAAGTAAGCACTGTTGTCTGGCCAATCAGAGAGCAGTGTTATTTTTTGAAACTGCTCTCTGTGGGGCCAGAGAACCTTTTTAAGGAGTCTTCCTGGCTGGACTCCTCCATTGCTGCTGTGTTGCTATGTGTTGGTTGGTGTGAGAGATTGTGCTGCTGCTGGCTGGCCCTTGGCTTCAGCTGCTGCCTGCTGCTCTCTCACTCAGCCTTACCAGACTTCCTTGGAATACTAGAGAAAACAAGGTAAAACAGTCTTGGGGTTCTTGTTTTTATTTTTGTTGGTAAAAGGACTTTTTAAGACTCAGAGTCCCTTTACTTATCCAGATTTGGGTGGTGGTGGGGTAGCTCATTTGGGGTTAGGGGGTTAGGGGTTTCTGCTTGGGGAGGGGGCCTGGGGTGGGGTTTTTTTGCCAATTTGCCCATATCTTAATTTAGTGAGAGGACTTTTAAAAGTGCAGTGTCCTTTTACTTCTCCTGATTTGGGTGGCTTGGATTTCTTGGGGTTAGAGTGAAGGGTTTTTTGGGGGGGAAGGGGTTGGCAAAGTTCCTGTATTGTTAAAAGTTTTTTACTATTTTAAAAGTATTCAGTGTTTGATTTGTTGCTGCTGTGTTGTGCTGCTGCTGTTACTTTTCTCTTCTGGTTCTTGGGGGGGGGGGTGCTGTTTGGCCTAATTTTCATTGTTTAAAAAGCCACTTTTGTCCCCCTTTTCCTGGTTCTGGTTTTAGGGGGGGGGGTGTTGTTGACTGATTTGGCCTGAGCTTTCTTATTGGTGAAAAGGCCACTTTTTTAACATTTGAGTTGCTTGGCCTTTTGTGATTCTGCTGGTTTTGTTTTGGATTTTTTAAATTACCTCTGGTTGGTGTGGGGGTTGGCGAGGGTGTATGTGGGCTGTGTGGGCTGGGTCACTTTCTTGTTTTTATAGAGTGATTTTTGAAATCTGAGTGTGCTCTCGGTTTGGCTAGGGCCACTAAATAGGCTGCCCCACTAATAAGGATGTTTTTAGGGATTGTGGTTTTTTTTGAAATTTAAAAAAAAATTAATCCAGTTTAGGGCTTTATCTCCTTTCAAAATTCAAGTAGGCCAGATAGAGGTGATTTTAAAAGATTTTAGGTTTCTCATAAAAGGCAGCGTGACTACTAGGCCACATCAGGCTCCCTTTTAAAGAGACTAGGGTTGCAGCAGTGCAACTGGCTTTCAGCCACTGAAAGCCGGTGCATCCTTAGATTTCCATAGGGTAAACCACAGCTTCTCTCTAGTTATAGGGGACACCTGATTTCTAGTTTGCAGGGAAATCAGGTTTGTCCCAGGATCTAGTTAGGAGAAGTTTAACTAGGAGGATATAACAAGGATTGCCTTCATCTCAAGGTAGCCTTTTAAAAACTGTAGCCAGGTAGAGGCAGGATCACTTAGTCTCCTAAACTTTACCAGACTACTACTACCCCAACCCAAAGAGGGACAGGTTAGGGTAGGGACCAAAAAAACAAACAAACAAGTTTTGGTGGGAGGGTTCTTAAAAAGAAGTCAGGGCACCTGTTGGTTCAGAGTACAGTGCAGTGAGTTAGGTTTGTAAAAAACCCCACTCAGTTCAGGTTCTAGAGGGGTGGAGGGGAGGGGGAGGACCCAGGTCTCCCCCCCACCTGTGCGTGGGGCCACTCCACAGCCGCCTACCAGCACTCCGACCTCTGGCCGGAGGAGTGTGATGAAGAAGAAGGCCCGCCTTGGGCCCTTCATCGAGGCCGCTACTGGGGCGCCCCCAGCAGAGGTGCCATTAGGTGCTGGCACTGCGCAGGGGTCTGCTGCTCGGGCAGTCTCTCCTCCAGCTGATGTCGCTCGGCCTCAGCAGCCGGAGGAGGGGCAGCAAGAGCAGCCCTCCTTGGAGATGAGCTTTGGGGACAGTTTTCTGTCCAAAACGATCACCGCAAGGAGGGTGCAGAGTGTCATGCAGGAGCTGGAGGAGAAGCTGGTTGAGGAGGACCAGCCCCCTTCTTCGGTTCCTTCGGGCACCAGCAGTCCTTCAGGGGGCCAGCAGGGGAGGCCGCATGGGGTGGAGGGGTGAGAGATGGAGACACACGAGGTGCCTCCATCTCCGCCCACTTCCCCCCGGCGGCCAGCCCCTCCTGCCACCCCGAGACATGATGTGTCTGCCCTGAACACCTCAAAGGAGGTGGCTCCGGACACCCAACCTGCCAGTCAGTTTGGGAATCCGTTCACCTCCAAAGTATGCAAGCATTTCCAAATTATGGAGGATCCACGCTATACACAGTGCAAGCTGTGCAGGGCCCGGGTAAGTCGTGGGCGGGACCCTGCCCACCTGACTCCAGGGGGATGCGGAATCACTTGCGGAAGCAACACCCGGGGGTGCTTCTTAAGGGGGAGAAGCAGGCTGGTGCTGTGTTGCGCAAGCGGCCAACAACACCACCCAGCCAGGAGGTCCGTCCCATCGCGACTACCTCCACTCTCCAGGAGCATTCCATGGGAGAACAGGGACGCCAGGCATCTCTGCCTGAGATGTTTGGTAGGGTTGGCACCTCTGTGCCAAGAGGGGGAATCAGGCACGGCAGGAGTGTGATCGCCTGGAACCTTGCCAGGTCGATCGCCCATGGGCTTCCATTTTAAGTGGTCGAGAATCCTGGGGTGCGAGGGTTGCTTGAGTACCTGGCGCCCTGGTACAAAGTTCCTGCTAGAGCCACCTTTAGCAGGACCATTGTGCTAGCTGTTTTCAGGGCGACCAGATCTGTGCTGAAGGAGCATTTGTCCCGTGCTGCCGGGGGGACTGTTCATTTCACCTCAGATATCTGGAGCTCCCAACATGCGTTCGAGGGGTATCTCTCCCTGACTGCACATTGGTGGCAACCCAGAGAGCTGCAGGGTGGGGGTGGCAGTAGCGACAGACAGGGTCAGGGCCACCGGGCCGGCTATTGCTGGGCCTTGCTGCACGCTGAAGCAGTCGACGTGCCGCACACGGCGGACACTCTCAGAGCCACCCTCTCATGGCAGTTAGAGGGCTGGGTAGGCAGCGTGGACGTCGCCACGGGCTTCGTGGTGACTGATGGTGGTTCCAACATCAAGGCGGCTGTCCAGTGTCAGGGCCTAAACCGCCTTCCTTGCGTAGCCCACCTTCTCCACCTCGTGGTTAAGGACGCATTGGGACAGACGAAAAACCAGGATCGTCTGTATCTAGCCGCAACCCATGAGTACTGACTTCTGCTCCAGAAATGTCGGCACATCACGGGTCACTTCTCACGCAGCAATACGGACTCGTATCGGCTGCGTGAGAAACAGACACTGACAGGCGTGCCAGGGCACCGCCTGATCGGTGACGTCAGCACATGCTGGAACTCCCCCTGTGCCATGCTGGAGTGCATGGTGGAGCAGAGAGCAGCCCTGGATGCCTTTGTCTCTGAGATGAGGGTCGTTCGGGATGAGAACCATCTCACGCAAGAGGATTGGGTGGTCATTTCTCAAACTGTGGAGGTTCTTGGGCCCTTCAAGACCTACACAGAAATGCTCTCGTCTGACACAGCGAGCATCGCACTGGTCGTCCCCATGGTCCAGATGGCCCGTGAGGACCTGGCCTCGTTTCTAGTGCCAGCTCAAGGCCATGCAGACGTTCTTCCAGTGGTGCGCGGCCTGGTTGTTAGGCTGCAGGAAGGGCTTGAGGCCCGCTTTCAGACTTTCACCCAGGATAAGGTCTACATGATGGCGACCATGTTAGACTCATGCCTTAAGGGCACAGTCGCTGAGCGGGCCAACGAGCTCGATTGCTGGTGAGACGAGCTCTCCCAGAAGGTCAAGCATTCCAGAGTCAGGGCGGGCGCAGTGCCGGTAGTTGAGAAGTGGGGTGGAAGCAGCTCATCTGCCACTTCCACTGCTGTTGTTCATTCCCAACCTCCCCAGCTAGGCAGTGCTTCCCACCAGACTCACGCCACGAAGAGTGCTGAGGTCGGGCGGGTTGTTGGCCCCTCTAGGAGCGGTAGGGCACCAAGAGCGAAGACGGGTGCTGCGATGGTGAGGGACTATCTTTTTGAGCCCCTCTAGCTGCAGGAAGTGTCTCCTTTGGACTACTGGGTCACGAAGAAGGGGGTCTGGCCGGCCCTCTCCTCCGTGGCCAAGGCATTCCTCTCATGCCCACCAACGAACGTGCAGAGCAAGCGCGTCTTTTCACATATGGGCAACATTGTCTGCCCACATCGCAATCACCTGCAACCCTGGACAGTTGAGCAGTTGATCTTCCTGAAGGTCCACTTGCCTATGTTCGGCTCCCCGAATGTAGACTTTGAGAGTGAATGAAGTGAGCACCTACTTGTGCCTGCATCCTCTCTTGGCCCGCGCTTGGAAGGTGGTTGTAAAATGCTTCTCCACTAAAAATTGACTAGAGTCCAAAGACAGCCCAAAAACTCACTCACAAATTGATTGGCAGTGCATCCCCCCCCCCCTCATCCCTCCCCAAACCAAAAGTGAATGCTGGTTTAAAAACTGCAAATCGATCCAAATTTCTCCAGTCCTCCATCCACACATGCCTAATAATACTGAAAGGGCCATTGCAGCCCGCAACTGTAACCGACAGCACCCACAGGCTCAGTCAGGATAACCCAGGTTTTTTTTCAGGGGAAGGAGGAAGAAAGAGGGAGGTGCCAGTGATGATGACAGGCAGCCAGCAGCCATACCAATGCTGAGGTCCCTCTAATGGGACAGTGATGCTAGTGTGTTACTGCTGAGCTGAGAGAGAAGGAATGGTTGCTTTCCTCTCACACAATCTGAGGCCCTCCCAGTGATCTTTCTCATTTGGGGTGCAATTCTGGCTTGCCTCCTCGTGGTGCACCCTGGGTAACACAAAAGAGCCTGGACCAGCCAACCATCCATCACTCAAGGTAAGTCAAAATGCTTCTTGCTTTGTGTCAGATACAGAATAACGTGGAGCTAGGTGTGGTGGTCCACCACTTCTCTTGTTTGAGAGTTGTGTTCTTTGGGGCAGGGCTGGAGAGCTGGCATCTGTAGACTGTGTGTTCTGTGGCAGGGAAGCTGGCACCTGGGTGAGAGACCCAGAGCCAGCATGCTTGTTGTGGTTGGCCAGCTCTCCCCGTGTTGTTTGGGGCAGGGCTGGAGAGCTGGCATCTGGGTTTGCTGCAGCCAGGTCTGCAGAGCAGACCTTGAGCAGATTGTGTTTTGTGTGGCAGTGATGTTGGCAACTGGGTTTATATTGGTTCCAGGCCTGCACTGCAGGGTTCATAGAGTAGAGGGATGTAGTGCATTTGGGTCCTGTAGAGATTCCCTGGTGTGAAGTTAGGTTTGGCTTTGGGTGCCCCAGGAATTGGATCCCCTGGTCCAATTTTTTTTTGGCCTTGTGGGTTTTGTGTGGGACAGTGTCCTGAAGCTGCACAGCTGTTTGGGGGGCTCTCCTCAAAACCTCCTGCTCCCCAGAGCCACTTTTCCCACGACAATTACAGTGAGGAAGTGGCTCTAATTGTTTTTTTCCTCACCATTGGAAGCAGTGTTCCTTTTGGGGTGCCCATAGATGGGTGAAGTCTTTTTGGGCCAGGGGGGTTTCATGCTGGGGAGTCCCCTGAAGCTGCCCTGCAGTTTTGGGGCCTCTCCCTCAAACCCCCCTCTGGCCAGAGCCCCTTTCCCCACAGCAATTATAGTGGAGGAAGTGGCTAATTGGGCTTTCCCCATCATTGGTGGCAATGGGCCTTTTGGGGAGCCCAAAGACAGGGACCCCCTGGCCCAATCTTTTTGGGACTTGGGGGTTTTGTAGGGGAGAGTCCCCTGCGGCTTCCCTGCAGTTTTTGGGGCTCTCTCTCAAACCCCCTGCCCCCCAATAGCCTCTAATTATGCCCTACGTTGCCATTGATTTCAATGGCCCATAGGGTATAATGGTGGAATAGGGGCACTCTCTTTGGGTGCCCCTGGAATGGGATCCCCTGGCCCAATCTTTTTGGGACTTGCGGGGTTTGTAGGGGAGAGTCCCCTGCAAATTTGGGGGCTCTCCCTCAAACCCCCTCCCCTCCAGGCGGCTTCAAATAGACCCTATTTGCCATTGATTTCAATGGCCCATAGGGTATAATGGGGCCGTATATTCGGAAATAGCCGCGCATCTACCGTATATGCGGCTATTCTGAGTGCGGTATTCAGCAGTATACGGGATTCTGAATTTTTTTTTCCCCGTATACTTCCGAATCCATGTCATTCCGAATTTTTTTTTTGTGCACGTCCCTAATAGCTATGACTGACCCAAGGCCATTCCAGCAGCTGCAAGTGGAGGAGTGGGGAATCAAACCAGGTTCTCCCAGATAAGAGTCTGTGCTTAACCACTACACCAAACAGAGCCTACTGCATGCTCCAGGAGGACTGGCTACATCGGCGGTTATGACCTAATATGCAAAGGAGTGCCTGCTACAAAAAAAGCCCTGAGCCCATCCTTTGCACAATGCAGTAAATTCACAACTACCTCCCCCCACCACTCCTCCAGTGTACCCTGCTCTATGCCTAAAGGCATTATTGCTATTAGAGGGCCATCTAGCCTGTTTGAAAACCTCCAAAGAAGGAGAGACCATGGAAGCCTGTTCCACTGAGGAACCACTCTACCTGACAAGAAGTTCTTCCTAATGTTGAGCCAGAAACTCTTTTGATCTAATTTCAACTTGTTGGTTCTGGTCCAACCTTCTGGAGCAACAGAAAACAATTCCACACCATCCTCTATATGAACCCTTCAAGTACTTAAAGTTGTTGAACCTATCACCTCTCAGTCATCCTCTCTCCAGGCTGAACATACCCAGCTCCTTTAACATTTCCTCACAGGACTTGGTCTCCAGACTCCTCACCATTTCCATTGCCCTCCTCGGACATTCCAGCTTGTCTACATCCTCCTTAAATTGTAGTGCCCAAAACTGAACACAACACTCTCGGTGAGATCTAAGTAGAGCAGAGCAAGCAATACCCAGGGCTTTTTTGTAGCAGGAACTCCTTTGCATATTAGGCCACACACCCCTAATGTAGCCAATCCTCCTGGAGCTTACAGTAGGCTCTGTACTAAGAGCCCTGTAATATCTTGGAGGACTGGCTATATCAGGGTGTGTGTGGCCTAATATGCAAAAAATTCCTGCTACAAAAAAAGCCCTGGTGATACCATCTCTTCATCTAGACCATCTACCATCTAGACACTGTACTTCTGTTGATACAGCTCAAAATTGTATTTGCCTTTTTAAGCTACTGTATTACCATATGGCTGCTTCAGCTGCCAAAAACAGCATTGGGAGAAAGTAGGAATTGTGCAGTTCAAACACTTATCATACTTTTACAAGGACCTTACTAGATCAGAACAAAGAACAAAGCACCACTGAGTGCAGCAAACTGTTTTTGGCAGCCAACTATCCATTATAGTTCTTCTTGGTCATTCTAGCTGTATCTGAAGTGAGCAGAGACACATGACGGCTCCTTCCCTGCCACAAATTCTGTTAGTCATTCAGGTGCTTTACTGTCTAGTTTTGTTTTTCAAACCAGAGGGAGGTACAAGAGGCGGAAGAGGGGAGGGAGAGATTGGCAAAGACCTGCCAGGCCAGCTTGCTTTACTGCCAGTGAGGATCTTCTCCAAGGGTGTTTTTGTACCTGGGAACCAGGAGCTAGCTCAGGGAGCCAGTAACCGTTTTCGCACACTGCTCACCTCGGAGTCACGTCCCTTTTCACTGCGCAGCATCTGCTCAGATTTCCCACCATCTGCGCCGGAGGAGCAGGAAGAGTCGCGGCTTCTGCGTCGCAAACGGAAATTGGTAAAACCCAGTTTCCGTTTGCGAGGCAGAAGCTGCGGCTCTTCCTGCTCCTCCGGCACAGATGGTGGGAAATCCGAGCAGACGCTGCGCAGTGAAGAGGGACATGACTCCGAGGTGAGAAGTGTGCGAAAACGGTTATTGTTTCTTCTTGCCTAGAACAACCTGGGAACACTTTTTCCATTCCTGGCCTACATGAGGTGTAAGAGCCTTCAGGTAAAATAATTAAATGTACTTCTGTTATCATGGGTGGCCAAACTTGCTTAATATAAGAACCACACAGAATAAATGCCATATATTTGAGAGCTGCAAGACATGAACACAAGGGGGAGAAAATGAGAGGGGGGGGAGAGAGCGAGAGAGAGAAGGATGGAGGGAGTGAGGGAGGAAGGGAAATGGGGAGGGAGGATGGAGGGAGAGGTGGAAGGAAAGCAAAGTTAAAATGCCTTCTCCAGGTCCCCCATGTTGGCTGATTAGCTTGCAGAAGATATTTAAAGGGTGATAACAGATGGGCATTTAGGGGTGGATCAGAGGCAAACCCTCCACATGCTCCCTGGCAAGGCAGCCCCATCCTGTCTGTGAGGCAGCTTGGTACAATCAGATTAGGAGGGGTCCTAACCTCAGAGGCTGCTGGACCATCAACCTCATTCATTTAGGAATGAGGCCTTTTAATGGTTGCTGGTCCTTTCATCCCTCCACCTTAATAATGTATCAGGAATTTTTGTTTTCGCTGTTTTTGATAACAAGAGCACTGCTTTCAGTGGGGGCCTTTCAGGCCTTCCCTGCCGTGGGAAACTCAGCTTCTTCCTCAGCTCTGTGGGAATCACAGTAGGCAAGATATTTTTAGCATGTATCAGAATGATTGAAAATAATAATGGGACTTGGCAATACGCTACCGCCATCTACTGGATATCGGAGGAACAAGCAGATAAAGAAACCTCATTTTCTCATGGGGCAAGCAGCAAACCAACTCCCCAACCTGAAATAAAATGTCAGCTCTCAGACGAGTTGGAGAAAGTGAGGAGCCCACGATGGGGGGGAGGCGCTGATGGCTGGGATCACTTTGGCCCCAAAGGCAGAGCGGGAGACTGAAACATTCCTGGAAAAGGCCCCCCCCCTGCCATCTTGTGTGGGGCTGAAGAGCCAGCTGGACAGAAAGGAGGCAAAGCCATCCTCTGCCTTGTCAGCCCCACCCCCACCTAAGCCAGATGGGCAAAGGTGGGCACTGCCAGGCTTCTGCCCCCCCAAAACACTGTGCCAATGCTGGCTCCCCACGGAGCTCTCTCACAGAGTGAAAGTTTTAAGTTTATTTCAATTTATATCCCGCCCTTCCCACCGAAGTGGCTCAGGGCGGCTCACAACATATAAAATCTAACATAGAATTTTAAATTTAAAATACATCAATTACAACAGTTAAAACAGTAAAATAATAAAACATTTAAACAGCGATCTATCAAAATACTACACTGAACCTTCTATAGAATTTCTAATGCCAGTTAATTATAGGCTAGCCAGAAGAGGGCTGTCCTACAGGCCCTGCGGAACTGGCCAAGGTCCCGCAGAGCCCTCACCTCTTCCACCAGCAAGAAGCCATTACAGAAAAGGCCCTGTCCCTGGTGGATTTCAGACGGGCCTCCTTTGGCCTGGGGACAGCAAGCAGATTTTGAGAGCCCGATCTCAGTACTCTCTGGGGAACATGTGGGGAGAGACGGTCCCTAAGGTAGGCAGGTCCTAGGCCATATAGGGCTTTAAAGGTAATAACCAACACCTTGTATCGGACTCAGTATATTATCGGCAGCCAGTGCAGACTCCGGAGCCCCGGTCGAATGTGTTCCCATCTTGGGAGCCCTAATAACAGCCGGGCAGCGGCATTCTGCACTAACCGCAGCTTCTGGGTTCGGCACAAGGGCAGCCCCATGTAGAGGGCATTGCAGTAGTCCAACCTCGAGGTGACCGTTGCATGAATCACCATTGCTAGATCATCATGCTCCAGGAAAGGAGCCAGAGGACTTGCCAACATCAAGCTTCACGACAGAGTTGTGTGCAGCATCACCCCCCCACACACGTCCGTTTTTCTAGAGTAAAAAAAAAAATAGATGCGTCTTTTTTTTTTTCCTTCTACGAAATTCTAAAGGAAAATATTTTACAGAACACAGGTAACAGGAGACATCACATACACTGCAGGATTTACACAATGGACTTGGATGCATCTCAAGAACAGATTCATAATGATAGAACAGAAAGTTAAACTTCCAGCTCTAATGGAAACAGTTGATCTTTTGAGCGGAAAACAAGGAAGCTATCTGCAACACTGACTGCCAGATTTGAACAATCTGATCTGTCATCTTTCTATGTCAAGCATGAGCCAGGTCAAACTTTTATCATACGGCTTCTACAACATACATGGTCATTATTGCATCTCTCAGACGATGGAACGTAATGAGAACTTTGAATAAATATCCTGTGTGGAAGAAATCTAGCAAGAATGGAAGTTAGAGTGGTTGCTCTGTGGTCCTGACAGAGCGGTTCCTCAGTGGAAAAGGCTTCCTTGGGAGGTGGTGGGCTCTCCTTCCTTGGAGGTTTTCAAACAGAGGCTAGATGGCCACCTGACAGCAATGCAGATCCTGTGGATTTAGGGGGAGGGATTTGTGGGTTTCCTGCATCGTGCAAGGGGTTGGACTAGATAACCCTGGGGTCCCTTCCAACTCTATGATTTTGTGCTGCTCTTTAGCTAGCTGTAATAATTTTGTAGTTAACTTATGCAATAAAGATACACTTTCCTTTTTTTCTAAAAGCATAAAAAAGTGCTGCTGAATCAGACTGGTGGTCTTTTTTTTTTTTTGCACAATAAATTTACTGGTTACATTAGACCTATCTCATTGAGAGTCCTACTACCTAGCACAGTTGCCAACCAGTCCTTCTGGAGCGCCTAGGATCAGGGCCTCCTGGCCCTAGGATTCAGGGGTTCACTGCCTCAGATCACAAAAGCTCCATTTTGTCACCATGGCTAGTAGCTACTGCTAGATCTATCCTCCACAAATCAGTCTAATCTGGTTTTAATCCATCTAATCTGCCATTTATTTTTTAAAAATAATTTTAAAAGTATGATGGGAGTAAGGTTTTATTATGACAATTATAATTCCAGAAGCATTTAAAGTAGATACTGAGCTGATATAATTTAGTACACCTTCCGGTGATGCCAGGGGTGGGTGGGTGGCATATGGAAGTGAGTTGTGCTTAGTGAAAGCCAGCACCTCTTTTTCTACAAAAGAACCCTTGCCTGGAACCCACCTATCTGAAGGACCATCTACTCCCAGGTGTCCCTGTGTGCCAGCTGAAATCTTTTGGGAGCCCTTTTGCCTGCCCCAATCCCTAGGGTGGCCGGTGTGGCATCCACCAGAGCCTGGACTTCTCCTCCCATCATGCTTTCTGGCCTATGGAATCCCCTCCCTGAGGAGGGGAGGGGTCCCTCCTTGGACATCTCAGGGGGGGGGGGTGCTGCGAGGCTTGCTTCTTTGCCAGGGCTTTTGATGGGGTGCAAATGGCAGGCATCTCTTATGAGGGGGAGGGAGGGAGTGAATTTGGGGTTGTAGCTTAGGTTTTAATTGCAAATGTTATTTATTTATTTTGATTTACTAGTCCACCCTTTCCCTGCAACAGGGTTCAGGACAGTTTATATCAGTTTGCTAAAATATAATATACTATATATAAAATACATTTACATTTAAAGACAATTCATCGAAAAGAAGCAATATTATGACATATAGAATCATAGATTTGGAAGGTACCTCTAGGGTTATCTAGTGCAACCCCTTGAACAATGCAGGAGCTTTGCAAAAAACAGGTTGCTTACCTGTAACTGATGATCTTTGAGTGGTCATCTGTGCAGTCACACACATGGGTTTTCCTCCTAGAACGAACCTGACCTTGGAGAATTCAAAGCTAGCCTCAGGCGTTTTATTTTGGCATGCATTCCATCTCGATCTGGGGAGCAGGCATCCACTGCGCATGCCTGGAATGAGGAGAAGGCGTTTCACCCACCCAGTTTCTTCTAGCCGCTGTAGAGAAAAAAATTATTTAAGAGAGGAAGAGCGCAAAACAGCAGCGGGGAAGGCTGGGCGGGTGTGTGTGACTGCACAGATGACCACTCGAAGATCATCAGTTACAGATAGGCGACCTGTTTATCTTCATCGTGGTCTCTGTGCAGTCCCACACATGGGTGACTGGTAAGCTGAAATTCATGGTTGGTAGGAGAAAAAATATGAATTAATAATGCATATAACGATGACATTAAATACTGTACTTACAGGGCATCGATCTGAAGACGTTAGTCGAAAATGGATCGAAGTACAGCTTGCCCGAAGGAAACGTCATGCCGTGCACGAACGTCTAGGGCGTAGTGCGTGGCAAACATGGATGGAGAGGACCAGACTGCAGCGGCACAGATGTCCTCTATTGGCACGCCTCTGCAAAAGGCTGATGACGTGGAAACAGCCCGAGCTGAATGAGCTCTCAAGTTTTCAGGAAAGGATTGTTTAGCCAGCTGGTAGCATAAGGCAATCGCAAATACAACCCATTTTGAAAATCTCTGAGTTGAGATTTTTTGCCCTTGTTTATGTGTCCTATAGACTACAAAAAGTCTAGAGTCCTTACAGAAAGGACGTGTCCTATTGATGTAGAACGCGAGACCTCTACGTACGTCGAGGTTATGAGAAGTTATTTGTCGGGTATCCTTAGGATTTTGAAAGAAATAAGGGAGTGTAGTAGATTTTCCTAGGTAGTAAGGGGAAACCACCTTCGGCAGAAAGGCAGGATCTGGACATAGAACTACTCTGTCATGGTGAAAAACGGTGTACGGGTGGTCTGTCCTGAAGGTACAAATATCACTGGCTCTTCTGCCAGATGTGAGTGCCACTAATAGCGCCGTCTTCCATGACAGGCGATGCAGTGGAATGGATGCCATTGGTTCAAAGGGAGGTTGCATAAGCTGGCTCAAGACAAGAGATAAGTTCCATGTTGGCTGTACTTGACGAATTGGGGGTCGAAGATGTAAAATGCCCTTTTAAAAGGCTTTGGTTGCAGAATGAGAGAAAACAGTATGTCTGTCAATATGTGGGTGAAGAGCTGAGATGGCAGCCAAGTGAGCTTTCAGGGATGAATAGCCCAAACCGGAGTCTGATAAAGACAGAGTGTACAACAAGATTTGGGCAACAGAATATGATTCAGGAACAAAATCGTGCTGAGCCGTGTATACTGAAGAACGCTTCCACTTTTGAGAATAGGATTTCCTACTGGACAGTTTTCTGGAATTGAGTAAGACCCGTCTGTAAAGCATGGTGAAATTCCATTGTTAATTCATTGCTTTATGGTCCTGCTTAACCTGGTCTGTGAAGTATCATGGAGGACCTAACTTTGTTAGTTTGTTATCCTTTCCCTTCCCTTTTGTTAGTTTGTTATCCTTTGTTAGTTTGTTATCCTTCTTTGCTTTATGGCTTGTAATTAGAAGTAGTGAGAAGTGAAACCAAGTAATCAGCGCCTTCCCATACATTCAGTAAGGGAGTAAGAGACATCTGGGAAACAAGGACATAGCCCAGATAACACCATGGGAATGTAGACAGTTATGATAGTTTATGTGTGAATGCTACCCCACAACCCCATCCCTTTGAAGTAGGCCTTAAAAGTATTGTATCAATGTATGGTTGGCATTACTCTCAAGAACCTGTTACCAAAGTCTATCAATAAACGTAGTCTTTGTATCAACTTCGACTCGTCATTGAACCCGCATGCTTGACACCGTCAAACTTCTGGGGGAAAATCTAGAAATTGATCTTCCAGGCAGTCAGCCATAGAAGAGCTGGGTTGTGATGCAAGACTTTCCCCTCTTGTTAGGAGATTAGATCTCAAACTGGGGGGAAACGGTGGAACACATTGTGTGACAGAAGCAGGAGAGTGGTGAACCACAGCTGACAAAGCCACCAGAGAGTGATGAGGATACAACTGGTCCAATCCAGTTGGATTTTCTGCAGAGTTTTGGTTATTAATGGAATCAGAGGGAATAAGTAATGGAGTAGTCCTGACCATGAGTGGAGAAAGGCATCTCCTGGAGAATGCGGGGACGGAAGGCCCCGAGTGTAAAAACACGGGCATTGTGTGTTGCTCGGAGAGGCAAAAACGTCTATGGCTGGAACCCTGAAGGTCCTGAAAACTACTTGAAGGTAGGTGTGGTTGAGAGCCCATTTGTGATCATTCATGAGGTATTGGCTTAGTGTGTCTGCTTGTGCATTCTGGATTCGTGGCAGGTGCACAGTCGTCAGGAATATTTTGTGAGCAATGCTCCAATGCCAGAGGGATAAGGCCCATTTGCAAAGGTGGCTGGACACAGTGCCCCCATCTGTTGACATAAAATACAGTAACCACGCTGTCTGAGGTGACCTGGATATGCAGACCACCAAGAGACAGTAGGAAAGACTTGAATGCTCGGTGGACCGCCAAGAGTTCTAGGCAGTTGATGTGTAGAGACTTTTTGCAGTCTGTCCACTGTCCTTGTACCGCTAGGGATCCAAAGTGGGCTCCCCAACCCCACTTCGAGGCATAGGTTGTGACAATGGCTGATGGATGTGTCCATATGAAAGGCATTCCTGTCAGAAGATGGTATCTCCACCACTCGAGGGATACAAGAATCTGGTGTGGAGCGGTGAGCAAAGTCATTTGGTGTTGTTGATGCAGGTGGAAAGTCTGCACAAACCATAGTTGCAGAGGCCTCATGTGGAGCCTCGCAAAGGAAAGGGCAGTGGTCATAGCAGCCATGAGTCCCAGCATGAGCTGAAAGATGAGCGCTGTTTGGGTAGGGTGAGATAGGATCGTAGAGGTCAGAGACTGGATGCGGCGGGCTCTGTCTACAGGAAGGTAAGCCTTGTGGGATACAGTGGAAAGGCGTGCGCCTATGAACTGAATGTCCTGAGTTGGTGTCAGACTGGACTTCATCAAATTGACTTGGAGGCCTAATGAAGGGACAAAGTGGTAGAGATGTCTTGTAGAAGTTGTTCTCTGGATGGAGCCACAATGAGCCAGTCGTCTATGTACGAGTATATGGAGATTTTCTGCTGGCGAAATTCCATCCCCACCACCACCATGCACTTTGTGAAAACTCTCGGCGCTGTGGACAGACCAAAAGGAAGGGAGCGAAACTGGTAGTGTTGATCCCTGATAGCAAATCTCAGGAATTTTCTGTGATGATGATTGATGGTGAGATGAAAGTAGGCATCTTGAAGATCTATTGACGCCATTCAAGATTTCCTCGGGATCAAAGGTAGAATAGACTGCAAGGTAATAATGTGGAATTTTTTGTACTTTACATGACGATTGAGTTAGTGGAGGTCCAGGATTGGATGTTGCCCTCCATCTCTCTTTGGCACCAGAAAGTATCGGGAATAGAATCCGGTTCGATGGAATTGATGTGGAACTGGTTCTATAGCTGCCTTGTCAAGAAGGGCACAGATCTCCAATTGAAGTGGGAGAGATGGAGGGGTACGTACGAATTGATGGAGCTTCAGAAGAGAATCAAACTCTATGGTGTAACCCCTGCGGATTATCGGTAGGACCCATGAGTCTGATGTGATGGATACCACTCTGGGGTAAAATGCAAGTAGTCTTGTGATATTGTTCGCGTGTTGTGGTGGAAGTGGGTGAGGAGAAATACAAGGAAGTCAAAGAGATTGCTTTGAAGCAGGAGTCGTCTTTTTGTGGGCTGTGAACAGGGACTTTGATGAAAAGGTTGCTTAGCTGGCAGAGCTTTGCATTTCCAGTAATCGGCCTGTTTCGGTGAACAGGGACGTTTGTAGTAGGAAGGTTTCCAAATTCTCTCCCGATTGGGCTGCTGAGCTTGCTGTTGACTGACTCCCAATCTCCTAGCCCTCTTTCTGCTGTCATCAAACGTAGTTAGTATGTCATCGGTAGTGGCATTGAAGAGACCCTGACCATCAAAAGGCAGGTCTTCAATCTTGAATTTGATGTCTGGTTGCAGTGAAGTGGACCGAAGCCAAGGGCGATGTAGGGTGATGGATGTGGCCAGGGTCCTGGAAGAGCAAGCAACCGCATGACGAACCGTGTTAATCAGTTGTTTGTTAACACAGGAAATTTCTTGTAAAAGTTGTGTGGCTTGTTTCTGTGCAGAATCAGATAGCGAAGACACTAGAGTGGTCAGTTGTGAAAAATTAAAAGTGTACCGGTAAGCTGAAAAATATGCTAAATAATTGTGAATTTTGGAGGCTGTTGTAGTGAGGGAATAAATCTTTCTTCCTATCGTGTTGAGTTTTCCCCCTTCTTTCTCAGGTGGAACCGGGTGTCTGGCCTGTTTGGATTTTGAGAAAGAATGCACAATCATGGAGTTGGGTGTAGGATGATTAAATAGAAACTTAAGAGTTCGGAGCGTGGCTCTTGTACAGTGATTCGACTCATTTCAATGTAGGAGGAACCAATGCAGACTTATTCCAAGCCTCTCTGAGACCCTCAAGATGAACAGGGAGCATTGGGAGAAAGGAACCAGCAGATAAGTCAATGTGAACTAGGTGGTGAACTACATCTGATATTTTAGGTAAATCAGTAGTGAGTTTGATGTTGAGGGTATTAGCCATGTTAATTAGCAGGTCCAAATAGGCCTTGGAGCCTTCAGAAGGTGAGAGGTTGGCCGGTTTGGTAATGTCAGAAATTGGAAAGGCGGGAGCAGACCCTGCGGACTGAGAAGAGTTGGAGTACTCAGAGTCAGAATCTTCAGGGGCTTCCATAGGTGTGGTTGGATGATCGTCTAAAGGCTTGGTCGGTATATCCTTATCTGGTAAGGTAGGAAGGGCAGGCTGTTCAAGCTGTTGTTGTTTAGATGGAGCTGACTGGACTGCAGAAGTTGAAGCCACTGGCGATAGCTGTTTCAAATCCGGAATGTAGAGTCAGCATCTGTGTGGAGAGAAATCCTCATGGTACCGAGGGTGGTAGATTTCCTCACGGTACCGAGGCTGGTAAGCTTTCTCACAGTACCGAGGTTGGTAGATCTCGTAGGAAGGCGACCGGGAGAATCTATAGTGTTGCTGGTACTGACGTGTAGGCGAGGGTGATCTGGACCTTGATGGGCTATAATAGTAGCGATCCGTGTGTCGGCTTGGAGATCGCAGATAGGCATAGACTTGAGTAGAGAAATCTCTGAACCTTGGTGACTGACAAGACGGAGACCGTGAATGACGGGGTCAATCGTGAGCCTGGGTTGAAGATTCTCGATAAACTGGAGAGACAGCTATATCCTTAAAGGTATGGGGCGCAGACACCTCATGAAAAGAGTGAAATCCAAGGAATTTAGTCCGCTGTGTTCAGGGTCAGAAGGGTGGCGGATCCAGAGACTCAGCGGCAAGGATCTCGTCAGGCAGTGTCAACTCTGTGGGCTTCCCCCAAACAAAATAAGCATAGAGAGTGTCCATCAGTAGAGGGAATTTTAGCCCGACACCAAACACACTTTTTAAAGGTTGTTTTACTGTCCTTCCCTTCCATATGCTTGGGGGGGAGAGAAGGGGGGAGGGGGGAGCGGCAAAGCAGAAAATAAAGTCATATATATATATATATATATATATATATATATATATATATATATATATATATATATATATATATATATATATATATGAAGAAGAAAATCGAAGTAATGATACTAGTCGAAGAATGAAGAAGGAAGAGGCTTGTGAAGAAAAAATTGAGGAGATGCAGCAAGGTAGGTGTATTCCAGACGGTGGTTAAGAAGAAACTGGGTGGGTGGAGTGCCTTCCCCTCGTTCCAGGCATGCACAGCAGATGCCTGCTCCCCAGATCGAGAGGGAATGCGCACCAAAATAAAACGTCTGAGGCTAGCTTTAAATTTTCCAAGGTTGGGTTCATTCCAGGAGGAAAACTCACGTGTGGGACTGCACAGAGACCACGATGATGATCACCAAGATATAAACAAGATGACAGATAATTTCAGTATTCAGCAGCCCTCTGGGTGGAGAAAAAAGGGGAGGTGGGGGGTATGAGAGTGGCAGACTGCAGCTGTCCCAACCAAATGCCTGGAGGAACATTTCTGCCTTGCAAGCCCTATGGAAAGGTAATACATCCAGTAGGGCACAGATGTTCTCTGGCAGAGAATCTCACCAGGAGGGGGCCAGGGCCAAAAAGGATACCCTTGAGTTCTAGTACTTAGTAGGAGGAGTCATTTTGTAGAAAAATAGGTGGTGGAGCTCATTAGCATAACTCATTAGCATATGCCGCACACACACCCCCCCATCCAAAAGCAACCCATTGCAAGAAAAGAGTGCTCTGGATGAGAGAGGCCTGTTTGGGCTGGCTAGAGTGTCAAGCGTGCTCATTTCTGAACCACATTTTACTATGTAGAGAGTACGTCGCCAGCTCTCCCCCATTATTTACAACCTAGAGGGCACGTAGCAAAAACATCTGGCCCTGGGATTTTTATGGTGTAGGCTGGCAGTTGGTGTCAGGCGATGGAGACTCAAGGCTGTATTCATTTGAGACAATGTAATACTTTTATTGGAAACTCATAGCTTGAAACAGAAATTGAGACTAATACCTTGGCAGGGGTGTTTCTGGGTCTTATGGAATCTACATCAAAGTAACTTCTAAACAAAGACATTCTCAAAACAACAGGGAGTCAAGGTGCAAACTTTCACACGAGAGCCTCTGCTTATCTTCTAGCCTCTGGGAAGATGCTGGCCAGCGGCGGTATCTATTAACGGTCACATTCCTTAGCTCTCTTCACAACCTAAACAAAGTTAACACTTCAAACATTCCCTTTGATATGCATGGTAACTACAATCTCACAAAGGCTAGGGGTTAGTATAGAAAAGTCCATTTGGTTAGTATTTTATAATTTCAGTATGATAGAGTTACAGAGCCAGACAGTTGGTACCTCAAAGCGGCCTCCCCTAGTTTCACACAGACAACCCTTATCTGTTCACAACAAAGTGTGAGAATGTTTCTGATGTTTTCAATAGCCTAAGATGCCTTAGTAATAAATAGATAGTTGCTTAGTATGCATCTGTAATGTAACCTTTGATGATATCCTATATAGCAACTGTGTAACTTTTGGTACTCCATTACTCCCAAGGCTTGTGTCCTTAGTAAAGCTCCTGAGTTTCTTGCAATAAACCTATCTTTTGATTAAAAACAAAAGGACTCTGTTATTGGGAAATATCGGCGCTTGACATAGAGATCCAGACAGCCCAAGCAGGCCTCGCTCGCCTGGGGCTCATCTGGGCCGCCCCCCCCCCCCCCAGTCAAAAGGCCAGCAAGCCAGCTGCCACCCAAAATCACATAAAAAGTGGAGAAAGAGTGGTGTAGGCTTCTCCAGGGTTTAATGAGGGCTGCTGGGGGTGTGGCAAAGCCCCTGGTGGCTGGCTGGCTGGCTGCCCGCTCTCTGAATTCAGGGACTGTTATGCAGCTGCACCTACCATTCAATGGACAAGATAGGCAAGGGGGAAGAGGGGGGCCATCAGAATGGTTCAGGAGCTATGCTCCTGTGCGCTCCTGCTGAATCTGGGGCCTGCTTAGTAGGCTTTGTGGGCTGAACTTAAAGATGGGTTCATGAGAAAAAAAAATAGTAAATTAGGCTCTCTGAGAACCAGAACCATTTAAGACTTTTCAGAGCAAAGTCACGTCCCTGAACTGAACTCATTAACAAACTGACAGCCAACAACCAATTGCCCTAAAATAGTTGCAAAGTGTTCCCACTGCTGTACAGCTGTCAGCAACAGGGCAGTGGCTTCATCATCCAGACTGTCTTGTGTTACTTAGGGCCCGTCTTTCTCCCATCCCAGCAGAGAGAGACCCAAAGTGGCTGAACTCCTTCTCTTTCCTTCTGTTTATCCCCATGACAACCCTGTAAGGTAGGTGAGGCTGAGAGACTCCAGATGGCCCAAGATCACCAGCAAGCTCCCATGACAGCACAAGTGGAGATTGGAACCCGGATTGGAACAAGAGTGGCAGCAATTGCAGCCCTGCAGTCTGTAAGTCCCTGACATGCATGGTGGTGGTCAGGCCTCTAGGAAGCAGGTGAACTGCGATGGCTTTCTAGAAATTCAACAAGCAGCATTAGTTTCAGGAGTCCTGGGAAACTGAAGGAAGAGGAGAACCCCTCCCCACCCCTGGAGCAGGCATTCCTTCTGCTGAGTCTGCACCACCAACTCTATCTTGGCCTGACATGCATTAAGTTTATTAGCCATATCCAGACACACACGATCCTAGATATTAATGGAACCATCATGCCTAGCAGAGCTGCACCCTTCTAATTCAAATTAAAGGTGTAGGGTGGAATTCTTCTTGGGGTTGTGTTGTAAATAGAGATGTGGAGCCCCCCCCCCCCCAAAAAAACCCACTTACAAATAAGGGGAGAATGGGAGGGAAATACTGCCACTACTCTCAAGGTCTCCCCCCCATTTTTCTGGTGGAGAAATGGAATCATAGAATCATAGAAACATAGAGTTGTAAGGAACCTCTAGGGTATTCTAGTCCAACTCCCTGCACAATGCAAAAAACTTACAAACACCTCCCCCCTAAATTCACAGGATCTTCATTGCTGTCAGATGGCATCTAGCCTCTGTTTAAAAACCTCCAAGGAAGGAGAGCCCACCACCTCCCGAGTGTCAAGCATGAGATTTCAAAATAACCAGTCCTTGGATTTTGAAACAAAGTTAGGTTTATTGATAATCCATGTGGCTCAGTCAAGCTGAAGATTGGGACTGATACTTTGTAACACTAAAATACAAGCTTTAAAAAGGCACATCAAAGGTTCTATAAACAATTCTACATTCACATGTGAAATTCACACTCTGGATTCCTTATCTATATTGCGGCTAGCACATCCTGGGTTCATGCCTGGCTAGGCCTGGGAACAAGTCCCAGGAGGTCTTATCTTCAAAGAGGACATTCCTGCATCTGTTAATAAAAGCGAAAGAAGAAAGATTGCTACTTTGATGTGCTAACATTTTAGCTTTGGGTTAGTAACGTTTCTACCATCTAAATGCCCTAATATAGAAATAACAATTCTAAGATCTGACTTCTGTAATATAGAATGGGTATACAATGCTTGACACCGAGGAGGAAGCCTGTTCCAGTGAGGAATTGCTCTAACAGTCAGGAAGTTCTTCCATATGTTGAGTCGGAAACTCTTTTGATTTAATTTCAACCCATTGGTTCCGGTCCTACCTTCCGGGGCCACAGAAAATAATTCCACACCATCCTCTATATGACAGCCCTTCAAGTACTTGAAGATGGTGATCATATCACCTCTCAGCTGTCTCCTCTCCAGGCTAAACATCCCCAGCTCCTTCAACCTTTCCTCATAGGAATTGGTCTCCAGACCCCTCACCATTGTCGCCCTCCTCTGGACTCGTTCTAGCTTGTCTATATCCTTCTTAAGATGTGGTGCCCAGAACTGAACACAATATTCCAGGTTGTCAAGTCTGTCTTTAACTCTGGCTGAAGCAAAGAGCATGCTGGGTAGAACCAAAGTATAACCAAATGCTGCTAGCTCATCCTCTCCTATTCCCCCCTCCCATCAGAGAACTGCTTTGAAATGGTAATGTGTGAAAAGTCTTATCTGTGCCTTCTCAGCTCAGGCTTGGGGGAGAGGAAAGAGCCTGGGAGTATCAAGGCCAAATGGGCCTCTAATCAACATGAGAATGCATTTATAACATCTATGTGTGAATGTCCCCTGCACAATCCTCCCTCCCCGTAGGAATCCCTTTGAAGTGTACCTTATATGCAATGTATCTACTGTATGTACTTTAGTCGTTTCAAGACCTGGCTTAGGCCACAAGTATCAGTATCAATAAAATAGAGTCTTTGTATCTACACCGACTTACCACTGAATCTGCAGACTGGACGTTTTGAAAAGACTCCCCTTTGGAGCTCAACCACCCTGGCAACTTTGTAACCTGATGGCTGAAAAGATTCCAGTAGATGGGGAGCTTCCTAACCTGGAGGAAGAGCCGGTGGCACCTTGGCACGTCCTAGACGCCCGGCGAGCCGCGGCTTCCCCTCCACAGTTCCAGCTCGTGGTCACCCCCCGGCAGCCGCGGACCTCAACCACTACCATGGACGAGGCGCACGCTCGCAGGGAAGCGATCCTGACCCGCCACATGAGGAGGATGCAGATGACTGAGACAGAGCCCACCAACCTGGGCACCTTGGAGCCGGACGAGATCGACTCCATCCTCGTTTTACAGATACCGGGGGATGACCCTGAATCTGAGGAGAAGGGGGCAGAAGAACCGCTGCCGAAGGACATGCACGAGGAAGACGCTCGCCTATTTCGGGCCATGGTCCAAAAGAAAGTCGACGGGGCAGTCAAGGACCCGAAGGACGAGATGCAGGCTATTACTGCCCAGATATCCCGTGCCCTGGGGATGGCCGGCCTGCGGGAGACCCCATCAACCTCCGCCGGTCCACCCACCCCCACCCCCGGCCCCGCCGCAAGCTCCAGCGATGCCCCAGCTGGTGGGACCGGCACTGCAGCCGGCAGCACCCTGTGCCCCCAGAGACGGAGGGAGAGGGTGTGAGCTAGAAGCCACCTTTGACGGGGACCCAGATGAGGTGGAATATTTTGCCATCCAGGCGAATAGCTACATGCACTACTGGGGGAACACCTTCCCTGATGAGTTCAGCAGAGTGGATTACTTGGGGTCGAAGCTGAAGGGGGCCACGAAGAGATGGTACGTAAGCCTGTACGAGGCCATGAGCCCGGAGCTGGACTATGTGCAAACCTTCATTCAGGCGCTGCTGGCCCAGTACGAAGACCCCCTCCAGGAAACTCGAGCTCTGGCCGCCCTGAGGGAAATGCAGCAGGGCTCAAGAACCATCCGAGAGTATGCCGCTGAGTTCCGGACCAACGCAGCTAAGGTGCGAGGGTGGAGTGAACTGATGAAGATCGAGCACTTCTCTCGGGGCCTGAACGCCGGTATCCTGGATCGGGCCCTTACCCAAGCCAGACCTGCCACGCTGGTAGGCTGGACACAATTGGCAGGGGAGGTCAAGACCAACATGAAGCGGGTGGCCATGCAACATCAACACCAATCCGGCAAGGAGCCGCAAAAAGCTCCCCCCATAGCAGAGCCCAAGAAACCTACCGGGGGAAAACCCACCGGGCCCCGCAAGTGCTTCCGTTGCGGTGACCCAGGCCACCATGCCTCCAGTTGCCCAGCCCCCCCCCCCAAGAATCCATCGGGAGGGCCGAAAGCGAGCACCCCGACCCCCAAGAAGCCACCCAGCCACCCTAAGGAAGCAGTGAAGAGCAGCCTCGCCATGGTGTAGGAGCCGGACAAGAACGTGTTTCTATCGGCGGAGCTGAGTGACCTAACTTGGGTGTCCGAGCCGTCGGAAAACGAGAACGACCTGCTCTGAAGGGTGCCAACCAGCAGGTCGAGGAGGAGCCGGCACCACTGAGGGTGAGAGTGACAGGACGATTGTACTTTGTGGTAGTGAAACTGCTGAACACTAAACTGAAGAGGTTCATGCAGGTCCGGGCCCTAGTAGACTCGGGGTGCAACCGGGAACTAATTACGCCCAACCTGGTGGAAGCTCTGGCACTAGAGAGCTCGCCTTTACCATGCCCGATGCAATTCGAGCAAATGGACGGGTCGGTAATGCGAGGGGAGCCATGCAGACTAGAGACTCAGTTCTTACCGACGGGGATTGAGGAGCACTGGGATCAAGAATCCTTTGTAATCGCCCCCTTGTACTCCTACCCAATAGTACTGGGGGTGGGTTGGCTAGCGAAACATGAGCCCCGCATACGGTGGGGGGAACAGACTATTAGGTTCATAGATCCCCTCTGCCGGACCCACCTCTGGAACCCCGCCTGGGGACCACGGGCTCCGGTGGCCAGAGAAAGAGCGTGCATGTCAGTGGAGGAAGTCCACGCCGTCCCTAAAGCATACCGGAACTTGATGAAGGTGTTTAGTGAACAAGGAGCGAACCAATTACCCCCGCACCGGGATACAGACTGCGCCATAGAGCTGATCCCGGGGCAAACCCTACCCAGGGCCAAACTGTACCCCATGGGATGGGCGGAAAAGAAAGAACTTCGCAAGTTCTTAGATCATAACTTGGAAAGGGGTTTCATTAGGCCGGCAACGGCCCCCCATGCCGCCCCAGTACTTTTTAGGAAAAAGGACGGCTTGCTTAGACTTTGCACAGATTTTCGCGGGATTAACGCAATAAGAACATAAGAACATAAGAGAAGCCATGTTGGATCAGGCCAACGGCCCATCAAGTCCAACACTCTGTGTCACACAGTGGCAAAAAATTTTATATACACACATACACTGTGGCTAATAGCCACTGATGGACCTGTGCTCCATATTTTTATCTAAACCCCTCCTGAAGGTGGCTATACTTGCGGCCGCCACCACCTCCTGTGGCAGTGAATTCCACATGTTAATCACCCTTTGGGTGAAGAAGTACTTCTTTTTATCCGTTTTAACCTTTCTGCTCAGCAATTTCATCGAATGCCCACGAGTTCCTGTATTGTGAGAAAGGGAGAAAAGTACTTCTTTCTCTACTTTCTCCATCCCATGCATTATCTTGTAAACCTCTATCATGTCACCCCGCAGTCGACGTTTCTCCAAGCTAAAGAGTCCCAAGCGTTTCAACCTTTCTTCATAGGGAAAGTGCTCCAGCCCTTTAATCATTCTAGTTGCCCTTCTCTGGACTTTCTCCAATGCTATAATATCCTTTTTGAGGTGCGGCGACCAGAACTCCAAATGAGACCGCACCATCGATTTATACAGGGGCATTATGATACTGGCCTGATTTGTTTTCAATTCCCTTCCTAATAATTCCCAGCATGGCATTGGCCTTTTTTATTGCAGACGCACACTGTCTTGACATTTTCAGTGAGTTATCTACCACGACCCCAAGATCTCTCTCTTGGTCAGTTTCTGCCAGTTCACACCCCATCAACTTGTATTTGTAGCTGGGATTCTTGGCCCCAATGTGCATTACTTTGCACTTGGCCACATTGAACCGCATCTGCCACGTTGACGCCCACTCACCCAGCCTCAACAGATCCCTTTGGAGTTCCTCACAATCCTCTCTGGTTCTCACCACCCTGAACAATTTAGTGTCATCCGCAAACTTGGCCACTTCACTGCTCACTCCCAACTCTAAATCATTTATGAACAAGTTAAAGATCATGGGACCCAGTACCGAGCCCTGCGGCACCCCACTGCTTACCGTCCTCCACTGCGAAGACCGCCCATTTATACTCACTCTCTGCTTCCTATTACTAAGCCAGTTTTTGATCCACAAGAGGACCTGTCCTTTTACTCCATGACTCTCAAGTTTTCTAAGGAGCCTTTATCAAAAGCTTTCTGGAAGTCAAGGTAAACAACATCTATCGGGTCTCCTTTGTCCACATGTTTGTTCACCCCCTCAAAGAAATGTAACAGGTTAGTGAGGCAAGATCTTCCCTTGCAGAACCCATGCTGAGTCTTCCTCAATAACCCATGTTCATCAATGTGCCTACTCATTCTGTCCTTGATAATGGTTTCTACCAACTTTCCCGGTATTGAAGTCAGACTGACTGGCCTGTAATTTCCCGGATCTCCTCTGGAACCCTTTTTAAAGATGGGGGTGACATTTGCTACCTTCCAGTCCTCAGGAACGGAGGCAGATTTCAATGAAAGATTACAGATTTCAGTTTGAAGATCCACAAGTTCAACTTTGAGTTCTTTCAGAACTCTCGGATGTATGCCATCCGGACCCGGTGACTTATTAGTTTTTAATTTGTCTATCAGTTGTAGGACCTCCTCTTTTGTCACCTCAATCTGACTCAGGTCTTTCAACACCCCTTCCAAAATTAGTGGCTCTGGGGCGGGCAAAAAGTTCTCGTCTTCCACAGTGAAGACGGAGGCAAAAAATTCATTTAGCTTCTCAGCCATTTCCCTATCCTCCTTCAGTAATCCTTTTACCCCATGGTCATCCAAGGGCCACACTGCCTCCCTGGCTGATTTCCTACTTCTAATATATTTGAAGAAAGTTTTATTGTTGGTCTTTATGTTTTTTGCAATATGCTCCTCATAGTCCCTTTTTGCCTGCCTGATCACAGTCTTGCATTTGATTTGCCACAGCCTGTGTTCCCTTTTACTAATCTCACTTGGACTGGTTTTCCACCGCTTAAAGGAGTCCTTCTTACCTTTTACAGCTTCCATTACTTTGTTTGTTAACCATGCAGGCCTTTTCTTATGCCTGTTTGTGCCTTTCCTAACTTGTGGTATGTATTTTATCTGAGCTTCTAGGATTATAGTTTTAAATAGCGTCCAAGCTTCCCCAAGGGTTTTGACAGTATGTACCTTTCCTTTCAGTTTCCTCCTCACATGCCTCCTCATCTCAGTGTATTTACCCCTTTTAAAGTTAAACGTGGTTGTGGCGGTCTTTTTGGACAACTCCCTATTTATACAATCTCAACGACCAATGCCTACCCCATCCCCCTTATCCGGGACTTATTAAGTACGGTGTCGGAGGGAAAGGTTTTTAACAAATTGGATTTAAGAGATGCGTACTTCCAAGTGCACATCAAAGAGGGGGATGAGTGGAAAACAGACGCCAATGGGACAAGTAGAATATTTGGACATGCCTTTTGGACTGCAAGGGGCTCCTGGGGTATTCATGAACTTTATAAACGATGTGCTCAGAAAATACCTTTTCAAGGGGAGGGTGGTGTACCTGGATGACATCATTATTTATTCGCAAGATGAACAGTCCCATGTGAAGTTAGTAAGGAAGGTACTTAGCACATTAATGAAGCACCAATTGTATGCCAAGCTATCTAAGTGCGAGTTCCATAAAAGTGACCTGGATTATCTGGGATTTTGGGTGTCGGGGAAGGGGTTGGCGATGGACCCGGCCAAAGTACAGGCAGTATTAGACTGCCGCCCCCCCCCCCCCCGCCGAGGACACGTAGACAGCTCCAATCCTTCCTCGGATTCGCCAACTTCTATAGGACCTTCATAGAGGGGTTCGCCCAGATAGCCCTCCCCTTAACGGAGTTGCTAAAAACCAAGGGGAAAGGGCCAGAGGCCAAACGGCCGGGAGCCCGTCTCAATTGGAACCCGAAATGCCAGTTGGCTTTCGACAAATTGAAGCGCCTGTTTACTAGTGAGCTGGTCCTGAGCCACCCCGATGAACGACGACCCTTCATTGTGCAATGTGACGTGTCCGAAGTGGCCGTCGGAGCCATACTCATGCAAAAGGATGGGGAAGGGCGACTGAAGCCATGCGCCTAAATTTCCAGAAAGTTCTCTTCCGAACAGAGAAACTGGTCGGTCTGGGACAAAGAGGCTTTCGCAGTGACTTTCGCACTAAAAACATGGAGATCATGGCTGGAAGGGGCTAAAGTACCGTTCGAAATTTGGACTGATCACAAAAACCTCGAAGCCCTCACCAGCAAGAGGAAGTTAAGTGAGAAGCAAATTAGGTGGGCGGGATTCTTCTCTAAATTTGATTTCAGGCTAAAGCACATCCCGGGGACAAAGAACTTCTTGGCGGACACCCTCTCTCGACTCCCTCAGCACGAAAGTCAGAGGGAGGAAGTAGTAGACTCCTTAGTTCCCCCCTCGCAGGTGGCTGCCGTTGTGACCACTAGATCCCAAAAGAAACGAAGCCTGGAGGGCTGGGGGACCGAGAGACTGGCCACCGAGACAAAGAGGAAAGGGGACGACCGCCCAGGGGAAATCTAGAAGAGGGGAGACGGACTGTGGTACAAAGGAGACAAGCTGTATGTTCCCAAAAGCTTACGGGCAGAGGTGTTACAGTTTTGCCACTCAAATAAATTAGCAGGGCACTTCGGCTATATCAAAACGCGCCACCTAATCAGCAGGCAATTTTGGTGGCCATCCCTGAAGAGGGACGTGTCGGAATTCGTGGCCTCTTGCCCCATCTGCATCATGGCCAAAAGGAGGGGTGGAAAACCACCAGGTTTGCTCAAACCTCTAGAGACGGCCAAAAGACCGTGGTCAATAATGTCAATGGACTTTATTGTAGAACTGATGCCCTCTCATGGAAAGACTGTAATAATGGTGGTGGTAGACACTTTTTCCAAACAAGCCCATTTCATTCCTTGCACGCAACTTCCCACAGCCAAGAAACTAGCCCATCTGTTCTTCAATCACGTGGTCAAACTCCACTCATTCCCAGACAAGGTTATTAGTGACTGCGGCCCACAGTTTGTTGCCAACTTCTGGCGGGAGTTTTGCAAGCTGGCAGGCATTGAACAAGGGTTGAGTTCCGCCTACCACCTGCAGACGGACGGACAGACGGAACGCGTGAACGGGCTTTTAGAGCAATATTTACGTTGTTTCATTAACTAACGACAGTCCAATTGGGTAGATCTACTCCCCTTCGCAGAGTATGGGTACAATAACAGCATGCATAGCTCCACCAAGGCCTCCCCCTTTCAAACAGTATATGGGTATGAGGGGAAGCCGATTCCCTCGCTTCCGGGAGGGGCTTCCTCCCCTGAACCAACCTCCTTTGAATAGTGGTGGCAGAAACTGAGCGAAAGCTGGAAAACAATCCAGGAGAATTTGGAGGCAGCTAAAGAGACTTACAAAAAGCAGTACGATAAATTTCATGTTCCGGCTTGGGATTTTAAAGTGGGGGACTCAGTGTTTGTATCTACCAAGAACTTGCCACTCATCCAACCCTCCAAAAAAAACTAGCTTACAAGTTTCTGGGGCCGTTTAAAATCAAGAGAGTCATTAACCGAGTAACGGTAGAGTTGGAGCTGCCAAAAATGTTTAGAAAAGTGCACCCTGTATTTCATTGCAGCTTACTTTGTCGGGACCCTGGAGCTTCTGTTTGGCACCCTTGGACAACAGCCCCCCAGCTCATCCTGATTGGGAACCAGAGTCACCATGAAGTACAAGAAATTCTGGACTCTAAAGTTAGAAGGGGAATCCTATATTATCTAATTAAATGGAAACATTTCCCCTCCAGTGAAAATGAATGGGTGGCTGAGAAAGATATCTCAACCCCAGATCTGATATGAAAGTTTCATCAACAATGTTCCCACAGGGCGGTGGAGGCGGCTTGGGGGGGGGGGCAGTATGTCAAGTCTGTCTGTAACTCTGGCTCAAGCAAAGAGCATGCTGGGTAGAACCAAAATATAACCAAATGCTGCTAGCTCATCCTCTCCTATTCCCCCCTCCCATCAGAGAACTGTCCCTGCTTTGAAATGGTAATGTGTGAAAAGTCTTATCTGTGCCTTCTCAGCTCAGGCTTGGGGGAGAGGAAGGCGCCTGGGAGTATCAAGGCCAAATGGGCCTCTAATCAACATGAGAATGTATTTGTAACATCTATGTGTGAATGTCCCCTGCACAATCCTCCCTCCCCGTAGGAATCCCTTTGAAGTGTACCTTATATGCAATGTATCTACTGTATGTACTTTAGTCTTTTCAAGACCTGGCTTAGGCCACAAGTATCAGTATCAATAAAATAGAGTCTTTGTATCTACACCGACTCATCATTGAATCTGCAGACTTGACACAGGTGAGGTCTTACCAGAGCAGAGTAAAGCGATACCATCACATCACGTGATCTGGACACTATACTTTGGTTGATACAGCCCAAAATTGCATTTGCCTTTTTAGCCACTGCATCATACTGTTGACTCATGTTCAGTGTATGATCCACTAAGACCCCTAGATCCTTTTTGCACATACTACTGCTAAGACAAGTCTCCAATAACCATGCATTGGATTTTTCCTACCTAAATGCAGAACTTTACATTTATCCCCGTTAAAATTCATTTTATTGTTTTTAGCCCAGCCTGTCAAGGTCATCCTGTATCATGTTTCTGTCTTCTTCTGTGTTTGCAACCCCTCCCAATTTAGTATCATCTGCAAATTTAATAAGCATTCCCTCAATTCATTCATCCAAAACATCGATAAAGATGTTGAACAAAACAGGTCCCAGGACAGATCCTTGAGGCACTCCACTTGTCACTCCTTTCCAAGAGGATGAGGAACCATTCACAAGCACTCTTTGAGTACGATCTGTCAACCAGATCCACCTAACGGTAACAGAATCCAAACCACATATTACCAACTTGTCAACAAGGATAGTATGGGAAACCTTATCAAAAGCCTTACTGAAATCAAGATAAACGATGTTTACAGCATTCCCCTGATTCAGCAAGGCAGTCACTTTCTCAAAAAAAGAGATCAGGTTAGTCTGACATGACTTGTTCTTGAGAAAACCATGCTGGCTCTTAGTAATCACATCCATTCTTTCTAAATGTTCCAGGACCGACTGTTTGATGATTTGTTCTAAAACTTTTCCAGGTATAGACGTCAAGCTGACAGGTCGGTAGTTACCCGGATCATCTTTTTTCCCCTTCTTGAAGATAGGGACAACATTCACCCTCCTCCAGTCTTCCGGCACCTCTCCTGTTCTCCAAGAATTCTCAAAAATAATAGCCAGAGGCTCAGAAATTACATCCACAAGCTCTTTTAGAACCCTTGGATGCAATTCATCTGGCCCTGAGGATTTAGTTTCATTTAAGGAAACTAGGTGTCTATGTACTACCTCTATGCTGATCCTAGGTTGAAACTTCATACCCTCCTTATATGTTCTGTTTTTGCCATGTTGAGCACCGTTTCCCTCAGAAGAGAAGACTGAGGAAAAGTAGGAATTGAGCAGTTCAGCCCTCTCTTCATTACCCGCTACAATTTCACTTTCTTGCCCTTGCAATGGGCCTACCATATTCTTGCTATTTTTCTTACTCTGAGCATAAGAAAAGGACCCTTTTTTGTTGTTTTCTGCATCTTTGGCCAGCCTAAGCTCATACTGAGCTTTAGCTTTCCTAACTTTTTCTCTACAAGTACTGGTAATTTGTTTAAATTCATCCTTGGTTATAAGGCCCTCCTTCCAATTCCTAAAGGAGTCTTTTTTATTTCTCAAGTCTTTAGAGATCTGTTTATGGAACTACTTCGGCTTCTTTAGGCTTTTTCCATTTTTTCTTCTCACAGGAATCATCAGCGATTGTGCTTTCAGTATTTCGCTTTTAAGAAACTCTTACCCCTCCTTTTGCCTTTCTGAAGTTCAACCCATAAGTCTGACTATGTATAGCTTTTCCCTTCCCTAAGACTGTAAATTCCAAAATCACATGGTCACTACTGCCCAGGGTGCCTACTATTTCCACTTCTTCAATCAGTTCTTCCTTGTTGATGAGAATCAAATCCAAGATAGCAGATCCCCTTGGGAAATTTGGGGAGGTACTGGGGGGAAAAACTGTGAAATACTCTTTTAGAATGAGTAAAATGCTCTGAAAGACAAGGAAGGCATGTTGTAGAAATATGCAGCTCGTAAATCCAAGATGGATTGCTGCAGAAAGTGCTTTCATTGCTTTTAGAAGAAAGTGCTTTCATTGCTTTTCAGTGTTTGTATGCTGTCTGCTGTCCTTTTGACCTGACTCTTTCCTTGGGGGCTGACCTTTCTACCTCTTCCTCAAACCACTGTGACACCCATGCCCACAGATACATGGTAACAACTCCCTTACTAACCTAATTTGCTGGAGAAGTAACGGCAATGGCAAACCACCCATTAAGAAAACATCATGATGGGTTGGTAACAGTGCTCGCACAGGGGATAACCTTTACCTTTTTTAAAGGAAGGATCAGAAGGAGGAGGGGCAGAAACTGCACAAAGCCTCCAGGAAAGCCAAAGGTATCCAGAGCAGGAACAAGACAGTATCTAGGTGGAAGTCCATCTAGCTGTGCAGACATTAACCCTTTGTGCAACCCTTTTCCTGGACAAATAATGTATGTTTGTTGTCCATATACCCTTGCCTGAAGACCAGTGCTGTCCTCCTTCTACCTGGGATGGTCATCCTCTTCCACTTACTTCGGGAAGTGGTGAGAGAAGTTGCAGACATCCACCTCCTAGACAGTCAGACAAGCTGAATCAAGCCTGGCAATCAATAGGATGACTGGTGTTCCTGCCAGATCGCCCTCACAGCCATGTTTTTTTCAATTCCTTTAAAGTTTTTGTTCTCTGTTTGACCCCTATTTTTCAGACAGCAACAATTAAGGAACATAAAATCATCAGCTCATAGAATCCCTTCCCCTCCCCGCCCCGCCCAATTCAGGATCCATCTAATCTGCATCCATGGCAAGTGCTCCTCCATCCAACCACAGAATGAAGGCTGCCCGGGGGGGGGGGTGGTCCACCACCTCTTTTGGCTGCTGATTCCACTGCTGGGATACTCTTCCTATGCTTGTTTCCTCATATCCAACTGGTACCTTCCCATCCATTGGAACCCATTCCTGCAAGGCCTGCCCTCTGCCGCCAATGGGAACAGCTCCCTGGCCTCCTCCTCAAAGTGACAGCCTTCAGAATACTTAAAGAGACCACTCCTGTTCCCCCTCAGCCTCCTGCTGTCCAGGAGAGCCCCAGGTGCATCAATTTACAGTTTTCTATCAAGTAGAGATCAGTCTGAATCAACCAATG
Organism: Heteronotia binoei; assembly: GCF_032191835.1. Taxonomy (NCBI): domain Eukaryota; kingdom Metazoa; phylum Chordata; class Lepidosauria; order Squamata; family Gekkonidae; genus Heteronotia; species Heteronotia binoei. Next base: position 984,413 of record NC_083233.1, read on the forward strand.
AATTCTTCACGAATTTTAGCCTGTCTGGGGTTTGCAAACCAAAGTTAATGAACTGAAGAACCACAATGAACTACCATGAATTTTGGCACAATTTCTGGCGGCTTGTGACTATTTCTGCTTGTAGCCAGTTAAACCATCACTGCTTTCTGCTCCCTCTGGCTTTCTGTGCCAGAGGATGAAGGGGAGCATGAAGGCTACTCATTTGCAATCATCCTACATGCCTCTTAGTCTGTCCCTTCCCCAGTGAAGTCAAAACAAGGACTCCAGTCCCCTGAACACCAGGAAAAGGAAAAAGTAAGGTCCCCTGTGCAAGCACCAGTTATTTCTGACTCTGGGGTGACGTTGCTTTCAAGGGGTGGTTTGCCATTGCCTTCCCCAGTCATGTACACTTTCCTCTCAGCAAGATGGGTACTCATTTTACTAACCTCAGAAGGATGGAAGGCTGAGTCAACCTTGAGCTGGCTACCTGAATTTAAGGAAAAGGAAAAGTCCCCTGTGCAAGCACCAGTTGTTTCTGACTCTGGGGTGACGTTGCTTTCACAACGTTTTCACGGCAGACTTTTTACAGGCTGCTTTGCCATTGCCTTCCCCAGTCATCTACCCTTTCCCCCTGCAAGCTGGGTACTCATTTTATCCACCTCGGAAGGATGGAAGGCTGAGTCAACCTCAAGCCGGCTACCTGAAAACCCAGCTTCCACTGGGGATCGAACTCAAGTCGTGAGCAGAGCTTAGGACTGTAGTACTGCAGCTTTAATACTGTGCCACAGGGCTGAGCACATTTCAGAGAGGTCTGAGAATAAGTGATATAAGCTGGGGAAGTAGTCAAGATTGGACTACTGTAATGCCCTCTACTTGGGGCTACCTCTGTGCCGGACCCGGAAGTTGCAGCTGGTGCAGAACGCATCGGCCAGGCTACTATTGGGGCTCTCGAAATGGGAGCACATACGGCCGGGGCTGCGCAAACTGCACTGGCTGCCAATTACCTACCAAGTCCAGTACAAAGTGTTGGTTATTACCTTTAAAGCCCTATATGGCCGAGGACCAGCCTACCTAAGGGACCGTCTCTCCCCATATGAACCCCAGAGGGCACTGAGGTCAATGGGTAAAAATAAAGTGACCATCCCTGGGCCGAGAGAGGTCAAACTTCAAAACACCAGAACACGGGCCTTTTCAGCCGTGGCTCCGGCACTGTGGAACCAACTTCCGGAGGAAGTGCGGGCCCTGCGGAACCTTGACCAGTTCCGCAGGGCCTGCAAGACCGTCCTTTTCAGACAAGCCTATGCCGATATCGACTGTTGAGTTGCTAGGAATAAAGAACCGCCATCTATAATACGATCACGGATCTAAACTGGCAGAACCAGCGCCAAACAATTTTATTGCTGCCAGATATATTTAATGTAATTTGAATTATGTATTTTAACTTAATTAACTGGTTTTTATGTTTAATTTCTTTTTAATTGTTAAATTTAAAGTTTTATCTATTTATGTTAATTGTGTGAAATGTTGTTAGCCGCCCTGAGCCGCCTAGGCGGAGAGGGCGGGATATAAATAAAATCTATTATTATTATTATTATTATTATTATTGCTGAGAATTTCTGAGTTTTTGTGACTGCTGAAAATTCTGAGTTTGTGGTTGCTGGGGAACTGCTGTCTGTTTGGTTTGAGTGGGCTGAAGGTGAAGGTGATTGAAGGTGATTGTTGCTGATTGATTAGGAGTGGCTGTGTTCCCCACCCTCTTTGCATTATTAAGCTGAGCCTTGCCAGAGAGCTAAAGGGCTCTTGGCCTGGGGGGCTCTGTAAGGACCAGGAACCCAGATCCCTAATTTCCTTGTGCTCCCAATAAGCTAAGTTGACCCTCCAGAAGGGGAGCCACATAAAAAAATAGCATTTAAAGGGGACTGTATATTTTTTAAAAAGCTATCATGAAGGTAGAATGCCAGCAGGGGGGTGGGGGCTTTCCAGTATTTTGCACTGAGTGTCACATGTATGACTATCTGCCCACAGGACAGAAGTCTTGGGTGTGTTCTCGATGCAAGGAGCTCCTGGTCCTCAGGGAATGAGTTCGTACCCTTGAGGCTAAGGTGGAGAAGCAGAGACAGTCAGTTAGGCACTCAGGGAAGACTCTTGGGGATGTATTAGATGAGCCCCGCTCCGAACAGGGCAGCCCCGTTGCTGCCAGGGAGCATGAGGGTCGAGAGGGAACACGGCACCGTGCTGAGGATAAGGGGAATGCGCCCTCAGAAGGAACCTCTTCTTTAGTTGGTGAGCGGGAATCCTTTCGCGCCAAGGAACCATCTCTGGGCAGGGGGGGGGGTCCATGGTAGTAGGTGATTCGATCCTTAGGCAAGTAGAAAGCTGGGTGGCAAAACCGCATACTCACCGTATGATGACTTGCCTGCCTGGTGCGAAGGTAGCGGACATTACGCATGTAGTAGATAGGCTGATAGACAGTGCTGGGAAGGAGCCAGTGGTCGTGGCACATGTTGGCACCAACGATGTGGGGAAATGCAGTCATGAGGTCCTGGAGGAAAAATTTAGGCTGCTAGGCAGGAGACTTAAGGCCAGGACCTCCAAGGTAGCCTTCTCAGAAGTGCTACCTGTTCCACGTGCAGGGCTGGAGAGACAGGCACAAATTAGAAGTCTCAATGTGTGGATGAGACGATGGTGTAAGGAGGAAGGATTTAAGTTTTTTAGGCACTGGGATGCTTTCTGGAACAAGCGGGAACTGTACAAAAGAGACGGTCTCCGCTTGTCCCCAGATGGAACCAGGCTGCTGGGGCTTAAAATCAAAAAGGTGGCAGAGCAGTTTTTAAACTAAACCTTGGGGGAAAGCCGACAGGAGATTAAATGTCTCTGGTTCGGGAGGACTCATCTCAAAGAGATGAAGGGTTAGCTGTTACTTTTCTACCGAGTAATGGATCGGAGTTGTCCACTGAGATAGTGACAAACATTATGGAATGTCTGCCAAAGTATCGAGGCGGCAGGAAGAAGGTTGCGGGCCTAACTTGCTTGGGAAATTATAGATATTTGTATACAAATGCTAGAAGCGTTCGAAGTAAAATTGGTGAGTTGGAATGTTTAGTGTTGGGAGAAAACATAAGACATTGCGGGAATTTCAGAAACTTGGTGAAATGAGGAGAATCAGTGGGACACAGTGATTCCTGGATATAAGTTATATCAGAAGGATAGGGAGGGAAGAGTTGGAGGTGGGGTGGCTCTGTATGTCGGAGAGGGTATACGGTCCAGTAAGACTGAGGTCAGAGAAATAGATTCCCTTCTAGAAATGCTTTCGGTCGAAATAGAGGGCCCAAAAGGAAATTTAACCACGGGAGTTTATCGCCCACCAAATCAAAAGATAGAGGACGATTATAATATGATGGAAGGATTAAAGATAGCGGCTAAACGTAAAAACTGTGTTGTAATAGGTGATTTTAACTACCCACAGATTGATTGGGTCAATTTGTGTTCAGGTCGAGAGAAAGAGATTGAGTTTAGATACTCTCAATGACTGTGCTATGGAGCAGATGGTAACAAAACCTACCAGGGCTGGGGCGATCCTGGATTTGGTCCTAAGTAATGCCCAAGACTTGGTGAGAGATGTAAAAGTGATTGCACCGCTTGGGAGCAGTGATCATAACGTTATTGATTTCACTATTTATATAAATAGAGAGTTGCCCCAAAAGACCAGCACAACCACGTTTAACTTTAAAAGGGGTAAATTCTCTGAGATGAGGAATCATGTGAAGAGGAAACTGAAAGGAAAGGTAAATACAGTCAAAACCCTTAGGGAAGCTTGGAGGCTATTTAAAACTACAATCCTAGAAGCTCAGATAAAATATATACCACAAGTTAGGAAAGGAACAAACAGGTATAAGAAAAGGCCTGCATGGTTTACAAACAAAGTAATGGAAGCTGTAAAAGGTAAGAAGGACTCCTTTAAACAGTGGAAAGCTAGTCCAAGTGAGATTAATAAAAGGGAATACAGGTTGTGGCAAATCAAATGCAAGACTATGATCAGGCAGGCAAAAAGGGACTATGAGGAGCATATTGCAAAAAACATAAAGACCAACAATAAAATTTCTTCAAATATATTAGAAGCAGGAAACCAGCCAGGGAGGCAGTGGGGCCCTTGGATGACCAAGGGGTAAAAGGATTATTGAAGGAGGATAAGGAAATGGCTGAGACGCTGAATGCATTCTTTGCCTCCATCTTCACTGTGGAAGATGAGAAGTGTTTGCCTGCTCCAGAACCACTTTGGAAGGGGTGCTGAAAGACCTGAGTCAGATTGAGGTGACAAGAGAGGAGGTCCTACAACTAATAGACAAATTAAAAACTATTAAGTCACCAGGTCTGGATGGCATACATCCAAGAGTTCTGAAAGAACTCAAAGTTGAACTTGTGGATCTTCTGACAAAAATATGTAATCTTTCATTGAAATCTGCCTCCGATCCTGAGGACTGGAAGGTAGCAAATGTCACCCCCATCTTTAAAAAGGGTTCCAGAGGAGATCTGGGAAATTACAGGCCAGTCAGTCTGACTTCAATAATGGGAAAGTTGGTAGAAACCATTATCAAGGACAGAATGATTAGGCACATTGAGGAAGACTCAGCATGAGTTCTGTAAGGGAAGATCTTGCCTCACTAACCTGTTACAGTTCTTTGAGGGGGTGAACAAACATGTGGACAAAGGAGACACGATAGTTATTGTTTACCTTGACTTCCAGAAAGTTTTTGATAAAGTTCCTCATCAAAGGCTCCTTGGTAAGCTCGAGAGTCATGGAGTAAAAGGACAGGTCATCTTGTGGATCAAAAACTGGCTAATTAATAGGAAGCAGAGAGTGAGTATAAACGGGCAGTCTTCGCAGTGGAGGACAGTAAGCAGTGGGGTGCCGCAGGGCTCAGTACTGGATCCCATGCTCTTTAACTTGTTCATAAATGATTTGGAGTTGGGAGTAAGCAGTGAAGTGGCCAAGTTTGCACATGACACTAAATTGTTCAGGGAACCAGAGAGCATTGTGAGGCACTCCAAAGGGATCTGTTGAGGCTGGGTGAGTGGGCATCAACGTGGCAGATGAGGTTCAATGTGGCAAGTGCAAAATAATGCACATTGGGGCCAAAAATCCCAGCTACAAATACAAGTTGATGGGGTGTGAACTGGCAGAGACTGAACAAGAGAGAGATCTTGTTGTCGTGGTAGATAACTCACTGAAAATGTCAAGAAAGTGTGCGATTGCAATAAAAAAGGCCAGCGCCATGCCGGGAATTATTAGGAAGGGAATTGAAAACAAATCAGCCAGTATCATAATGCCCCTGTATAAATCAATGGTGCTGTCTTATTTGGAATACTGTGTACAATTCTGGTCACTGCACCTCAAAAAGGGGATTATAGCATTGGAAAAAGTCCAGAAAAGGGCAACTAGAATGTTTAAAGGGTTGGAACACTTTCCCTATGAAGAAAGGTTAAAATTCTTGGGGCTCTTTAGCTTGGAGAAATGTCGACTGCGGGGTGACATGATAGAGGTTTACAAGATAATGCATGGGATGGAGAAAGTAGAGAAAGAAGTACTTTTCTCCCTTTCTCACAATACAAGAACTCGTGGGCATTCAATGAAATTGCTGAGCAGTCAGGTTAAAACAGATAAAAGGAAGTACTTCTTCACCCAAATGGTGATTAACATGTGGAATTCACTGCCACAGGAGGTGGCGGCGGCTACAAGCATAGCCAGCTTCAAGAGGGGGTTAGATAAAAATATGGACCAGAGGTCCATCAGTGGCTACTAGCCACAGTGTGTGTATGTGTGTGTGTGTGTGTGTGTGTGTGTGTATATACACATATATATATTTTTTGGCCAATGTGTGACACAGAGTGTTGGACTGGATAGGCCATTGGCCTGATCCAACATGTCTTCTCTTATGTTCTTCCTGAACACCAAGGAACAGCTTAAAGCAAACAAAGAGGCACAGAGAGATGCACTTTTCTACCACCTTCCATCCTGAGGGTGGCAGAGACTGTTATGTTCTCTCATCTGCAGTTGCCTTGCAACAGCCCAGAAAGGTGCTTTAGGCTTAAAGGGAAATGGCCTATTAAACTTCAAGGGGCCGGAGTGGGAGGGTGGGGGGAGGGTATTGCTGGAGATCAAGTCAGGCTCAAACCAAAATGAAGCCAGAATGTCTGCATTCAGATATCGCATGCAACTACAGTTAGGTTGCAGTCCTAAAAACACATATTTGAGAGTAAATGCTAATGAATAACAAGGGAACTGACTTCCAAGTAGACCAACTTGGAATTAACCCTTAACTATGGTTAGCTAAGGTTCACAGCACCAATACCTGAATTCAGGATCTGAAGATGATGCATGGCTTGGCCCCACAAAGTCCCATTTATGTCAGATTTGGCCCTCATAACAAATGAGTCTGACACCCCCGATAAAGGTGATGGAACACTCTCTTAAGCTCTTTAGTCAGAGAAAAGACAACTGAGAGGTGATGTGATAAAGGTTTACAAAATTATGCATGGGATAGAGAAGGTGGAGAAATAAGTCCTTTTCTCCCTTTCTCACACAAGAACTCCTAGGCACTCAATGAAAATAATGAGCAGTAGGCTTATAACAAATAAAACGAAGTCCTTCTTCACCCAAACAGTAATTAACACATGGAATTCACTGCCACGGGAAGTGGTGGTGGCTACAAGCATAGGCAGTTTCAAGAGATAAGCATATGGAGCAGAGGTCCATCAGTGAATATTAGCCACAAGGTATAGACAGAACACTATATGTGGGCAGTGATGCTCTGTATTCTTGGTGCTTAGAGGGCAACAGCAAGAGGGCTTCTGGAGTTCTGGCCCTACTGGTGGCCCCAGGGCTAAGCAGGGGCAGCATGGCAGTGCAGTGGTGGGCGCACCATGGCAAGGGAAGTAAATTTTTGGACAAAAACCTGAAGCGTGGGTTCATACGACCGGCAACAGCCCCCCATGCCGCCCCCGTCCTCTTCAGAAAGAAGAAGGATGGGTCGCTTAGACTTTGCACAGATTTTCGCTCGATAAACGGGATTTCGATGTCTAATGCCTACCCGATCCCATTGATTAAGGACCTATTGAATACTGTGGCCACAGGGAAAATATTTACAAAACTCGATCTCCGAGACGCGTACTTCCGAGTCCGCATCAGGGAGGGGGACGAGTGGAAGACCGCGTTCAATACCCCGCTAGGACAATTTGAGTACTTGGTTATGCCTTTCGGGCTACAGGGGGCCCCCGGGGTATTCATGAACTTTATCAACGAGGTTTTGCGAGAGTTCCTGTTTAAGGGGGTGGTGGTATACCTTGATGACATCATTATCTATTCCCCAGATCTCAAGTCACATGTACCACTGGTCAGAAAGGTGTTGAGCACCCTGTGCAAGCACAAGTTGTATGCCAAACTCTCAAAATGTGAATTTCACAAGACGGAACTTGACTATCTAGGCTTCCGAGTATCGGGGGAAGGGTTGTCAATGGACCCAGCAAAGGTTCAAGCGGTGCTAGACTGGGAGCCCCCACGAACCCGCAAACAGCTCCAAAGTTTTCTCGGGTTCGCAAATTTTTACCGCGACTTCATAAAGGGGTTCGCCACCATCATGTTACCCCTTACGGAGCTCCTTAAAACAAAGGGGAAGGGGGCAGAGGCAAAAAAGCCGGGCGCGCGCCTAACGTGGACGGCCGAGTGTCAAAAAGCCTTTACAGAATTGAAACGCCTCTTCACCTCGGAGCCCGTGTTAGCCCACCCTGACGAGTTAAAACCTTTCGTGGTTCAATGTGATGCTTCCGACGCCGCCGTCGGAGCCATATTAATGCAAAGGGGGGACAACGGGGTTCTGCGCCCCTGCGCCTACATTTCACGAAAGTTCTCGAACGAGCAGAAAAATTGGTCAGTGTGGGACAAGGAGGCTTTTGCAGTCATGTTTGCCTTGAAAACCTGGCGCTCCTGGCTTGAAGGGGCCAGAGTCCCGTTTGAAATCTGGACTGACCACAAAAATCTCGAGGCTTTGACCGGGCGCCGCAAAATGACTGCAAAACAAATCCGGTGGGCTGGGTTTTTCGCCAAATTCGACTTTGTACTGAAACACATTCCAGGTACCAAGAATTTCTTGGCGGACGCCCTCTCCCGCTTGCCACAGCACGAGAGCCTCCGCGAGGAGGTGGTGGACTCCCTTATCCCCCCTTCGGCCATCGCGGGGGGGGTCACCACCCGCTCCGGGAAGAGGATCGGCCCCCCGGAGCCGGACCTCTTGTCTCAGTTAGTGGCGGAGACGGCTAGGGAGGCAGACCGACCACCGAACCTCCGTAAAAGCGAGGACGGCCTCCTGTTGCACAACGAAAAGATCTATGTGCCCTCCTCCCTCCGCAAGCAGATTTTAGAGCATTGCCATTCCAGCCGCCTGGCGGGCCATTTCGGCTATGTCAAAACCCTCAACCTCGTTACCCGACAGTTTTGGTGGCCTAGGCTCAAAAGAGATGTCTCCGAATTCGTCCTCTCATGTCCCACCTGTCTGATGGCTAAACGTAGGGGGGGTAAACCTCCCGGCCACCTAGTGCCCCTCCCAACAGCCACACGGCCTTGGTCGGTAGTGTCTATGGATTTCATTGTGGAGCTCCCACCGTCGCAGGGCAAAACTGTTGTATTGGTAGTGGTCGATACATTCTCCAAACAAGCTCACTTCATCCCCTGCAAACAGCTCCCTACGGCTAAAAAACTTGCCCAACTTTTCTTTACACACATTGTACGCCTACACTCGTTCCCAGACAAGGTCATTAGCGACCGCGGGACGCAGTTCGTTGCCAACTTCTGGCGGGAGTTTTGCAAGCTTGCGGGTATAGAGCAGGGCCTCAGCTCAGCCTACCACCCCCAGTCGGACGGACAGACGGAGAGGGTTAATGGCCTTCTAGAACAGTACCTCCGCTGTTTCATTAACTTCCAACAGTCCAACTGGGTGGACCTACTCCCATTTGCTGAATACGGGTACAACAACAGCCTTCACAGCTCTACCAAAACCTCTCCTTTCCAAATCATAAATGGCTATGAGGGAAAGCCTTTCCCAACGCTTCCCCTCCCTGCCACCCCCTCAGAACCCACATCGTGCCAACAATGGTGGGAGGGCCTTCGGGAGAGCTGGAAGGGAATTCAGGAGAACCTGGAGGAAGCGAAAAAGGCTTACAAAAAACAGTTTGATAAAAAACACTCTCCTGAATGGGAATTGAGAGTGGGAGACACTGTCTTTTTGTCCACAAAAAACCTCCCCCTTCCTCAGCCCTGCCGCAAACTGGCGTTGAAGTTTCTTGGGCCTTTTAGGATCAAACGAGTAATCAATAAAGTGACTGCAGAACTCGAGCTGCCCAAGTCTCTAAGCAAAATCCATCCTGTTTTTCATTGCAGCTTACTCCGGAAAGACCCTGGTGCCACGTCCTTCCATCCCAGGGCTCCGCCGCCCCCTCCGACGACAGTGAGGGGTCAGAGTCACCATGAAGTCCAAGAAATCCTGGACTCCAAAGTTAAACGGGGGAAGCTGTATTACTTAATCAGGTGGAAGCACTTCCCCCCGAGCTGTGATGAATGGGTCGAATCTCAGAATGTAGCTGCGCCGCAATTGTTAAAAAAGTTTCACCTGCTGTACCCGCACAAGCCCAAGCCGCCACCCCCCGGGGGAGGGCGCTTAGGGGGGGCAGTATGTCAGAACTTGTAACTTTGTTATTGCTAGCTTAATGTAGAACCAGTATAATTGATGGTTGGCAAGTATGCATAGAGTGAACCTGAGCGGTGAACCAGACCGACCCCATATTGTAACCTTTCTTAACCTGGAGTGCCTGAGTAGTAGTTAACCCTGCCCCGATGGTATCCAAAGTATTTGGGGGCTGTAGACTGAATAATGTTGTATCTCTGTACTTTCTCACACTGACACCCTTTGAAGCCGAATCGTGTGGCCTTCGGAGTAAGGAGGCAACGTCTTTGCTGATAGCACTGGTGGGAAGACAGATGTGCCTGTAACGGTGTGAATTAAAGCTTTGTGGGTTGTTTGTTTTACTATATAAAACTGGGCCAGTGCTGGCTCTCGCCATCACTGTTATCTTGTACCTTGTATCTAACAGTTCTTAGTTCTCTCTAATAAAATCCTAGCTTGGAAACTAAGTATGGGATCTGCCTGGAGTTCTTAAGTTCTGACAGGAAGGTCAGCTCTGAGCACACGTGCTGCCCTGCTGCCCCTACTCAGCCCCTCCACCAGAGCACAGACCCAGGAAGGCTGAGCAGGGGCAGCAGCGTTTAGGTGCGATGTGGCAACTTCCAGCACCTCCAAGCACTTGCACCACCCCGCCACCCCCGCTCAGCCTTTTTGGGTCTGTGCACACTTTGCCACCTGGGGCACAAAACCCCTGGCACCGTCGTGGCTCTCCTGATGGCACCTGGTTTTTGGCCACTGTGTGACACAAGAGTGTGGGACTCTGGATGGGCCATTGGCTTGATCCAACATGGCTTCTCTTATGTCTGGGGTAGTGGTGATACTCTGTATTTTTGGTGTTTGACGGAAGCAACAGTGGGAGGGCTTCTAGTGTCCTGGCCCCACTGGTGGACCTCCTGATGGCACCTGGTTTTTGGCCACTGTGTGACACAGAGTGCTGGACTGGATGGGCCATTGGCCTGATCCAACATGGCTTCTCTTATGTGACACAGAGTGTTGGACTGGAGGGGCCACTGGCCTGATCCAACAGGGCTTCTCTTAGGTTCTTATGTGACACAAGAGTGTGGGACTCTGGATGGGTCATTGGCTTGATCCAACATGGCTTCTCTTATGTTCTTATGTCTGGGGTAGTGGTGATGCTCTGTATTCTTGGTGCTTGAGGGGAGCAACAGTGGGAGGGCTTCTAGTCTCCCGGCCCCACTAGTGGACCTCCTGATGGCACCTGGTTTTTGGCCACTGTGTGACACAGAGTGCTGGACTGGATGGGCCATTGGCTTGATCCAATATGGCTACTCTTATGTGCTTAAAACCCACTAGTAGTTATTTTATTTATTTATTGGATTTATATCCCATCCTCCCCACCAAAGCAGGTGGCTCACAACAATCAAGACTAAAACAATAAAACAATGAATAAGCATTGGAGTTTTGACAATTAAATTGATAATAACAATTAAATAGTTTAAAACAATTTAAAACAGTTTTGGTGCTAGTATTAATTTCAATACATTCAGCGATGTTGGGCATCCTCTTGTACTATAATTCAGCTGAAGGCAAGTTGAAATAGTACTGCTTTACAGGCCTTGTAGAACTGAGCAAGGTCCCGCAAGGCCCTTACTTCTGGAAGTTGGTTCCACCAGTGGGGGGCCACAATTGAGAAGGCTCTCCCTCTAGTAGACTTCAGTCTCGCCTCCCTCGGCCCAAGGATCGACAATAAGTTCTGCGACCCGGATCTAAGTACCCTATGGGGAACATGTGGGGAGAGATGGTCCCTAAGGTAGACAGATCCTCGACCATATAGTTACTACGAAGTGTTTCACAACACAGGTGCTACATTGTTTTAATAATTTCAAAGCATTTTAACAATTTAATATAATTTAATATAATTTTAATAATTTAGAGCATGTGTAAGCTGCCTCTTCAGACTTGAGGGAAGAAGAAGAGTTAGATTTATGATTTATACCCCACCCTTCACTCAGAGTCTCAGAGTGGCTTACAATCTTTTCCCTTCCTCTCAAGTGGAGCTGAGAAAACTCTCCAAGAACTGGTCTTGAGAGAACAGCTCTGAGAGAACTGTGACTGACCCAAAGTCATCCAGCTGGCTGCACATGGAGGAATGCTCACAGCTAAAACAAAATAAATGTAAACAAACAGCAACTATAACTAGAAAACCATACCAATAAATACAAACAATGCAAGTGAGAAAATAAAACAAGGCAATAAAAACCACCAATAAAACCCACTAATTTAAAACCACCAATAAATGAAAACCAGGTTACAAAAGCACAATTTAAACAGAACAGAACAATTTAAAGTCTTATTAATAAAACAGTTCTCCACCTAAGAGCAAAAGATGCCTCTTCGAGAGTAATGCCTGAGGGATCTCACCACTTTACACTTGAGATTAAATGAAAGGAACCTGACAACAGACTCTCCATTTATTACTCTTTACAATTAAGACACCCCATGGCAGACTCGCCAACAAGGGCACTTCAGTCTCCAGTCCTTGGGATGTTGTTCCCTCCAGCTGAATCCAGAGAAGACAGAAGTCCTTTGCGTGGGTCGGGGTGCTCTGGGGAGGGAAATACCTCTCCCGGTTTTTGACGGGGTCAAAACCCCAGGTCAGGAGCTTGGGAGTTCTACTGGAGCCTTCACTACCAATGGAGGCCCAGATAGCAGCCACTGCTAAGTCAGCCTTTTTTCATTTAAGGCGGGCAAGGCAGTTGGCCCCCTTCCAAGAGTGCCAGGACCTAGCAACAGTGATTCATGCAACGGTCACCTCGAGACTGGATTACTGTAATGCCCTCTACATGGGGCTGCCTCTGTGCCGAACCCAGAGGCTGCAGCTGGTGCAGAACGCGGCGGCTAGGCTGTTACTGGGGGTCCCAAAATGGGAGCACATACAGCCAGGGCTGCGCGGGCTGCACTGGTTGCCAGTTACATACCGGATTCGTTACAAAGTGCTGGTTATTACCTTTAAAGCCCTATATGGCCGAGGACCTGCCTACCTGCGGGACCGTCTCTCCCCATATGAACCCCAGAGAGCACTGAGGTCAGCAGGGAAGAACCTGCTGACCATCCCCGGGCCGAAGGAAGTAAAACTACAGAGCACTCGCACGCGGGCCTTCTCTGTTGTTTGTAGCTTACATATGTGTGTGCTAACTGAATGTAACACTTCTTACCAAAACCTATGTCATAATAAGCATAGCCGTCTTTAACCCTCCCAAGGAAAAAACCCAGCTATATTTTGGCATAGGGGTCAAAGTGCCCCCACATTACAGCAAAAAGCAATGGAAACCTGATAGCTTTCTCAGTCATGACATTAGGTACTAAGGGGAAAAAAATCAGGCCTCAAGAATAACAAAGGATGAAGGAGAAACGTATTTGGAATAGGGGTCAAAAATACCCCTCATGGAAAACATCAAAAACCCTCAAAAATGTAAATGGGGTCAAATTGACCCCAGCATTTTTAAAGAAAAAGAGGCAGTTGAGAATCTAGAAAACTGTTTATTTTAAAGAAAGCAATCACTGTAACCTTACACACACATACACACACCAAATATGTAAAGTTCAGAAGAGGACTCAGGGATTTAGAAAACTGAAGGTGAACAGTTAAGTGCACAGCTGCACAGGCCATGGGTCATCTAGACTAACCTCCCCCTGTAAAGCTGAGATGATCAAATCAGAGGTTTGGAAAATCTGAAGGACAAAGGGAACCAATCAGCTCAATGGACAGGTGGCTAGGGCCATCTAGAGTACTTACGCTCCCCAAGATATGTAAAGTTGAGACGATGCAAAATTTGAAGGGCAAAAGGGAAACAATTAGCCAGATTGACCTCATTTCCCCTTTTGATAAACTCAAAGTTAAAAAAGAAATACAGTGGGGGAGGGGAGAGAGGGACTTCAGGGCAAAAGAGGAGAAAGTTCAACAGCAGGTTGGTGCCTGTACAAAGCTTTAAATAACTCCAGAATCAAAAATAATCCCAATTTCTGAGGAGGGTTAAGATGCTATAAGATTCTTTGCAAATGCTGCTGAGGAGCATATATGGGTTTATAAAGTAGGGAAGCATATTACTAAATGTGGGGAGGCAAGCATATTACTAGCAATTTAATAAACATATTACTAGATTACATGATAAACATTCATATTCCTACTCCACAGATCCATGGGATAAATTATTTCTTGAAATGGTGCAATGTCTCCAATCTTCCCCACAGATGGATTACGTCTGAAAGCACAATCCATACAGATACGTCCAAAAACTTCAGCCAAGAGAAGTCTTATAGGAGATTTTTCTTCACAGTTTTTCAGGACCTTCTACCACGGCCAGAAAAGCATTGAATATCCAGGTTTTTCCTCTCTGGCCAACAAAGGGTTGGCACGAAAACAATGTGATACAACAGTAAATGCAGCTACTAGGAACATTAATTGTTCCCAGCTCTGTCTGGACAGCCAGTTTGGTGTAGTGGTTAAGTTGTGGACTCTTATCTGGGAGAACCGGGTTTGATTCTCCACTCCTCCAGCTGCTGGAATGGCCTTGGGTTAGCTATAGCTATTGCAGGAGCAGTCCTTGAAAGGGCAGCTACTGTGAGAGCGCTCTCAACCCCACCGACCTCACAGGGTGTCTGTTGTGGGGGGAGCAGGTATAGGAGATTGTAAGCTGCTCTGATTCAGAGAGAAGGGTGGGGTATAAATCAGGATGATCAGATTTGCCATCACGACAGGTGAATTATTTATTATAGATGCCTTTTCATGGTGCTCATCAAGAAACTACGTTACAATTGCTGTTAGATTTCTGAGCTTGTTATTCCCCCCTAAAACATTTACAGGAAAGAAAGCACATAGAAAGAGCCACCAAATGACTTCAAAGTCCCATGCATAGAACCGAAATGATCTCAGGCATTTGTGCTGGGTTCACAACAGTGGAGTACATATTTATCTTATTCTTCCCCAAGCAACAGTAACACATGTGACTAGGAACCATGATATAAAAGGGCCAGTTACAGAGAAAATCACAGAATTATAGAATAATAGAGTCGGACTTTCAGTGTCATCTAGTTCAACTCCCTGCACATTGCAAGAAATTCACAAATACGTCACCCCACATACCCTTAGTGACACCTGCTCCATGCCCAGAAGATGGCAAAAACAAAACGAAAAAACCCCCAACCCCCCCAGGATCCCTGACCAAATTGGCCTGGAGAAACAAACACCTCAAAGTGGTGATCAGCATTTCCCAGGAAATGTAAGAAAGGGCCACAAGAACTAAGCATTAATACAACTCTTCCTGCCCTTCTCATGATCTGCCTAACTTACAGAATCAGCATTGCTGTCAGATGGTCTAGCCTCTGCTTGAAAATCTCCAAAGAAGGAGAGCTCAGCATCTCCCCAGGAAGCCTATTCCACTGAGGAACCACTCTGTCAGGAAGTTCTTTCTGATGTTTAACCGGAAACTCTTGATTTAATTTCAACCAGTTCTGGTCCAACCTTCTGGGCCAAGAGAAAACAACTCCACACTATCCACCATAAGACAGCCCTTCAAATACTTGATGATGGTTATCATATCACTTCTCAGTCATCTTCTCTCCAGGCTAAATATATCCAGCTCCTTCAGCCATTCTTCATAGGATGATCTCCAGACCCCCTCACCATCTTCATTGCCTTTCTGCTTGTCTAAACCCTTCTTAACTGAACACAAAATTGAACACAATATTCTAGGTGAGGTCAAACCACAGCAAAGTAAAGCGATACCATCACTTTGCATGATCTGGACACAGTATTTTGCTGATACAGCTCAAAATCACATTTGCCTTTTTAGCTACTGCATCACATTGCTGACCCATGCTCAGTGAACGGTCCACTAAGACACCTAGATCCTTTTCGCACATAGTACTGCCAAGACAAATCTCCCCCAACCTATAATTATGCATTTGATTTTTCCTTCCCAAATGCAGAACTTTGCATTTATCCCTGTTAAAATCCACTTCTCAGCTCAGTTTTCTAGCCTGTCAAGATTATCCTTTATCCTGTCACTGTCTTCAACTGTATTTGCTACCCCTCCAAAATTAGTATCATCTCCACATTTAATAAGCATTCCCTCTATTCCTTCATCCAAATAATCACAGATAATAATTCCCCTATTGTGGTTGTCAAATGGAGCTCTCCCATTGGCTCTCCATGCACTACATATCTGGGTCTACTCTTGGTCCTGCTCCGGAAACTCCACCGGGTGCAGAACACAGCAGCCCTGTTGTTGGCATCGAGGCCTATTCGGGCACGGATGCATCCGGTGCTGTGTGAACTGCACTGGCTACCCATCAAGTACCGGATCCATTTCAAGGTGTTGGTCCTTACCTTTAAGGCCCTTTACAGCCTGGGGCCTGCATATCTTCCGGACGCCTCTCCCCATATGATCCCCCTGGGCACTGCGGTCAGCTACACAACATCTTCTTGTGATCCCTGGGTCTGACGCCTGTCTGGCTTTGACAAGGGCCAGGGCCTTTTGGGTTTGCGCCCTTATCTGGTGGAATGAGCTCCTGCTGGAGCTATGGGACCTATCTAAGTTCTGCAGGGCCTGTAAGACAGAGCTCTTCCACCAGGCTTTTACTTGATCCAGCAGGCATCCTATGAAGCCATCGCTCCCCCAGCATTCAGCACCTTACCACCAAGGTGCACAAACTGTGTTGAAAGCTTTCAGCTTACACTGTGTTGTGTGGTTTGTTGTACTGACTATTGCTCTCGAATATGATCAATACTTTTATGGCGATGATGTTTCGAAGTGATGCATTTTAATGTTGTAAGCCGCCCTGAGCCTGCTTGCAGGATAGGGTGGGATATAAATTGAAAAATTAAATTAGATTATAAACATTGGCCCATCATGGCTCAGTCAGCGTCTCTAGCCTCCCATTGGCTGACTGCCCTGCCCTCACCTACTGCAAGTCTGAGAATGTTGAACAAACTGCCAAAACAGTCTTATCTCAGAGATGAACACATCTCCAGTGCTTCTATCTGTCCTCTCTGTCAACTGGCCTGAGAAAGGGCTGCTGCTCTACTGTGGCCTCATAAAAGGCCACCACTAGTAACAGACCTCTGTTGCCCTATCAGTGGCTCACACGGACAGTCTCCCAGCACACACAGCCTCCAAAGGCTGTCAAAATAGCCAGGGAACTGCCATCATAATGTGACTAGGTGGCAAGGCATGGCCCCCCAAGGAGCATTTCCTCAGAGGCCATGGCTGCCACCTCTTTCCCGTCAATCCCTCTGTTCCTCCTTCCCTCAGCCTTACCCCAAAACAGATGATGTTTAGGCCACTGAGGAAGCTGCTAGCCAGAGGCTGCTGCTAAGCAACCAAGGCGGCAGAGATCAATTCCCCTGAAGAAAATGGCTGCTTTGCAGGGTTCACTCTGTGTCATTGCGCCCTACTGAGGTCCCCTTCACTCCTGCTTTGTCCACACTGTGGAGAAAGACTACTTTTCCTATGTAGAGGCTGCGGGGGGACAGCAAGGGTGAGAGGGCACTCACCCAGAGCCTCTTTCTAGAGCCTGTTGTATTTTTCTCCACAAAGGCTGCAGGGAGAGGGGAACAGTGAAAGGGCACTCACCCAGAGCCTCTTTCTAGAGCCTGTTGCATTTTTCTCCACAGCTATAGCTAGTCATTTATAAAGGTGTTGAACAACACAGATCCTAGGACAAGTTGTTGAGTCACTCCACTTGTCACTCCTCTCCAAGAGGCTGAGGAACCAATCACAAGCTGTCTTTGGGTGCTATCTATGTACCAGTAACAGATCCACCCAAAACTAATAGGATCCAAACTACATTTTACCAACTTGTCAACAAGAATATTATGTGGAGCCTTATCAAAAACCTTACTGAAATCACGATTAACTATGTCTACAGCATTTCCCCCATCCAGCAAGCTGGTAACTTTTTCAAAAAAGAGAGATAAGGTTAGTTTGACATGACTTAGAATCATAGAGTTGGAAGGGACCTCTAGGGTCTTCCAGTCCAACTCCCTGCACAATGCAGGAAACTCACAAATACCTCTCAACAAATTCCTACCTTTCCCCTCAGTTCTGCCTAAGTTCACAGACTCAGTAGTCAGATGGCCATCTAGCCTCTGGTTAAGAACCTCCAAAGAAGCAGAGCCCAGTACCTCCTGAAGAAGCCTGTTCCACTGAGGAACCACTCTGTCTCAAGAAGTTTTTCCTAACATTTAGTCAAACACTCTTTTGATTTAATTTCAACCCCTTTGTTCTGGTCCAACTTGCTCTTGAGAAACCCCTGCTGGTTCTTAGTAATCACAGGCTTCCTTTCTAAGTGCTCAAGGACTGATTGTTCTAAAACTTTTCCCAGGTACAGACATCAAGCTGACAGATTGGTGATTACCCGGATCCTCCTTTTGCCTCTTCTTGAAGATGAGGACGACATTTGCTCACCTCCCGTCTTCCAGCACTTCACCTGTTTTCCAGGAATGCTCAAAAATAATGGCTAAAGGCTCAGAAATTACTTCTGTAAGTTCTTAGTACCCCTGGATGCAGTTCATCTGGCCCCAAAGGACTTAAGTTTCATTTAAAGAAACTAGGTGTTTTCTGCTCCTAGGCTGCAACTCCCTTCCCTCATGTTCAGTTTTTGCCACATTGAGCACCTTTTCCCTCAACAAGAGAAGACTGAGAAAAAATAGGAATCGATCAGTTCTGCCCTTTCTTCATCACCTATGAAAATTTCACTTTCCTGTCCCCACAAGGGGCCTAATCATGTGCTTGCTCTTCTTCTTTGTTTGAATATAAGAACCCTTTTTTGTTGTTTTAGCATCTCTTACCAGCCTCAGCTCATACTGAGCTTTAGCTTTCCAAACTCTCTTTCTACAGTTCCTAAATGAGTATTCCTGAAGCCCTCAGAAAGCTGTTTATGGAGTCACCTGGGTTTCTTTAGAGTCCTCCCATTTTTCCTTCTCATAGGAATCATTTGTGATTGTGCCTTCAACGTTTCACTTTTAAGAAACTCCCACCCCTCCTGAAGTCCCCATGCTAACTGTGCCAGGGTTGTGTGGAACTGGTGGAATAACTGACCACATGACCTCCAGCTGTGGACTGGAAAGGCTGCCTGGAGCCTTCCCCGTCCTACCCTGGCTGCACCTGAAGAGCCCCCAGCCCAGGACATGTGAGCTAGGTGAATGAGTGCCTCTTTTTTGAGAAGGGCACATCCACACTGCAGACCCGGTTGGGCTAGCGCAAGGGCACAGGACTAGCAGGGTTACCACAGCCTTGGCCTGAATAATAATCTGTTTGCTGTGGAAGTGGTGGGAGATCCATCCCGGGGTCGGGGCCTCTGTGCCTTTCCCTGACTACTCCTCAGGCCTTTTCAGCAGAGACTTCTCTGCGTCCTCAACTAGAATCCCGGGATTCTCTGGGGCAGGCTGTCAAGGGAAGAGGCCGCCTGGGCTGGTTTGCTGCCCCTGGTCAGAAAAGGGACCGCAGAGAGCCAGGCAGGGAGCCAGGGGTGGGATGGTTCTTCTTTCTGAACAGCCCCCCACCCCGATCCTGTCTGCAGGTGGGTGAAGCAGGTGTGAAGGGGGCATGCCCGGCCGGCTACCTTGCAGTCGGCCAGGCAGGAGCGGACGGAGTAGTCGGCAGCTTGCAGGTACTTGTCGAGCAGGAGGTCGAACTCCTCGTATTTTTCCTGAGCGTGTTGGTCGAGCCGCGCGTAGGCCTCGAGGCAGGCGCTGCAGGCCTCGCCGCCGCCCGGGCCGGCGGGGGCGCGGAAGTCGTCCAGCAGGCTGGCGAGGCTGCAGTCGAGGCTCTCGGGGCCGGCCATGCCGCGCAGCAGGTCCCACAGCGTGTAGCGCTCGCAGAAGGGCAGGCGCCACGCGGCGAAGTGGCGCTCCAGCCAGGCGGCGGCCGACGAGGACGAGGACGACGACGCCGGGCCCCACGGGGGCTCCGCCGGGCAGGCCGCGGCGCTCAGCGCGGGTGGGCTGCTGTCCTGGCCGGGCTCCGAGGCGGCGGCGGCCACGAGCGCGGCGGCGAGCAGGAGCGGGAGGAGGGCGGCCGGCGGCGGCGGGAGGCAGAGGCTGCGCGGGGCGGCGGGCTGTGCTGGGGCCTGCAGGCGCGCCCCGCCGCTCATAGTTTCCGGGGGCGGCGCGGAGGGGGCGCGGGAGGGGGAGGAGGCGGCTGCTGCTGGCCGCGCCCCCGCCCCGCCCGGCCCGTCACCTCCCCGCCCGCCCCCCCATCGCCCCCCCGCCCGCCAGGGCGCCCCCAGCCTCCTGCCGCCCGCCCGCTACGCCCGCCCGCCGCGCCCGCCATGCCGCCGCCCCGGCCGCCGCGCCGCCCCCTGCGCCGCCGCCAGCCCCCTCACCATGGCCCGCCCGCCGCCCCTCCGTCACCGCCCCCACCCCCCCATCCCGCGGCCCCCCCCCCGCTGCTGCCGCCTGCCTCCCGCTCAGGGGCCTCGGCGCCGCCGCTCGTGCTGCTGGTGCCGGTGGTGGCGCGGGGGCTGCTGGCCGGCCGCCTCCTTCCCCCTGCGGCGCGTCCTCCTGGTGCCGCCGCCGCTCCGCCTGCCCATCCCGGCCGCCCTCAGGCCGGCGCCATCTTCTGCGGGGAGGGGAGGGGAGGGGAGGGCGCCGCCGCGCCTGCGCGCTCCTCCGCCCGCCCGCCCGGGCCCTGGTGCTGAAGGACAGCTCCCGCCTGCGCCCAGCCCAGCCCCGCCGAGAGGAAGCCACTTGCGACAGGGCGGCCGGCCTCTCAGCGGCTCCACCGCGCCCTCTCCGTCCCCGCCCTTTAGGGTCTTCACTCACTTCGGGGATTGCGGCAGGCTCCCCCCACAGATCGGGAGACGTTTCTCTCCTGGGAAGAAGGACAGCCCCAGGGGCGACTGGAGCCCCACCAGGACAGGTGCTGCCGGCCCACCTCTCCTTGCACCTGAAAGAAGGCAGCCAGTAGGCAACCCTGCCTTGCACTGGCCCCGCCCACTTCCCCAAAAGCTTGAGGAGCACCCAAGGCAGTCCTGTTGGGATATCCTGGCCCCACTGGTGGACCTCCTGAGGGCACCTGGCTTCTTTGGCCACTGTGTGACCCAGAGTGTTGGACTGTATAATATAGTGGGTTCAATGCAAGGAGCAGACCTGGTTGCAGTGACCATCATTCTCTTTATTAGTTACAGCAGGGTAACGCCTGAACTAGAAGACTGCTAAACTGGTCCAATGGGGCCAACTATGTACAGTTCAAGGTTCCTGCACTAGGACGCCATTGGATCATTCAAACCAGCATGGGGGCTGTGATTGGAGCAGGCAGGGCAGCAGAGATTTGGATCCTACTGCCCATTGTTCGCGAGGCCCCAAGCTCCGACCTAAAGGCTTCAGTAAGCGAAGCAGGAACACAGGTAAAAGCATCATTAGTCCACATACACAACATCCCCCCACCCCTAATCCACAAGTCCTAGCATACATAGTCCCAGAGGTAGGCAGGCTTGCGGTGCTCCCACGTGGACCACCTGGGTGCTGGAGTGGGTGGAGGAGCGGTTGCAGCTTCAAACATGGTGAGCAGAAGGGCTGGCGGTGCTGGAGTCTCAGCCAGCATCGCAGAATCCTCAGTAGCTGCCAACTCGGCCTGGGGGACGGAAGCCTGGGCCTCAGGTTCGGCCAGCTCTGTTAGTGGAGGTGGTGAAGCGGCTGGCTGGTCAACGGGGCTGTAGCCATCGACCTCATTCTCTGGAACAGCATGGGACCTCAGTTGGTCAATGTGCCCCCGGAGGGTGAACCCTCCTTCACTGGTCACCTCATATGAGACTGACCCTAGAACCTTGGCATCTCTGGCCAGAGTCCAGGCTGGGCCGCCCCCAGTCCACAGGAGCAAACCCATGGGGCACGCGGAGCGCCTCCAGGAACTCCTGTAAGTCCAGGGCATGGTCTGGGTGCAACTGGTCCAAGAGGGTGGGCAATCGTCAGCCCATCAAGAGTTCTGCCGGGCTGCAGCTCATGGCAGTGCAGGGGATGGCATGCTGGCCCAGGAGAAACCCCACAATGCTGGCCTCCCAATCCCCATGAATGATGCGGTGGAGGGATTCCTTAGTTGTCCGCACCATCCATTCAGCCTGGCCATTCATAGCCGGGTGGAAGGGCATGGACCTGATGTGCCATATCAGGTTCCTTGCAGAAAAGTCCTGGAACTCCCCAAATGTGAAAGCTGTTCCATTATCCAAAAAGGGAGTGTCTGGTAGGCCATGCATTACAAATGCCTGGCAGAGGGCGCCGATAGCCACCCAGGAAGAGGAAGACACCACCTCCAGCCATTTGGAGTGGGAGCCCACTATGAGGAAAAAGATCTGTCCCCAAAAGGACCCCACAAAGTCCAAATGCAGGTGGGACCATAGGTTACATGTGGACCCCCATTGCTGCACTGGGGTGCATGGTGGTGCCGGTTGGGTCTCCTGGCAAAGCTGGCACCAGGAGACCCAGGACTCGATTGTGTCATCAATCCTGGGCCACCAACATAGCTATGGGCGAGCGCCTTCATCTGCACTATTGCCAGATGAGTTTTGTGCAGTGTGGTGAGGATTCACTGACGCGGTTCCAGGGGCACCACCACCCTACTCCCCCACAAAAGGCACCCTTTGTGGACAGAAAGCTTGTCCTGGTGGGACGCATAGGCTGTAAAATCTGGGCCCACCCGACTGGTGGGCCATCCCCTCCACACCCAGTTCAAAACATGGGAGAGGATTCGGTCCTTGGCAGATAGGCTGGCAATGTCCTTTGCATGCACGGGGCAGTCTGGGAGGGACTCAAACAAAAGGATTTGGTGAGCCAGCGCCGGATCTGGATCTCCTAACAGAAGTGGCAGGCTGCTCAGAGTATCCACCTGGCCCATCACCTTCCCTGCCGATACTGGAGGGCATACTGGTACCCGGCCAGGAAGATAGACCAGTGGAGAACATGAAGCAAGAGCATCTGGGGCATCTGGCAGTCGGGGTCGAACAGGCCGAGTAGCGGCTTGTGGTCAGTCAGCATCATGAAGGGCCAGCCATAGAGCTAGTTGTGGAACTTCTTTACTCTGTGACCCTCTTTGTCTACTTACACATAGTTGCACTCCACCGGCTGTAGTGTCCAGGAGTAGTAGGCCACCAGAACCTCCTGGCCGGGCGGTAGCTGGTGGGCCAAGACAGCCCCAATCCCGTAAGACGAGGCATCACATGCCAGAATTACGGGCAACCGCTCATCAAAATGTGCCAGCAAGCTGTTGGAGGTGAGGAAGTCCTTCAGCGCTTGAAAAGCAGCAGCTTGCCAGCGACCCCAAACCCTGTTTGTCCAGTAGCCGGTGGAGGGACTTGGCTATGGTGGCCTTGTGGGGAAGGAACATATGGTAGAAGTTCAGGAGGCTGAAAAATGCCTGAAGCTCCACTTTATTGGTAGAGGCCAGAGCATCGCAGATGACCCAGACTTTGTCTTGCACAGGGTGGATTCCGCTGGCGTCCACCATATAGCCCAGAAAGTCCATTTTTGGCATCCCCGGCATGCACTTTTCCTTTGTTACCTTCAGCCTGGCCAAGTGAAGCATTGGAGTACCATGCGGAGGCAGGAGGCAAATTCTTCCTCGGTGGCTGCGGCGATCAACACGTTGTTGAAGAACAGTTGGACCCCAGGGATGGCTTTTAACAGAGTCCATTAAGTTCTGAAAGATCCCTGGGGCCATGCTGACTCTGAATTGGAGACGCTTAACTTGGGAAGTGCCCTGTGGGTGACGATAGTTTGGGCCTTGGCCTTGCCATCGTCCATGGGAAATTGTTGGTATGCCTGGACCAAGTCCAGTTTCCTGAAAATTTTGGCCCCCGCCAGTGAAGCGAGAACATGGCTGACCACGGGGACTGGATATGCATGGTCTTGCAGGCCCTTATTAATGATGCAAACGCTGCCATTGGGCTTCACTAGGGTGACGATGGGGGTTTCCCAACATGCATTGGCGACTAGCTCCAAAACCCCTTGTGCAACTAGGTGGTCCACCTCCTCCTCGATCTTTGGTTTTAAGGCCAAGGGGACGAGTCTGGCCTTTAACCTTATGGGCTGCACAACAGGGTTGGGCTGCACAACAGGGATGAGCTGCAAGGACACCAGGGGGCCCTGTGTAAATTCCCAGAATCCCATGGAAGACAGATGGGAACTCTGCACAGACCTGTTGAAAGTCCATGCCAGTGGGGGCCTGGTGGATGCCCATCACATGGATCCCTAGGGGATCGAACCAAAAGAGTTTCCAACTCAACATTAGGAAGAACTTCCTGATCGGGGCCTAGAGAGGGCCCCGATCAAGAAGTTCTTCCTAATGTTGAGCTGGAAACTCTTTTGATTTAATTTCAACCCATTGGTTCTGGTCGTACCTTCTGGGACCACAGAAAACAATTCCACACCATCCTCTATATGACAGTCCTTCAAGTAAATAAAAACCTCCAAGGAAGGAGAGCCCACCGCCTCCTGAGCTCACCACCTGTTCCACTGAGGAATCGCTCTAACGGTCAGGAAGTTCTTCCTAATGTTGAGCTGGAAACTCTTTTGATTTAATTTCAACCCATTGGTTCTGATCCTACCTTCCAGAGCCACAGAAAATAATGCCACACCATCCTCTTTAGGACAGCCTTTCAAGTACTTGAAGATGGTGATCATATCACCTCTCAGCCGCCTCCTCTCCAGGCTAAACATTCCCAGCTCCTTCAGCCTTTCCTCATTGGACTTGGTCTCCAGACCCCTCACCATCTTCGTCACCCTCCTCTGGACCCGTTCCAGCTTGTCTATATCCTTCTTAAAATGTGGTGCCCAGAACTGAACACAATACTCCAGGTGAGGTCTTACCAGAGCAGAGTAAAGCGATACCATCACATCACATGATCTGGACGCTATACTTCTGTTGATACAGCCCAAAATTGCATTTGCCTTTTTAGCCACCGCATCACACTGTTGACTCATGTTCAGCGTATGATCCACTAAGACCCCTAGATCCTTTTCACACATACTACTGCTAAGACAAGTCTCCCTCATTGGATTTGCAGAACTTTACATTTACCCCTGTTAAAATTAATCTTATTGGTTTTAGCCCAGTTTTCCAGCCTGTCAAGGTCATCCTGTATCATCTTTCTGACTTCTACGCTGGGCTTTTCCATCCCTGTCCCTCTGGTGAGCCCCCAAGATGCCCTGAGGTGGCAGGATATATAGGGGGGCTCGTGGGCATCTCAGGTTGTCCCTCCACCTTCTGGGTCTCATCCGCCCTGGCCTTGCCCCTTGCCCCATGGGAACAGGGGCTCCTCGGAGGTGGGATTGCTGTGGGCCCAGGAGAGGCTGGGATGGCCCAGCCTGGACAAATGCCAAGTGCACTATCTGTGCTTTTCCCACCACCAAAGTGCCTCACTAGCTGCTCCAAGTCTGCAGGGCAGGGAGCTCTAAAACAGATCGCCTTGCTGCACGCCAGAAAGACTGAGCTGCAAGGTGTCCTGGTGGAAGTTTTGGTAGGGTGGAGAGCCATATGTTCTGCATATGTGTGAAACATTTTTCCAAATGTTTCTCAGCAAAGGTCTTATAGAATTCATTGCTAAACCCATCTGGGTCAGGAGATTTTCCTGACTTTAGCTTCCTAATAATTTCTATTATTTTGATGCTAAATATTGGCTGGTCTTAAAATTCAACATGTTCCAATCACAAGATTGACTCACAAAACAAAGCAACTTGTTTTGTGTTGTTATTGGTGGGGTTGCACACCTTGCACACTATGACATACCCAGTGTGATGATGTCACCTGGAAGTGATACTGTCATGCCCCAGCAAACGTGTCTGGTGTGATAGTGTCACTTCTGGGTGTCGTCATCACGCCTGGCAAATTTGCAGCATGCCATCACTTTCTCACCCTCCTGAACCAAATGAACCACACTTCGTTCAGGAAATTAAAAAAAAAGTGAAATGAAATGAATCACCAAATTGGGCAAACCAACAAACCATGAAATGAAACAAACCACCATTTTCACATTCCAAGCCCATCTTTAGTCGCACACATGGTTTCATTTTTGTACCCACTTCTGTTCTAATTCTGAGGCTCTTGAACCCTCTTCCTCTTTCTTTCAGTAATTTTGCTAAGATGTTACCTGGTTTGTTACCATGTTCAAATATAGATTGTTTTGCATACAAAACAGATTCTGTGATTTTAAAAGCATCATAAAATTTTTGTTTCTCTTGTGTAAATTCTTACATCTTTCTGTCCTCCAAAGATTGAATGGTTTTGTTCCTAGATTCTTTTATTTTAAGATCTGAGATTATTCAATTCTAGTTTTCTCTTTATATATATAAGAAATAAGGTCCATTGTGCAAATATTTATTTATTTATTTATTTATTTAATGGACTTATAACCCGCCCTTCTCACCGAAGTGTCTCAGGGCGGCTTACAACATAATAATTCATATAATTCAATTTAAAACGTTTACAAGTACAATTAAAACCATAGTTAATAAAACAAGATAAAATAAAACCAGCGGTCTATAAGAGCATTTTTGTTCCATCTAGAGATGTTCTCATTATCAGTTAGGTGTTATAGGCCTGCCGGAAGAGGGCTGTCTTACAGGCCCTGCGGAACTGCCCTAGGTCCCGCAGGGCCCGCACCTCCAAATAAATGGACTCTAGAAAGAGGCTCTGGGTGAGTGCCATGTCCTTGGGGATTCAGCGTTAATTTGCTGTGGCATCATAGTATGTTGAACATTACATAGATGCTGAAGCTCAGCATTCCTTTCATCTGCACTGCATTGTTGCTGCCCTTTTCTGTTGTATTTTGCCTTATGATTTTTAGCAGCAGAATATGCTTGTGATGCGATCTGTCTTTTTTGGCCTGGCATGGTTACGTTATACCTAGAGTATGTACCTCCAGTTGGCCATTTTCTGTAGGGGAAGTGATTTAACTTCAGCTTTCCATCGCCTGCCTCCTCCCTGCAGCCTCTACCTAGGAAAAGTACGGTCTTTCTTCACTGTAGGGACCAAAGCAGGAGGGAAGTGACATTTATTTTATTTATTTATTTTATTTACATTATATTTATATCTCGCCCATTCTGTACATAACAGCATATGCTAACAGCATAAAATAGACAGAAAACAAAAAATATTAAAACAATAAAACAATCAGATAAGTGACAATGCTGCTACTTCAGGCGGATCATGTAATATTTTCTTTCTCACGCACACAGATCCTAGGCAGTTAGTAATAAAAGCGCTATGGATCCAGATGTGGTGGCAGCCCTCTCCCATTAGATGTTATATGCCATCTGAAACAGTTCAGTCTTGGTGATCCTGCGGAACTGTGATAAATCCGGCAGGGCCCTGATGGCTTCCAAAGTATTGGGGCCGCAACCGAGAAGGCTCTTGCTTTGGTGGAGTTGAGCCTAGCCTCCTTTAGCCCAGGGACATCATCTGGGTATAATGACACGTGTCCACCATTTCTCCAGGGGAACTGATCTCTGCCATCTGGAGAACAGTTGCAATTCTGAGTGCTCTCCAGCCCCCACTTGGAGATTATATCAAACACCACAAAAATCGTGGCTAAATAATGAACAAAAATTCACACTCTATTTTTAAACACAAACTCTCGAAAAAACACTTCATTGAAAATTATATTTAACAGTTCATAATAAACAATACACTAAATATAGAAAATCCCAAAATCCATTTTCCAGTAATGTGAGATCAAAGGTTGAATTTTAAACATGCATGTCAGTTTCCAACTTCAAACGCTAAAAAACAATTCTGCTGCTCTCGCAGACGAATTAAAGTGCCAGTATTTGCAAAAGTGCTGTGTAGAGAAACTTCCTATTTTCTTTCTTTTGTAGATTTAACCATTAGAATTTCATATTGCACATTTTAGCTTCATTCTACTTGAGTGGTTTTAGAAAAGTGGGGATAGAGAAAGCCTCTGACAGCGATGCACCTTTGTCATTGTTTCCGACAACCTTCCTCGGAGAGGCATCTTCCACCTATCAGAAAGCACAGAAACATATACAAACACTCAAAAGATTACTAACTAAATCATTAAATATACAAAGCCAGCACAAATGCCTCTTACCAACTCACAACTGATAATTTACACACAGCATCCGGCACAGAGAAAATCTCAATCACCAGCTCACATACATCCTGTTTATATGATACACCTGTTGGCTTCTTAAAGCTATCCTTCCAAATTTGACATAAGCAAACCAGGTATTTGACTACATAAGTTATCCATAATTTAAATAAATACATTACATAAAAATAAGTGCAAATTGGAACGAATGCACATTTTTTGTACTTTATATAAATATAGGAACCAAGATTACAAAAAGCAAGTTAAGTCTAAAACAGAATTAAGCCCAGTGGGCTCAAGTGAGTTCATTTTGAAAATCCAGAATGCCTCCTCTCTAAGTAGGATCTTCTGGATTTCACTGTGTGATTTGTCACCCCCCTGATACTTATACAGAACACAAAATTTCATATTTTTCTCAGTATGGTTATTTGATATGAAATGTTCTGAGAGAGAAGCTTCCATATTTATTAAGTGAACCCGAGATTGGTGTTCCAATATCTGGACTCTAATTTGTCTATTGTGTGCCCTATGTAAATTTTTCCACATCCACAAATGATCCCGTACACCATATAATGTGTTGAGCAGGAACTGAAGTGTTTTAAGTTGACCCTGATGTCACCATGGAACAAAATGCATCTGTAGACCGCCGGTTTTTATCTATCTTGCTTTTATTAATTTATGGTTTTAATTTTACTTGTAAGTGTTTTAAATTGTAGTATTTGTATTATCATGTTGTAAGCCGCCCTGAGACACTTCGGTGCGAAGGGCGGGGTATAAATCCCAATATAAATGTACAAACACTTTTGTCTGGATCGATAGAGGGCACACCTTGCATCTTCCGCAGGCATAATTTCCAATTGTTAAATCCCTGTTTATTGTTCTAGGACCTCTAATGTCTGAGTGCACAATTAAATCATTAATACTGCGTGTCTTCCTCAAACCTACTGTCAAGCATGAGATTTCAAAATAACTAGTCCTTGGATTTTGAAACAAAGTTAGGTTTATTGATAATCCATGTGGCTCATTCGAGCTGAAGATTGGGACTGATACTTTGTAACACTAGAATACAAGCTTTAAAATGGCACATCAAAGGTTCTATAAACAATTCTACATTCACATGTGAAATTCACACTCTGGGTTCCTTATCTATATTGCAGCTAGCACATCCTGGGTTCAGGCCTTGCTAGGCCTGGGAACAAGTCCCAGGAGGTCTTATCTTCAAAGAGGACATTCCTGCATCTGTTAGTAAAAGCGAAAGAAGAAAGGTGAGGGTTGCTACTTTGATATGCTCACATTTTAACTTTGGGTTAGTAACATTTCTACAATCTAAATTCTCTAATATAAAAACAACAATTCTAAGGTCTGACTTCTGTAATATAGAATGGGTATACAATGGTTAACACCTACAAGGGGTTTAGTTCCACAGCCTGGCACATCACTCAGTATGTGCCAGTGTTTGTTAATGATCATCCTAATTTTGTTAGAAATAGGCATATGATCAAAGGCACATACTATATTATCCTCCTTCCTATCCACCCTATCCAAAAATAACTGAAATCTTTGTATCCTATAAACTTTATGTACAGCTTCAGAAACTACCACATCTGGGAAGCCCTGTTTAATAAAGTCTTATGCTAGGACCTGACGGTCCCTGATATAATCCTGTCTTTCTAAGGAGTTTTGTTTAATACTTAGCAACTGACTAAAAGGAAGGCTTTTCCAGAGATGTAAAGGATGGAAGGAATGATAGTGGAGAAAAGAACTCCTGTCCAAAAATTTCTTATATAGTCTAACCACTAGATCACTCCTTTCTGTTTTGTACACTATAAGATCTAAAAAAGGAATCTCAAAAGCATCACTCTTGCCAGTAAATTTGTTGCTCGAATGCAATATGGTATCGCTTTACTCTGCTCTGGTAAGACCTCGCCTGGAGTATTCTGTGCAGTTTTGGGCACCATATTTTAAGAAGGATGTAGACAAGCTGGATGGAGTCCAGAGGAGGGCAACGAAGATGGTGAGGGGTCTGGAGAATCCAGATATGCTAAAGACAAGGTGATAGGCTTCACTAGTGAACAATACTTATTTGATAAAATTCTTTTTTTATCATCATCATCATCCTGTCCTGGGAAAAAAGCAACCTTTCGCGCTGTATGTAGCAACCTCCAGCGCAAGCTTCGAGACATTTAGAAAGAGTGGTGGAGCAAGCTTGCAGAGAGAACCCAGCTGTGTGCAGACACTGGTGATTTAAGAGGGTTCTACGAAGCCCTGAAGGCAGTATATGGTCCATCATATCAGGCTCAGAGTCCCTTGCGTAGTGCAGACGCCCAAGTGCTCCTCACAGACGAGGCATCCATACTGAACCGGTAGTCGGAGTATTTTCAGGTTCTCTTCAGTGCCAATCACGTAGCTCAAGATTCAGCAACCCACCACACCCCACTTCAACCAGTGAAAACAGAGTTGGATGAGATCCCCACCCTAGAAGAGACTGTTAATGTCAAGTCTGCTCTTAACTTGGGTTATGCCTGCACTCAATCTTTGGTTCAGGAGAAAAGCATCCTGGGTAAAGCCATACTGTATTTCAATGCTGCTAGCTTGAACTCTCCTCATCCCCCTCCTTTCCTTTGTTATGTAGCTTTGCTTTGAAATGAGAATATGTATAAGAGTTTATCGGGCCTTCTCAGGCTGGGCATCGGGGGAGGTTGGAGCCAAGAGATGCTCAAGGCCAAAGCAGGTCTGAGAAAGAAATTGTAACATCAATGTGTGAATGTGCCCTGTATAGTACCCCTCCCTCAAGAATCCCTTTGAAGTATACCTTATATGATTGCATTCTACTGTATGATCTTTAGTCTTTCAATCTTACTGTAGTCGAGAACCATGATAACAATAAACTAGCTACTTTGTTACAATAAGGACTCGTTATTGAATCTGACGACTTGACATTTTGAAAGACTCCCCTTCGAGGCTCAACCGTTCCGGCAATTTTAAAACCTGTTATGTAGCAAAGCTCTGCAACTAGCTATGAGAAAAAGATTACTGTGGCTTCTCAGAGATAATGGGTACCAAGGAAGTGCCCAAGGCCAGCCAGGCCTGAGAACGATAAAGTAACAACGATGTGTGAATGTGCTCGCTTAAGAATACCCTCTCCCGTAGGAATTCCTCTGATCTGTACCTTAAATGTTTGCCCTCTGTATATGCTCGCCAGTTCTCTCAATCTCTGTCGACCGGTCTTGCAACATGTTACAATAAACTTGAAACTTTTATCAACAAAGACTCGTTATTGAAACATCAGACTTGACATTTTGAGAGAACTCCCTTTTGGGGGTTTCGACCATGCCGGCAACTTGAAAGGCCAAATGGCTGACCAGATTCCAGGCAACGGAGAACTCCCACTCGAAGTGGGCTTGGAAGGGGCTACCCCGTGGCACGTCTTGGACCCCCGGAGGGCCGCGGAGTCTCCACCCGAATTCCAACTAGTGCTGTCCCCCAGGCAGTATCAGCCGAGGACCTCGACCACCATAATGGACCAGGCCCCACTGCGCAGAGACGCCATCCTGAACCGCCATGTCAGGCAGATCCAGATTGCTGAGGGTGAGGCCGCCAACCCGAGCTCCGGGGAGACGGGGGAAGCGGACAGCATCATCGTCATCCACGTGGGGGAAAGCAGAGACGATGGAGCCGGGGTCCGAAAGGCCGAGTGTGAAGAACCCCGGCTCAAAGGGCAAGACGAGGAGGATTATCAACTGTTCCGCTCGATGGTCCGGAGGGAGATCGACGGAGCCATTGGAGGGTTGCGGGACGAGGTCCGGGACCTGACGATCCAACTCGGAAGAGCGCTAGGGGGAGCGACCTCC
Organism: Heteronotia binoei; assembly: GCF_032191835.1. NCBI lineage: Eukaryota > Metazoa > Chordata > Lepidosauria > Squamata > Gekkonidae > Heteronotia > Heteronotia binoei. Next base: position 1,016,037 of record NC_083233.1, read on the forward strand.
AGACGCCCGGCAGGGCCCCCCGCAGCGACCAGAGGCCGCCCCAGTCAACCCGCGGCGGCTGCCACCCCTCCCCCGGGGAGAGTCGGGGCACCCCAGGCGCTGGCACCGGCACCCCCGGCCGCTGGAGCTCCGGCGGGGCTCCGGCACGTGGGGAGAGAACTGGATGCCACCTTCGACGGGGACCCGGAGGAGGTGAACTACTTCGCGATCCAAGCGAACAGCTTCATGCATTACTGGGGGAATTCATTCCCGGATGAGTTCAGCCGAGTCGACTACCTGGGGTCGAAGCTGAGAGGGTCGGCCAAGAGATGGTACGTGGGCTTGTGTGAAACCAGGAGCCCGAGCCTGGATGATGTACACACCTTCCTACAAGCCCTGCTGACCCAATATGAAGACCCGCTGCAAGAAACCCGGGTGCTAGCGGCCCTACGGGACATGCAATAGGGGGCCCGACACATCCGAGAATATGCCACCAACTTCCAGGCCAACGTAGCCAGAGTCCGGGGCTGGAACGAAGTGATGAAAATCGAGCAGTTCACGAATGGACTGAACGCGAGCATCCTAGACCGGGCCCTCACCCAAGCCCGCCCGGCCACCCTAGTGGGGTGGATTCAACTAGCGGGGGAGGTGGAAAACAATCTCAAGAGAGTGGCCATGCTCCGGCAGCACCAGTCCAGAAAGACCCCGGCCCGAGGGGGGCCCCAGAAAGCGGAACCGCCCAAGGGAAAAAAGCAGGTGGCGGCAGTGCCAGTGGGACCGCGCAGGTGCTTTCGATGCGGAGACCCTAACCACTTGGCTTCCAGCTGCCCGCACCCCCCACCGCCGAGAGCCACCCCAGCCCCACCGAGAGCCGCCGCACCAACACCGAAGAAGCCGTCCAGCCGCCCTAAGGATGCGGCGAAGAGCAGCACGGCGTCGGTGCAGGAGGAACTACAGGAGGAGGAGGTACTCCTCTCGGCCGAGCTGGCAGACCTGGCATGGATTGAAGAGCCGGCGGGAAACGAGGCCGACCTGCTGCCCTGAAGGCGGCTCAACAGCAGGTCGGTCGCGACGAGGAGCCGCTGACGGTGAGAGTGACTGGGAAATTGTACTTTGTGACTGTGAAATTGCTGAACCCCAAGTTATGGAGGTTCATGCAAATACAGGCCTTAATAGACTCGGGGTGCAACCGGGAACTGATGTCCCCCAGGGTGGTAGAGGCTTTGGGACTAGAGAGCTCACCGCTGCCCCACCCCATGCTGTTTGAGCAAATGGACGGGTCAGTAATGTGTGGGGAGCCGTGCACGCTCGAGACGCAGCCCTGCCCGATGGGGATCGAGGAGCACTGGGACCAAAAGTTTTTTGTGATCGCCCCCTCATGCTCGTACCCGGTAGTGTTGCGGGTGGGGTGGTTGGAGAAACACGAGCCATTAATCAGATGGAGGGCCAAAACCATCCGGTTCCTGGACCCGGGGTGTGAGTCACACCTATGGAACCCGGCGTGGGGGCCGAAGGCTCCTGCCGCCAAAGAAAGGGCTTGTGTGATGGTGGAGGAAGTACACTCGGTCCCCGAGCCTCATCGGGACCTCATGAACATAAGAACATAAGAGAAGCCATGTTAGATCAGGCCAATGGCCCATCCAGTCCAACATTCTGTGTCACACAGCGGCCAAATATATATATATACACACACACACACACACACACACACTGTGGCTAATAGCCACTGATGGACCTCTGCTCCATATTTTTATCTAACCCCTTCTTAAAGGTGGCTATGCTTGTGGACGCCACCACCTCCTGTGGCAGTGAATTCCACATGTTAATCACCCTTTGGGTGAAGAAGTACTTCCTTGTATCCGTTTTAACCTGTCTGCTCAGCAATTTCATCGAATGCCCACGAGTTCTTGTATTGTGAGAAAGGGAGAAAAGTACTTCTTTCTCTACTTTCTCCATCCCATGCATTATCTTGTAAACTTCTATCATGTCACCCCTCAGTCGACGTTTCTCCAAGCTAAAGAGCCCTAAGCGTTTCAACCTTTCTTCATAGGGAAGGTGTTCCAGCCCTTTAATCATTTTAGTTGCCCTTTTCTGAACTTTCTCCAATGCTATAATATCCTTTTTGAGGTGCGGCGACCAGAACTGCACACAGTACTCCAAATGAGACCGCACCATCGATTTATACAGAGGCATTATGATACTGGCTGATTTGTTTTCAATTCCCTTCCTAATAATTCCCAGCATGGCGTTGGCCTTTTTTATTGCAAAAGCACACTGTCTTGACATTTTCAGTGAATTATCTACCATGACCCCAAGATCTCTCTCTTGGTCTGTCTCTGCCAGTTCACACCCCATCAACTTGTATTTGTAGCTGGGATTCTTGGCCCCAATGTGCATTACTTTGCACTTGGCCACATTGAATCGCATCTGCCACGTTGACGCCCACTCACCCAGCCTCAACAGATCCCTTTGGAGTTCCTCACAATCCTCTCTGGTTCTCACCACCCTGAACAATTTAGTGTCATCCGCAAATTTGGCCACTTCACTGCTCACTCCCAACTCTAAATCATTTATGAACAAGTTAAAGAGGATGGGACCCAGTACCGAGCCCTGCGGCACCCCACTGCTTACCGTCCTCCACTGCGAAGACTGCCCATTTATACTCACTCTCTGCTTCCTATTACTCAGCCAGTTTTTGATCCACAAGAGGACCTGTCCCTTTACTCCATGACTCTCAAGCTTTCTAAGGAGCCTTTGATGAGGAACTTTATCAAAAGCTTTCTGGAAGTCAAGGTAAACAACATCTATCGGGTCTCCTTTGTCCACATGTTTGTTCACCCCCTCAAAGAAATGTAACAGGTTAGTGAGGCAAGATCTTCCCTTGCAGAACCCATGCTGAGTCTTCCTCAATAACCCGTGTTCATCAATGTGCCTACTCATTCTGTCCTTGATAATGGTTTCTACCAACTTTCCCGGTATTGAAGTCAGACTGACTGGCCTGTAATTTCCCGGATCTCCTCTGGAACCCTTTTTAAAGATGGGGGTGACATTTGCTACCTTCCAGTCCTCAGGAACGGAGGCAGATTTCAATGAAAGATTACAGATTTTTGTTAGAAGATCCACAAGTTCAACTTTGAGTTCTTTCAGAACTCTCGGATGTATGCCATCCGGACCCGGTGACTTATTAGTTTTTAATTTGTCTATTAGTTGTAGGACCTCCTCTTTTGTCACCTCAATCTGACTCAGGTCTTTCAACACCCCTTCCAATATTAGTGGTTCTGGGACGGGCAAACACTTCTCATCTTCCACGGTGAAGACGGAGGCAAAAAATGCATTCAGCTTCTCAGCCATTTCCCCATCCTCCTTCAGTAATCCTTTTACCCCTTGGTCATCCAAGGGCCCCACTGCTTCCCTGGCTGGTTTCCTACTTCTAATATATTTGAAGAAATTTTTATTGTTGGTCTTTATGTTTTTTGCAATATGCTCCTCATAGTCCCTTTTTGCCTGCCTGATCACAGTCTTGCATTTGATTTGCCACTGCCTGTGTTCCCTTTTATTAATCTCACTCGGACTGGTTTTCCACCGCTTAAAGGAGTCCTTCTTACCTTTTACAGCTTCCATTACTTTGTTTGTTAACCATGCTGGCCTCTTCTTATACCTGTTTGTGCCTTTCCTAACTTGTGGTATGTATTTTATCTGAGCTTCTAGGATTATAGTTTTAAATAGTCTCCAAGCTTCCCCAAGGGTTTTGACCGTATTTACCTTTCCTTTCAGTTTCCTCCTCACATGCCTCCTCATCTCAGAGAATTTACCCCTTTTAAAGTTAAATGTGGTTGTGGCGGTCTTTTTGGGCAACTCCCTATTTATACAAATGGTGAAATCAATAACATTATGGTCACTGTTCCCAAGCGGCGCAATCACTTTTACGTCTCTCACCAAGTCTTGGGCATTACTTAGGACCAGATCCAGGATCGCCCCACCCCTGGTAGGTTCTGAGACCATCTGCTCCATAGCACAGTCATTGAGAGCATCAAGAAACTCAATCTCTTTCTCTCGACCAGAACACATATTGACCCAATCAATCTGCGGGTAGTTAAAATCACCTATTACGACACAGTTTTTACGTTTAGCCGCTATCTTTAATCCCTCCATCATATTATAATCGTCCTCTCTCTTTTGATTTGGTGGGCGATAACAAACTCCCATAGTTAAATTTCCTTTTGGGCCCTCTGTTTCAACCCAAAGCATTTCTAAAAGGGAATCTAATTCTCTGGCCTCAGTCTTACTGGACCGTATATCCTGTCTGACATACAGAGCCACCCCACCTCCAACCCTTCCCTCCCTATCCTTCCGATATAACTTATATCCAGGAATCACCGTGTCCCACTGATTCTCCTCATCCCACCAAGTTTCTGAAATTCCCACAATGTCTATGTTTTCTCCCAACACTAAACATTCCAATTCACCAATTTTACTTCGGACACTTCTAGCATTTGCATACAAACATTTATAATTTCCCAAGCAAGCTAGGCCCGCCACCTCTCTCCTGCCGCCTCGAGACTCTAGCAGACAGTCCATACTGTTTGTCACCATCACAGTGGACAACTCTGATCCGTTACTCGGTAGAAAAATAGAAGCCAACCCTTCATCTCTTTGAGACGAGTCCTCCCGAACCAGAGACATTCCATCTCCTGTCGGCTTTCCCCCAAGATTTAGTTTAAAAACTGCTCTGCCACCTTTTTGATTTTAAGCGCCAGCAGCCTGGTTCCATCCGGAGACAAGTGGAGACCGTCTCTTTTGTACAGCTCCTGCTTGTTCCAGAAAGCATCCCAGTGCCTAACAAACTTAAACCCTTCCTCCTTACACCATCGTCTCATCCACACATTGAGACTTTTAATTTGCACCTGTCTCTCCTGCCCTGCACGTGGAACAGGTAGCACTTCCGAGAAGGCCACCTTGGAGGTCCTGGCCTTAAGTCTCCCACCTAGCAGCCTAAATTTCTCCTCCAGGACCTCACGACTGCATTTCCCCACATCGTTGGTGCCAACATGCACCATGACCACAGGCTCCTCCCCAGCACTGTCTATCAGCCTATCTACTACACGCGTAATGTCCGCTACCTTCGCACCAGGCAGGCAAGTCACCATACGGTCAATACGCGGTTTCGCCACCCAGCTGTCTACTTGCCTAAGGATCGAATCACCAACTACCAAGACCCCCCCTCTCCCCCTGCCCAGGGATGGTTCCTTGGCGCGAAAGGATACCCGCTCACCAACCGAAGAAGAGGTCCCTTCTGAGGGCGCATTCCCCTTATCCTCAGCAAGGTGCCCTGTTCCCTCTAGACCCTCACGCTCTCTGGCAGCAACGGGGCTGCCACATTCAGAGTGGGGCTCATCTAATACGCCCCCAAGAGTCTTCCCCAATTGCCTAACTGACCGTCTCTGCTTCTCCAGGGCAGTCACCTCGGCCTCAAGGGTACGAACTCGTTCCCTGAGGACCAGGAGCTCCTTGCATCGAGCACACACCCAAGACTTCTGTCCTGTGGGCAGATAGTCATACATGTGACACTCAGTGCAAAACACTGGAAAGCCCCCACCCCCCTGCTGGCATTCTACCTTCATGATATATATATTAAATATACAGTCCTCTTTAAATGCTGTTGTTTACGTGGCTCCCCTTCTGGAAGGTCAACTTACCTTATTGGGAGAACAAGGAAATCAGGGATCTGGGTTCCTGGTCCTTAGGAAGCCCCCAGGCAAAGAGCCACAGGCCAAGAGCCCTTTAGCTCAAAGGCTCGCGCCTTTGGCAAGGCGCAGCTTAAAATGCAAAGAGGGTGGAGCAGACCACTCCTAAGCAGTCATCAACAATTACTCTCAATCAATCAATCAATCACTTTCACCTTTAGCCCACTCACCCAAACGTACAGCAGTTCCCCAGCTATCACAATTCAGCCTTTTCAGCAGTCACCCAAGCCTCAGAATGAAGTCTTTCAAAACGCAGAAATTCTTAGCAACTTCTCCAGCTGTCTCAGCTTATCAGAGCTGCTCTGCTCTGTTCTGTTCCTCTCAGGCCTCTCTGAGATGAGAAGTCTTTAGTGAGAAGGAGGCCAATCAGTTGCCCCCCCACCGGAGCACGGACTGTGCGATAGAACTAATCCCGGGGGAGACCCTGCCCAAGGCGAAACTCTATCAGATGGGTGGGCGGAGAAGAAGGAGCTGCGCAAGTTCCTAGATCAGAACTTAGCGAGGGGGTTCATCCGGCCTGGCACGGCCCCCCACGCCGCTCCGGTCCTATTCAGAAAGAAAAAGGACAACTCGTTGAGACTTTACACTGATTTTCGCGGGATTAACGCGATCTCCATGTCAAACGCCTACCCCATCCCCCTCATCCGGGACTTGCTAAGTACAGTGGCGGGGGGGAAGATATTCACCAAATTGGACTTGAGGGATGCTTACTTCCGAGTGCGCATCAAAGAAGGGGACGAGTGGAAGACGGCATTTAACACCCCCATGGGACAGTTTGAGTACTTAGTGATGCCGTTCGGACTACAGGGGGCCCCGGGGGTATTCATGAACTTTATCAATGATGTGTTGCAAGACTACCTGTACAAGGGGGTGGTGGTTTACCTGGATGACATCATTATTTACTCGCAAGACGAGAAATCGCATGTAGAGTTGGTGAGGGAGGTGCTCAGCACCCTGCTGAAGCATCAACTGTATGCCAAACTGTCTAAATGTGAGTTCCACCGGACGGAACTAGATTACTTGGGATTCCGGGTGTCCGAGCGCGGCTTGGCAATGGACCCGGCGAAGGTCCAAGCGGTATTGGAATGGGCTCCCCCGAGGACACGTAGACAGCTCCAATCGTTCCTCGGGTTCGCACATTTTTACAGACAATTCATTGAGGGGTTCGCCCAAATAGCCCTGCCCTTGACTGATCTCCTAAAGACCAAGGGCAAGGGACCGGAGGCCAAGCGGCCCGGGGCAAGGCTGAATTGGACAGAAGAGTGCCAAGCCGCGTTCGAGCACCTAAAGCGCCTGTTCACTAGCGAACTGGTCCTAAGCCACCCGGACGAGCAGAAGGCCTTCGTGGTCCAATGCGACGCCTCCGACGTGGCCGTAGGAGCCATTCTCATGCAAAAAGATGGGGAGGGGAACTAAGACCATGCTCCTATATATCCCAAAAGTTCTCGGACGACCAGTGTAACTGGTCAGTGTGGGACAAAGAGGCGTTTGCAGTGATGTTTGCCCTGAAAACATGGAGGTCTTGGCTAGAGGGGGCGAAGCTCCCTTTTGAAATATGGACTGACCATAAAAACCTAGAGGCTCTAACGGAGAAAAGAAAGCTAAGTGAAAAACAAATTCGGTGGGCAGGGTTCTTCTCAAAGTTCGATTTCACCCTCAAACACATCCCAGGGACAAAGAACTTTCTAGCAGACGCCCTCTCGCGGCTTCCGCAGCACGAGAGCCAACGGGAAGAGGTGGTGGACTCGTTAATTTCCCCCTCGCAAGTGGCGGCCATGGTCACCACCCGTTCCCAGAAGAAGAAGAGAGAGTTGGGGGGAATTAACCCTGAGCTGATCGCCCGAGAGACCGAGAGGGAGGGGGATGAGAGGCCAGAGGGGGTGCAAAAGGCCAAAGACGGGCTATGGTACAAAGGGGAAAAACTGTATGTGCCCAAGCTCTTGAGGAGGGAAATCTTGCAACTCTGCCACTCCTCCAAACTGGCCGGGCACTTTGGTTATGTCAAAACGCTGCACCTGACGAACAGGCAGTTCTGGTGGCCCTCCCTCCGCAAAGACGTGTCCGTCTTTGTCACCAGTTGCCCCATATGTATAATGGCAAAAAAACGGGGGGGGGGAAAGCACCGGGCTTGCTACAACCACTTGAAACCGCCAAGCGGCCATGGTCGATAGTGTCCATGGACTTCATAGTGGCGCTTCCCCCCTCGCGGGGGAAGACTGTCATTTTAGTGGTGGTAGACACGTTCTCCAAGCAAGTGCATTTTATCCCCTGTTCCAAACTGCCCACCGCCAAGAAACTAGCGGCCCTGTTCTTCGATCACGTGATAAAATTACACTCATTCCCAGATAAGGTCATTAGTGACCGCGGGCCGCAGTTCGTTGCCACCTTCTGGCGGGAGTTCTGTAAATTAGTGGGAATGGAACAGGGGCTGAGCTCAGCGTACCACCCGCAAACGGACGGACAGACGGAGAGGGTGAACGGGGTGCTCGAGCAGTATCTGAGGTGCTTTGTGAATCAGAGACAGTCAGATTGGGTAGAGCTATTCCCCTTCGCCGAATACTGTTACAACAACACGATGCAAAGTTCCACCAAAGCTTCCCCGTTCTTTACAGTATTTGGCTATGAAGGGAAACCGCTCCCGCTGCTACAGGGCGGAGCGACGCCAGACAACCCCACCTCCTTCGAGCAGTGGTGGAAGGGGCCAAGTAACAGCTGGCCAATCATTAAAGAAAATTTAGAGGCAGCGAAGGAGTCCTACAAGAAGCAGTATGACAAATCCCATGTCCCAGCGGGAGAGTTTAAAGTAGGAGATTCGGTGTTTGTCTCAACAAAAAACTTTCCCTTAACCCAGCCGTCCCGGAAATTGGCTTACAAATTCATAGGGCCCTTCAAGGTGAAAAGAGTAATAAATGCGGTGACTGTGGAACTGGACTTGCCACCAGCCCTCGGTAAAATCCACCCTGTGTTTCATTGTAGCTTGATCCGTCGAGACCCGGGGCCGTCCAGCTGGCATCCTCTTTCCACCCGGCTCCTCTCCACCATGGCCGACCGCTGCCTCGCCACCCAGGGAGCCCTGGATTCGTTCCCCCCGACCAGGGCCCCTCCCCTCGCTGTGGAGGGGGCAGTATGTCAAGTCTGAGTTATGCTTTACTAGTATAGATTTAAACTCTGGTTCAAACTTTGGTTCAGGAAATGACTCCTGGGTAAAAGCCATACTGTATTCAAGTGCTGCTAGCTCAACCTCTCCCTACCCCCCTTCTTCCCTTTGTTATGTAGCAAAGCTCTGCAACTAGCTATGAGAAAAAGATTACTGTGCCTTCTCAGAGATAATGGGTACCAAGGAAGTGCCCAAGGCCAGCCAGACCTGAGAACGATAAAGTAACGATGTGTGAATGTGCTCGCTTAAGAATACCCTCTCCCGTAGGAATTCCTCTGATCTGTACCTTAAATGTTTGCCCTCTGTATATGCTCGCCAGTTCTCTCAATCTCTGTCGACCGGTCTTGCAACATGTTACAATAAACTTGAAACTTGAAACTTTTATCAACAAAGACTCGTTATTGAAACATCAGACTTGACACACGCAGAGGGTCCGAATGGCCAAACCAGAGGCCACCGACCCGGGCACCATCGAGCCAGGGAAGGTGGACAGCAGCATCATCGTCCAGGTGCCGGAGGACGAAAGCGAGGGTGCGGAGTGCATCGAGGGCGGCGTAGGCGAGCTGAGGCCAAAAGACATGCACGATGAGGACTACCAGATGTTCTGGTCGATGGTGTGCCGCAAGGTCGACGGAGCAATGCGGGGCCTGAAGGATGAGATGCAGACCCTAATGGCCAAACTGGGGATAGCGCTGGGGGTGACCGGGTCCCGAAGACCACCACCGGTCCAACCAACGACCCGAGGCCGCCTGAGCCAACCGGCACAGGCGGCAGCCCCCGCAAGAGGCGCAGCTCCCACGATTCCACCGGCCCCTCGCGACGGGGGAAGGGGGAGAGAACTTGATGCCGCCTTTGACGGGGACCCTGAGGAGGTGAACTACTTCACCATCCAGGCAAACAGCTACATGTACTATTGGGGGAACTCCTTCCCCGATGAGTTCAGCAGAGTGGACTACCTGGGGTCGAAGCTGCGGGGGGCAGCCAAGAGGTGGTACGTGAGCCTGTGCGAGGCTATGAGCCCTGATCTGGACTATCTGCATACTTTTCTGCAGTCCCTGCTGACCCAGTATGAAGACCCCCTTCAGAAGACCCACGCGCTGGTGGCCCTCCGTGACATGCAACAGGGGACCCGATCCATTCACGAGTACGCGGCCGAGTTTAGAGCGAATGCGGCCAAGGTCCGGGGCTGGAGCGAGCTGATGAATATTGAGCATTTCACTCGGGGGCTCAACGCTAGCATCCTGGATCGGGCCCTCACTCAAGCCCGCCCGGACACCCTGGTGGGATGGATCCAGCTGGCAGGGGAAGTAGAGACCAACCTGAAGAGGGTGGCGATGCAGCACCAACACCAGTCGGGCACGGGCCAGTCCAAAGCGACCCCTGTAAAAGCAGAAAGCCAGAAGTCCAAGAAGCCCGCAGGGGGGGTGCCGGTGGGACCCCACAGGTGCTTCAGATGCGACGACCCAAACCACCTCGCCTCCAACTGCCCACAACCCCCGGTCGCCCGAGCCCCCCAGGCGGGCCCCAAGCCCGGCACTAGGGATGTGCATTCGGTTCGGCCGAGCCGTATTTACAGCCGAATCAGTGCTGATTCAGCTGCATACGGAATAGCCTGCAGCCGACTTCCATAAGCACCCATTATACGGCAGCCGAATAGGCTCGCTGTGTAGTTACGAATAGCTATTCGTAAGCACACAGCTGTCAATTCAAAAGGCTGCAATTAGCTTCTGGAGCTTCAAAGGAGCTGCTTTGGCGCCTTCAGTGGCCTCTTCCCGCCTCTGCCTTAACCTCCCTGGGATCAGGGAGGGGGGGGGAGGGGGGAGGGGGAAGAGGAGCCCCAGCAGCCAATCCAAAGCATGCATTTGCAAAATGCCTTGCAAATGCATGCTTTGAAGGGCTTTCTAAGGAGTCTTCCCTTCCTGGCTGACTCCTCCATGCTGTGTGTGAGAGATTGTGCAAAGGGCTGGCAGTGGTTGGCTGGCCCTTCGCTTAAGCTGCAGCTCTCTCACTCAGACTTCCCTGGACTAGAGAAGACAAGGTAAGACACTCTTTAGGTTCTTGTTTTTATTTATTGTTGGTAAAAGGACTTTTTTTAAAGACTTAGAGTCCCTTTACTTATCCAGATTTGGGTGGTGGTGGGGGGGTAGCTTATTTGGGGGTTTCTGCTTGGGGAGGGGACCTGGGGTGGGGGGGTTTGCCAATTTGCCCATATCTTAATTTAGTGAGAGGACTTTTAAAAGTGCAGTGTCCTTTTACTTCTCCTGATTTGGGCGGCTTGGATTTCTTGGGGTTAGGGTGAAGGGTTTTTTTGGGGGGGAGGGGGTGGCAAAGTTCCTATATTGTTAAAAGTTAATTTTTTACTGTTTTAAAAGTATTCAGTGTTTGATTTGTTGCTGCTGTGCTGTGTTGTGCTGCTGCTGTTACTCTTTTCTTTGGGTGCTGGGGGGGTGCTGTTTGGCCTAATTTCCATTGTTTAAAAGGCCACTTTTGTCCCCCTTTTCTTGTTGGTGAAAAGGCCACTTTTTTAACACTTGGCCTTTTGTGATTCTGCTGGTTTTGTTTTGGTTTTTTAAATTGCCTCTGGTTGGTGTGGGGGTTGGTGAGGGTGTGAGCTGGCATCTGGGTTTGCTGCAGCCAGGTCTGCAGAGCAGACCTTGAGCAGATTGTGTTTTGTGTGGCAGTGATGTTGGCAACTGGGTTTATATTGGTGCCAAGCCTGCAGGGTTCATAGATTAGATAGAGGGATGTAGTGCATTTGGGGCCTACAGAGATTCTCTGGTGTGAAGTTAGGTTTGGCTTTGGGTGCCCCAGGAATTGGACCCCCTGGTCCAATTTTTTTTTTGGCCTTGTGGGTTTTGTGTGGCACAGTGCCCTGAAGCTGCACAGCAGTTTGGGGGGCTCTCCTCAAAACCTCCTGCTCTCCAGAGCCACTTTTCCTATGACAATTGCAGTGAGGAAGTGGCTCTAATTGGTTTTTTCTCACCATTGGGAGCAGTGTTCCTTTTGGGGTGCCCACAGATGGGTGCTGTCTTTTGGGGCCAGGGGGGTTGCATGCTGGGGAGTCCCCTGAAGCTGCCCTGCAGTTTTGGGGCCTCTCCCTCAAACCCCCCTCTGGCCAGAGCCACTTTCCCCACAGCAATTGTAGTGGAGGAAGTGGCTAATTGGGCTTTCCCCATCATTGTTGGCAATGGGCCTTTTGGGGAGCCCAAAGACAGGGACCCCCTGGCCCAATCTTTTTGGGACTTGGGGGGTTGGAGGGGAGAGTCCCCTGCAGGTCCCCTGCAAATTTGGGGGCTCTCCCTCAAACCCCCTCCCCTCCAGGCGGCTTCAATTATACCCTATTTGCCATTGATTTCAATGGCCCATAGGGTATAATGATGGAATAGGGGCACCCTCTTTGGGTGCCCCTGGAATGGGATCCCCTGGCCCAATCTTTTTGGGACTTGGGGGGGTTGGAGGGGAGAGTCCCCTGCAGGTCCCCTGCAAATTTGGGGACTCTCCCTCAAACCCCCCCCTCCAGGCGGCTTCAAATATACCCTATTTGCCATTGATTTCAATGGCCCATAAGGTATAATAGGGCCGTATATTCGGTAATAGCCGTGCATCTACCATATATGCGGCTATTCCGAATACGGTTTTCAGTAGTGCATGGGGAATCCGAATTTTTTTCCCCCGTGTACTTCCGAATCCGTGTAATTCCGAATTTTTTTTTTTTGCACATCCCTACCTGGCACCCCGGGACCCAAGAAGGCGACCAGCCGCCCTAAGGATATGGCGAAGAGCAGCGCGGTGATGGCCAAGGAGCCACTGGACGAGGAGGTGCTGCTGTCAGCGGAGCTAGCCGACCTAGCCTGGGCGGACGAACCGGCGGGAAACGAGACCGGCCTGCTCTGAACGGTGCCAACCAGCAGGTCGAGCGGGAAGAGGCACCTGTGATGGTGAGAGTAACGGGACGCTTATATTTTGTTATGGTGAAGTTGCTGAACCCCAAGCTGAAAAGGTTCCTGCAAATCCGGGCCCTAGTGGACTCGGGATGCAACCGAGAGCTAATTTCCCCCAAGGTAGTGAAGGTGTTGGGGCTTGAGAGCTTGCAGCTACCGCACCCGATGCTGTTTGAGCAGATGGACGGGTCCGTGATGTGCGGGGAACCATGCACTTTAGCAACCCAGCCCTGCCCCTTGGGAATCGAGGAACATTGGGACCAAGAGGTCTTTGTTATTGCCCCCTCGTGCTCCTATCCTGTAGTGCTGGTGGTAGGCTGGTTGAAGAAGCATGAGCCTAGCATCCGGTGGAGGGCCCAAACCATCCGGTTCCTAGACCCCCTGTGCAAAGGCCACCTGTGGGACCCAGCGTGGGGGCCACGTGCTCCTTGTGTGTCGGTGGAGGAGGCGCACCCCGTCCCGAGCATCTTCCGCGACCTGATGGGTGTTTAGTGAGCGCGAGGCCAACCAGCTACCCCCCCATCGGAGTACGGACTGCGCCATAGAACTGATCCCAGGAGAGAGCTTACCGAAGGCCAAACTGTACCCGATGGGGTGGGCAGAGAAAAAGGAACTGCGCAAATTTTTAGATCAAAATCTGGAGCGGGGGTTCATTAGACCAGCGATGGCCCCCCACGCCGCCCCACTGCTGTTCCGAAAGAAGAAGGATGGCTCACTTAGACTTTGCACGGATTTTCGCGGGATAAACGCGATTTCCATGTCCAACGCCTACCCCATCCCTCTCATCCGGGACCTATTGAACACGGTTTCAGGGGGGAACATTTTCACTAAGCTGGACTTGAGAGACACCTACTTCCAATTGCGCATCAAGGAGGGGGATGAGTGGAAAATGGCTTTCAACACCCCCATGGGACAGTTTGAATATTTGGTCATGCCTTTCGGGTTGCAAGGGGCTCCGGGAGTGTTCATGAACTTTATAAATGATGTGCTTAGAAAATATTTGTACAAGGGGGTGGTGGTGTACCTGGATGACATCATTATTTACTCCCAGGACGAGCAGTCACATGTAAAATTGGTGAGGGAGGTGCTCAGCACCCTGCTGGAGCATCAGTTGTATGCCAAACTGTCTAAATGTGAATTTCACCGAACGGAGTTAGACTATCTAGGGTTCCGAGTATCGGGGCAGGGGTTGGCGATGGACCCAGCCAAAGTGCAAGCAGTGTTAGAATGGCCCCCCCCGAGGACACGTAAACAGCTCCAATAGTTCCTCGTCTTCGCAAATTTCTACAGGGCCTTCATTGAGGGGTTCGCCCAGATTGCCCTGCCCCTAACTGAGCTCCTAAAGACCAAAGGGAAGGGGCCGGAAGCCAAGCGGCCGGGAGCCCGGCTGCATTGGACCCCGAAGTGCCAGGAGGCTTTTGACCATCTAAAACGCTTGTTCACTAGTGAACCGGTCCTAAGTCACCCCAACGAGCAGCGGGCCTTCGTGGTACAATGCGACGCCTCCGACGTGGCCGTAGGAGCCATTCTCATGCAAAGGGACGAGGAGGGGAAATTACAACCCTGTGCTTATATCTCCCGAAAGTTTTCGGGGGAACAAAGAAACTGGTCAGTGTGGGACAAAGAAGCCTTTGTAGTCATGTTTGCTCTAAAAACCTGGAGGTCTTGGCTTGAGGGGGCTAAGGTGCCGTTTGAGATCTGGACAGACCACAAGAACCTCGAAGCCCTAACTGGGAAAAGAAAACTGAGTGAAAAACAAATTCGATGGGCGGGCTTCTTCTCCAAATTTGATTTCACCCTGCGGCACATCCCGGGAACCAGGAATTTTCTGGCCGACGCTCTCTCCCGGCTCCCACAACACGAGAGTCAGAGGGAAGAGGTGGTAGACTCCTTAATTCCGCCCTCCCAAGTGGCAGCCATGGTCACCACCCGATCACAAAAGAGGCAAGAGCTGGAAGGGATTAGTCGCGACCGAATTGCCGTGGAAACCGAGAGGGAGGGAGGAGCATGGCCAGAGTGGGTGCTAAAAGGAAAAGACGGGCTCTGGTACAAGGGGGGGAAACTGTATGTCCCTGAGGGGCTAAGAAGGGAGGTCCTGCAGCTCTGCCACTCTTCCAAACTAGCCGGGCACTTCAGTTATGTAAAAACACTGCACCTAGTCAACCGGCAGTTTTGGTGGCCATCCCTCAAGAAGGATGTGTCGGAATATGAGTCTGGCTGCCCTGTTTGCATCATGGCCAAGCGGGGGGGGGGGGGAGCCGCCAGGGCTCCTGCAAGCACTAGAAACGGCCAAATGGCCATGGTCGGTAGTGTCTATGGACTTTATAGTAGAACTACCCTCCTCCCTAGGGAAAACGGTGATCCTCGTGGTGGTCGACACCTTCTCAAAACAGGCCCACTTCTTCCCGTGTGCACAGCTACCCACGGCTAAGAAATTAGCAGCTCTGTTCTTTGATCACGTGGTAAAACTTCACTCGTTCCCTGATAAGGTCATTAACGACCACGGGCCGCAGTTCGTTGCCACCTTCTGGCGGGAGTTTTGTAAGCTGGTGGGGATAGAGCAAGACCTAAGCTCAGCCTATCACCCCAGATGGACGGCCAGATGAAGAGGGTGAACGGGGTTCTAGAGCAGTACTTAAGATGTTTCATCAATCAGTGCCAGTCGGACTGGGCTGATCTCCTCCCCTTCACTGAGTATAGTTACAACAATAGTGTGCATAGCTCCACAAAAGCCTCCCCTTTCTCTAGGGTGTTTGGATACGAGGGGAAGCCTATCCCCCTACTGCCTGGGGGGGGAGACCCCGGGGACACACTCTGCTTTTGAACAATGGTTGCAGGGGCCGAGCCGGAGCTGGCCAACCATCCAGGAGAACCTGGAGGCTGTTAAAGAGACTTACAAAAAATACTATGATAAATCCCATGTCCCCGCTTGGGATTTCAAAGTTGGGGACTCAGTGTTTCTATCAACCAAGAACCTACCTCTCTCCCAGCCTTCCAGGAAACTGGGTTATAAATTCCTGGGGCCATTCAAGATCAAAAGGGTCATTAATCCAGTGACTGTAGAGTTGGACCTGCCACCTGCTCTTGGTAAAATCCACCCTGTATTTCATTGCAGCCTGCTCCGTCGAGACCCCGGTTCTTCAATCTGGCATCCTCAACCACCAGGGCCCCTCCCAACGCCGAGGGGGAAACATAGCCACGCAATCCACGAACTCCGGGACTCTAAGACCAACCAGCTTCCCCCACTGCCTCTGGCTGTGGAGGGGGCCTAGGGGGGGCAGTATGTCAAGTCTGCTCTTAACTTGGGTCAGGCCTGCACTCAATCTTTGGTTCAGGAGAAAAGCATCCTGGGTAAAGCCATACTGTATTCCAATGCTGCTAACTTGAACTCTCCTCACCCCCCTCCTTTCCTTTGTTATGTAGCTTTGCTTTGAAATGGGAATATGTGAAAGAGTTTATTGGGCCTTCTCAGGCTGGGCATCGGGGGAGGTTGGAGCCAAGAGACGCTCAAGGCCAAAGCAGGCCCCAGAAAGAAAGTGTAACATCAATGTGTGAATGTGCCCTACATAGTACCCCTCCCTCAAGAATCCCTTTGAAGTATACCTTATATGATTGCATTCTACTGTATGATCTTTAGTCTTTCAATCTTACTGTAGTCGAGAACCATGATAACAATAAACTAGCTACTTTGTTACAACAAGGACTCGTTATTGAATCTGCCGACTTGACAGTTAAAGCCATCAAGCAACTGAAAAGCGGCAAGGCAGCGGGAGTTGATGGAATCCCACCAGAGATCTGGAAGCATGGGGGCATAGTACTACATAGCACACTTCACAAAGTACTTGTCACCTGCTGGGAACAAGGCAAACTATCACAGGACTTTTGCAATGCAATCATCATTACTCTACATAAGAACAAAGGGGAAAAGTCAGATTGCTCCAACTACCGGGGGATAACCCTGCTCTCCATCGCAGGCAAAATCCTTGCTAGAATACTCCTGAACCAGACTGGTGCCCACCATTGCAGAAGAACTTCTCCCAGAGAGCCAGTGTGGCTTCAGAGCTAACAGGAGCACCACCGACATGGTATTTGTTCCCAGGCAGCTCCAAGAGAAATGCAGGGAACAGAACAAGGGTCTATATGTGACTTTTGTAGACCTTACCAAAGCTTTTGATACCGTTAGCAGGAACGGCCTGTGGCAAATCTTGGAACGTTTA
Source organism: Heteronotia binoei (assembly GCF_032191835.1). NCBI lineage: Eukaryota > Metazoa > Chordata > Lepidosauria > Squamata > Gekkonidae > Heteronotia > Heteronotia binoei. The sequence goes on from NC_083233.1 coordinate 1,033,075, forward strand.
GGATGTCCCCCAAGGTTCCTCAGTATGTTCATCCAGCTACATGAAGACTAGCGAGGCCAAGTCAGACACTGCAACGATCTCTCGGAGCCTTCCCAATAGGCACAGGTGTAAAGCAAGGCTGTGTTCTAGCGCCAACTCGCTTTACGATCTTCTTTAGAATGATGCTTCAAAGAGCCGCAGTAGATTTAGATGACGATGATGGTGTCTACATCCGCTATCGCACCGATGGCAGCCTGTTCAACTTGAAGCGACTAAAGGCTCACTCCAAGACAATGGAAAAATTTATCCGAGAGCTACTGTTTGCTGATTATGCTGCACTTGTCCCCCACTCGGTATCAGCTCTGCAGCATATGACGTCGTGCTTTGCAGAGGCTGCCAAGCTATTCGGTCTAGAAGTTAGTCTGAAGAAGACAGAAGTTCTCCACCAGCCTGCACCCCAGGAAGATTATCATCCTCCTTGCATCACTGTGGGTGAATCAGTTTTGAAGACAGTCCAGCAGTTCAGCTACCTGGGGTGCATCATCTCCTCAGACGCCAAGATCGACAAGGAGATTGACAATAGCCTGGCAAAGGCAAACCGTGCATTTGGCCGACTGCATAAAAGGGTGTGGAGCAACAAGCATCTGAAAAAAGGCACAAAGATCAATGTTTACAAAGCGGTTGTGACGACAATCCTCATCTACGGCTCCAAATCATGGGTTTTATACCGTCATCACCTGCGACTCCTTGAGCGCTTTCATCAGCGCTGCCTTCGCACCATCCTCAACATCCACTGGAGTGACTTTGTGACCAACACTGAAGTCCTCAAGCGGGCGGAGGTTACAAGCATCGAGGCATTGCTGCTGAAGACGCAGCTGCGCTGGGCAGGGCATATCTCCAGGATGGAAAACCACCGCCTTCCCAAGATTGCCCTGTATGGCGAACTCTCCACCGGCCATCGAAATAGAGGGGCACCAAAGAAGAGGTACAAGGACTCCTTGAAGAAATCCCTTGGTACCTGTTGCATTAACCATCACCAGTGGTCTGACCTAGCCTCAGATCACAAAGCATGGAGGCACACCATCCACCAGGCTGTCTCTTCCTTTGAGAACGCACGCATAGCTGGTCTTGAGGACAAAAGGAGATTGAGGAAGAATCGTACTGCTACAGCACCAACCCCAAATCAGACTTTTCCCTGCAGCCACTGTGGCCGGACCTGCCTGTCCCGCATTGGTCTTGTCAGCCATCAGCGAGCCTGCAGCAGACGTGGACTACTGCACCTTTCTTAAATCTTCGTTCGCAAGTCAAGCCGAGAGAGAGAGACTGCTAAGACAAGTCTCCCCCATCCTACAACCATGCATTGGACTTTTCCTACCTAAATGCAGAATGTTACATTTATCCCCGGTAAAATTCATTTTATTGGTTTTAGCCCCCAGTTTTACAGCCTGTCAAGGTCATCCTGTATCCTGTTTCTGTCTTCTTCTGTGTTTGCAACCCCTCCCATTTTGGTATCATCTGCAAATTTAATAAGCATTCCCTCTATTCCCTCATTCAAATCATTGATAAAGATGTTGAACAAAACAGGTCCCAGGACAGATCCTTGAGGCACTCCACTTGTCACTCCTCTCCAAGAGGATGAGGAACCATTCACAAGCACTCTTTGGGTGCGATCTGTCAACCAGTTACAGATCCACCTAACGGTAACAGAATCCAAACCACATTCAAACAACTTGTCATCAAGGATTGTATGTGGAACTTTATCAAAAGCCTTACTGAAATCAAGATAAACAATGTCTAGAGCATTCTCCTACTCCAGCAAGGTGGTCACTTTCTCAAAAAAAAAGAGAGATCAGGTTAGTCTGACATGTCTTGTTCTTGAGAAAACCATGCTGGCTCTTAGTAATCACATCCATTCTTTCTAAATGTTCCAGGACCGACTGTTTGATGATTTGTTCTAAAACTTTTCCAGGTATAGACGTCAAGCTGACAGGTCGGTAGTTACCCGGATCATCTTTTTTCCCCTTCTTGAAGATAGGGACAACATTCATCCGCCTCCAGTCTTCCGGCACCTCTTCTGTTCTCCATGAATTCTCAAAAATAATAGCCAGAGGCTCAGAAATACATCCACAAGCTCTTTTAGAACCCTTGGATGCAATTCATCTGGCCCTGAGGATTTAGTTTCATTTAAAGAAACTAGGTGTCTATGTATTACCCCTGTGCTGATCCTAGGTTGAAACTTCATACCCTCCTTATATGTTCTGTTTTTGCCATGTTGAGCACCTTTTCCCTCAGAAGGGAAGACTGAGGAAAAGTAGGAATTGAGCAGTTCAGCCCTCTCTTCATTACCTGCTACAATTTCACTTTCTTGCCCTCTCAATGGGCCTACCATATCCTTGCTATTTTTCTTACTCTGAACATAAGAAAAGAACCCTTTTGTTGTTGTTTTTTGCATCTTTGGCCAGCCTAAGCTCATACTGAGCTTTAGCTCTCCTAACTTTTTCTCTACATGCACTGGTGATTTGTTTATATTCATCCTTGGTTATAAGGCCCTCCTTCCAATTCCTAAAGGAGTCTTTTTTATTTCTCAAGTCTTTAGAAAGCTGTTTATGGAGCCACTTCGGCTTCTTTAGGCTTTTTCCATTTTTTCTTTTCATAGGAATCATCCATGATTGAGCTTTCAGTACTTCGCTTTTAAGAAACTCCCACCCCTCCTGAACCTCCTTCCTCCTGTTGGTGAGAATCAAATCCAAGATAGCAGATCTTGCACAAGATAGCAGGTCTTGCACCACTCTAACTCCCCGCTGGCGCAAATGGGACCTGTGCCACTCTACACCCACCTCAGCGCATGCCCAATCATGGCTGCCAGGGGAGTGGTGCCATGCCCAGCCAGTGGCGGAACTGGGGTGCATGCCGCTACTCCCAAGTATGAGGGATTGGCCCCAGGGGCGTGGCCACTGTTAGTTGGCTCCCTAACACCTTCCAGCCTCTGAATGCTCCCCATGAGAGGTGCAAAGTTATGACAAGGCAAATCCTGGCATATTCCATAGAGACGCATGGATCCCAAAAACAATATTTCCTGCTGCTCCCGGTGCAGCATTGAAACCCCTTTGGGAGCAGACTAAACTGCACACCAATCCCCGCACACCCTGGATGGGATGAGCCCCTTCTTCAGCATCCAATCACAGCCCCCCCCCCCGCACAAAGCCTCCCACTCTGGCCCAGCACAACTCTTTAGTTAGGGTAGGGAGTGTCACATTCTCAGGGTGCAGGCAGGCAGGAGTCCAAAGCCAGTCCAAGGTCAAAGTCCAGGAAGTCAAGCAGGAGCCAAGTCACCAATGCAGAATCACAAACCGGAATCAGAAGTCAGTGTCCAAACGCCAAAGGGTCAGGGTGCCAAGGAAATCAAGCAGGTCAGGATCAGGAAGGAGCGTGGATGGAAGCCAGAGAATAGACTTGTTGCTTCCATGAGGTTACCAGGTCCTGGGTGGGAGCTATATGGGAGTCTCAATCAGTCTGCTTCCTGGGTGGCAGTGACTCTGCTAGAACTCAGGGCTGAGAGAGTTAAAGCATTGGCGTGCCTCATGTCTTCGCTCTGAAAGTTCTTTCTGGAGCCTGCTTCGAACTCTTGAGATGGGAGGAGGAGAGCTTGGAGGAGATTGATAGTCAACAGCTGACACTGGTGCCTGGAGAGTGATTGATGGGCCAGCTGCTGTTTGTTCAGCTGAGGAACTGGCTGGCAACTCTTCCAGGTCTGTTAACCCTTCCAGCTCCTCCTCGTCAGGGCTCATGACAGGGAGCATGGCAAGGGACTCTGCCGCAGAGCTCCCTGCCATGCAGACTTAGCGTGAGGGTGAGAGCACTTGGTGGAGGGAGCTGCGCAGAGAAGGCAGTGCGTAGGCAGGACAGTTTGAGCTCTGACTCGCGAGGAGGAGAGCAAAGTCTACTTCATGCTAACTTTTCTTGTTTCTGAGCCCCAGCAGGTATTCCCCCCTTTGAAGTGTTCCCACATGGACGGCTAAGTGCGACTGCACAACCCCACTTTCCTCCTCCTCCCCTTGCTTGAGGCCGGGAGGTGTGCAAGCATCTCTGGCACTTGAACCAGGCAGCGGGCTCAGGCAGGCGGTGGTTGCTGGCCCCCCTTCCCCCGTGCTGCTGCCAGCCCCCTTCCCTTGGTCTGTCTTCTGCTGCGTTCCCACCCCTGGCAGGGCATGGGGGGGGAGGTCTGGCAGCTGATCCGATGCCTGTGGGGAGGTAGGTCAGCGACTGTCCCTTTAAGAGAGTCCCCAGATGAAACACAGCCTCCTGCTCCAGCTGCTGCCCCTTCAGGTGCTCTTGATCTCTGTCTCTGTTTTGCAGGTGGGAATCCAACACAGAGGCTTCGGTGTGTGGCGCTCCAACCTCCCCTCCCCTCTACTCACTCAGCTGTTCCTGCCCGCCACTCCGAGTGGAGGCCCACCCCCTGCAAGACTGTCCAAGTTGCACCTCGGATACCATTGCAGTCCGTTCCAGCACAATAAAGTCTGAGCTGTGCCCTCCTTGGTCTCTCCTGCTTGGTGTCTGCTGCATGTTCCCTGTGCCCCTCCCCCCACCACTCTGTCAGTTGGCTCCCCAAGAGAATGCCTTGGAAGCGGGCACACTTGGTTCTTGGGGAGGGCAGAGGACTATAAGCTGCCCCCGTGTGGCTGGACAAGGGAGGGGGGTCTTCGCCCACGCATCCCATGGGAGAAGGGTGGCTTTGCGCTGGTTGCCGCCCCTCAGCCTGGCTAGCCCACAGGGCTGTTGTGCTCATAGAGAAACTCTTTTCTCCTTTTTAACATCAATGCTGAAAAATCCAGGAAAATTAGTATTTCCTATCCATTAATCTTTAACTCTGGATTAGATTTGAATATTTCAAGGAATATATTTCTGATATTAATTTCTGTTCTTTTTACTAAGTTCAAGTTAATGACCAATGGCTACATACGATAAACTTTACTGCTTCTAAATTAAAGTTAATTTAAGATTAACAGCCCATAAACCATACACTATTTAAAAAAAACATAATTTAAGATTTAAAAATCATGGTATAGGAGAAGTTTGCCACATCCACAATACAGTTTTTATAGTGGCTATTCAGAAGTAATATTAATTTTGGCACGTCATAAATGGCTAGAATTTTAATATCTGTTTTACAAGAATTTTTTCTCTGTCTATTTCATACTTTGAATAGTAGAAAGAGGTATGGGACAATGAATGAACAATTGCCAAAAGGCAGTCACAGAAACATTGATCTGAAGTAGGGATGTGCAAAAAAATTTACTTGTAAGTTTCACAGACAAAACACATTTGCTTAGCTTGCCAGCTATTCTAGCAACACAGCAATGAGGTTACAAAAGTCTGGATCAAGATGAAAGTGCTCATGATAGGAAGAATTCTTATCAGCCACATGCACAGCACCTTAGTTCACACCTGAGAATCTTTCTGAATTACAAACCTGGGGAGGGCGGTGTTTCTGCAAGGATCACAGCACAGAAACAGAACATTGAATACACTGGTGCTAAGCAGCAGATCCCTGTGCCAACCTAAATAGGAAGCACTAACAAGCCCAGTGGCACACCCCTACCAACTACTGCCCAGCAGCTGAACTTAGCGTCCTTATGGCCTGGGTATACCAAAAGATGGATGGACACAAATCTGAAATCAAGATTCACAAAGCTGAGCAACTTGTTTTACTGCAACATCATTTCAGAAACAGACTGGAAGAGGAGATTGCAGGGGTTCAATTGCCCTGATTTTTGTAATGAGTCTAAAGATTGTACTTCAGCTATCTCTAGTGACTGTTCATACATGCTCAAGTGTTACATGCTTGGCTTTGTTCTTTGAACACGTAAGCTAAATGCTCTTTTAAACCACATTAAAAGCACTGTCTGTCCTTCCAGTATCCAGCTTTATATCTCTTATCTTGTCCCCTCTTTGATTTAAAAGCTGGTTTATTAGGAAAATCTTTCTTTCAACTGTGGTCCCAAGAACCTCTATTAAGTGTTAACTGATCAGCCCATCCTGCTGCCTGCTTTTAATTAGTTAGTTAGTTAGTTAGTTAGATCTATATCCTTCCTTCTCCCTTCCTTCCAGTTCTACTGTCACCTTGTTTATTACCTGTTTTATTTTAAACGGTCCCAAGAATTTGTACGCCAGTTTTTTACAAGTCTGTGACAAGGGCAGGTTCTTGGTGGAAAGAAACACACTCTCCCGCACTTTAAAGTCTCACTCTGGGGAGTGTTTCTTGTCAAAGTAAGCCTTATAGTTTTTTTTGGCCATTTCTAAATTTTCTTGGATGGCAGTCCAGCCCTTTTTTATGTCTTCCCACCATTGCTGGCAGGAGGTAGGTGGCGCTGTTCCCTCGGGATTCGGCAGTAACGGGAAGGGCTTTCCTTCGTAGCCATTCACTATTTGAAATGGCAAAGCTTTAGTGGAACTCTGCAAGCTGTTGTTGTACCCGTATTCTGCAAAGGGGAGTAACTCCACCCAATTGGATTGTTGGTAGTTTACATAGCATCTTAAATACTGCTCGAGAAGACTGTTTATGCGTTCCGTCTGATCGTCCGTCTGCGGGTGGTATGCGGAACTCAGCCCCTGTTCCATGCCCGCCATTTTACAGAACTCCCGCCAGAAGTTGGCAACGAACTATGGGCCGAGGTCACTAATGACTTTGTCTGGGAACGAGTGTAGTCTAACCACGTGTTGGAAAAACAAATAGGCCAGCTTCTTGGTGGTGAGGAGTTGCTTACAGGGAATGAAATGCGCCTGCTTGGAAAAAGTGTCCACCACCACCAACACCACCGTTTTCCCTTGGGAGGCCGGGAGCTCTATGATGAAATCCATTGAAACCACCGACCATGGTCTAGTAACGGTGGGGGTGGGTTGAAGGAGCCCTGGCGGTCCCCCCCCTCTGTTTGGCCATACTGCAAGTACGGCACGACCCTACAAATTCAGAAATGTCTTTTTTCATTTGCAGCCACCAAAACTGGTGATTCACCAAGTGTAAAGTTTTTACGTAGCCGAAGTGGCCCGCCAGCTTGCTGCAATGGCAGTGCTGAAGGATTTCAGAGCGGAGTGCTTTCGGCACATACAGTTTCCCCTCGTAGTACCAGAACCCTCCTTCTCCCTTCACGATCCCTTCCGGCCTCCCCTCTCCCTCTTTCTCAGTCTCTTCTATTAATCGATTTCCCCCCGGGGTTCCGTCTGCCCCGTTTTCTTTCCAAAGTGGGTAGTCATCCCCCCCACCACCACCGCTGAGGGGGGAATGATCGAGTCAATGATTTCTTCTCTCTGGCTTTCGCGTTGGGGCAGGCGGGACAGGGTGTAGGCTAAGAAGTTTTTCGAGCCGGGAATGTGTCTAAGTACAAAGTCAAATTTCGCAAAAAACCCTGCCCAACGAATTTGCTTAGCCGTCAATTTTCTTCAGCCCGTGAGAGCTTCTAGGTTTTTATGGTCAGTCCATATTTCAAATGGCACTCTCGCCCCCTCCAGCCAGGACCTCCAAGTCTTTAGGGCGTATGTTACTGCAAACGCCTCTTTGTCCCAGACCAACCAGCTGCGCTGTTCGTGCGAGAACTTGCGGGATATATAGGTGCAAGGTCTCAATCTCCCCTCATCGTCTTTCTGCATTAATATGGCTCCGACGGCCACATCGGAGGCATCACACTGGACCACGAAAGGCTTTAATTCATCGGGATGGGCTAGCACCGGTTCACTAGTGAACAGTCTTTTGAGTTCATCGAAAGCTGCTTGGCACTTAGGTGTCCACGGCAGTCTGGCCCCAGACTTCTGCGCTTCCGGCCCCTTCCCTTTAGTTTTCAGTAAGTTGATTAGGGGCAGCATTACTTGGGCGAACCCCTGAATGAACCCCCTATAGAAATCAGCGAACCCGAGGAATTATTGGAGCTGTTTGCATGTCCTCGGGTGTTCCCAGTCCAGCACTGCCTGTATTTTGGCTGGGTCCATCGCCAACCCCTTACTGGACACACGAAATCCCAAGTAATCTAGTTCCGTTTGGTGGAACTCACATTTAGACAATTTTGCATACAGTTTGTGCTGATACAGGGTGGAAAGTACTTTTCTGACCAATGGCACGTGGGATGCTAGATCCTTCTAATAGATAATGATGTCATCCAGGTACACTACCACCCCCTTGTACAGGTATTCCCTAAGCACTTCGTTTATTAAGTTCATAAAGACCCCGGGGGCCCCTTGCAGTCCGAATGGCATTACAAGGTACTCGAACTGTCCCATGGGTGTATTGAATGCTGTTTTCCACTCATCCCCCTCCTTGATCCTGACTCGAAAGTAAGCGTCCCTGAGGTCTAGCTTCGTGAACATGGACCCCTCTGACACGGTGCTCAGTAAGTCTTTGATTAGCAGGATGGGGTAGGCATTAAACATTGAAATCCCATTTATCCCGCAAAAGTCTGTGCAAAGTCTCAGACTCCCATCCTTCTTTTTCCGGAAGAGGACCGGGGCGGCGTGCGGGGTGGTCGCGGGCCTAATGAACCCCCGCTTTAAGTTCTTGTTGATAAACTTCCGCAACTTCGCTTTCTCTGCCCACCCCATTGAATACAGCTTTGCTCTCAGTAGCTCCTGCCCCGGGATCAACTCGATAGCACAGTCAGTGTCCCTGTGGGGAGGCACCTCGTTAGCCTCCTCCTCACTAAACACTTGGCGGAGGTCCTGGTATTCCTTTGGGATTGATCGGACCTCTTCCACCGATACACACATTTTCTCATTCTTGGGAGGGGGTGTTGGCCCCCATCGCCCCTGCCAATGGTGGTGGGTGCACCGCCGATCGGTGAAGTCTATCGTTTGCACCCCCCACTGTATGTTCGGCTGGTGTCGGGCCAACCAACCCACCCCCAGTACTACATCAAATGATGAGGAGGGGGCTATGACAAAGACCTCCACCTCCCAGTGTTCTTTTATTCCTACTGGTAGCCCTTGGGTCTCCTCGGTGCAGGGCTCCCCTCTCATAGCAGTCCCATCCATCTGCTCAAATTGGATCGGGTGGGGAAGGGGAGTCCTAGACAGCCCCAGGGCATCTACTAGTCTAGGGGTGATGATTTCATGGGTGCAGCCCGAGTCGACTAAGGCTCGGGCATGCATGAACCGCTTCAGTCTTGGGTTCAACAGAGTCACTGGCACGAATAATAAAGCCCCTGTTATTCTCACCCATAGTGGTGCCGTCAAATCCACGACCTGCTGTCCGGCACCCTTCAGTGCAGGTCGTTCTCGTTTCCCGCCGGCTCCAGCTCCCACAATTCCTTGCCCGAATCCTCAATGGTTATAGCATCCTCGTCAAGCGCCATGGATGTGGTGGCACTGCCCCGAGTGGGCTCTTTGGGTTTTCCCGGCGTCTTCTTTGGCCCTGTGGCGGTCGGCTTTGGAGCCGGGGGGGGGGCCCGGGGCTTCTCCAGGCAGTTGGCGGCCAGGTGCCCCGGCTCGCTGCACTGAAAGCATCTACAGCCAGGGGTTGGCTTGGAAGCCCCCCCTTGGGGCGTTGCCTTTTTGGGCTCGGCTTTGGGCCCTGACTTGGTGTCGCATCCCCCCTTTGCCCCCTGCTGCTGTTGTCGTTGCAGGGCTATGTGCTTTATGTTGGTCTCGACCTCCCCCACCAGTTGTATCCATCCCACTAGGTTGGTTGGTTGCGCCTGCTGGAAAGTCCAATTGAGGATGCTTGCGTTGAGGCCCCGCTGGTAGGCTTCAATCTTCATCCTCTCGTTCCAACCTCGGACTTTAGAGCAGTGGGCCCTAAAGTCGATGGTGTATTCCCTTACCATCTTCGACCCCTGTTGCAATTCGCACAGGGCGGTAAGAGCTCTCACTTCCTGTAGTGGATCCCCATACTGCTGCAGCATCGCTTGCAAGAAGCCGGCCACGTTGGTATGTTCAGGGGCCCGACTCTCGTATAGGCTAACGTACCATCGCCTGGCCGCCCCCTTCAGCTTTGACCGTAAGTAATCCACTTGGCTAAGTTCGTTCGGGAAGGTGTTTCCCCAGTGGGTCACCTAGCTGTTGCACTGGATGGTGAAATACTCCACTTCCTCTGGGTCGCTGTCGAACGTGATGTCTAACCCCCAGCCCCTGCCCCCCCAGGGCATCAGGGGTTGTGGGCCAAGCGGGGCCATCGGCCAGGCAGGTGGGGGTGCCGGCATTGGAGAGGCTACGGGCCCCGGGATCACTGGCGGCCCCACCGGGGCTGGCGGCTCGGCTGGCTTTCCTGGTGGGACTACTGGCTGGTCCAGCCGCGGCGCCGGCAGGTCCGGTTGTGGTACGGCCGGGTCGGGCTGGGGCGCTGGTTGGGCAGGCGGGGGTCGCAATTGCTCCCGCATCTGGTCCAGTTGCCTCTGCACCTCACGGGTGATGTGCACCGTGTTAGTTTGGATCTCATTTCGGATCTCCTTTATCCAGTTTTGCATCTTGTCTCTCAGCTGCTCAACATTCTCTTCCCCCCTCGGGTTCCGACCTTCGTCTCTGTCCGGGCTGCCATTTCTGTCCTCTCCGACAGGGACGTCCTCTCCCCCGTTCCCCGATCCGGTAAACAGGTTTCCATACCGTCCCGCTGCCTCGTCCATGAGAACGGTTGAGGTGCGGGGCTTCCACTTCTGCGGGGTGAAGAGAAGGGTTGTGAAGTGTAGCGGGGACCCCCTTTCCGCCTGTCCACGTTGACTCCCGGTGGGGTCTTCAGCTCTTCTACAGGTTCAGTGGGTTCTCCGTTATCCGGAAATTTGGCAGCCATCCAGCTTAAAAGTTGCCGGTTCAGATAAACCCGTATTGGATCAGTTTCAAAATGTCAGACAGTAGAACTTCAAATTAAGCAGACTTCCACTGGTTACAATGTTAAGACTTTATTTGATAATCCAAGGTTTCTGAGCATAGATACATTGGAACCGATACTCTGTTCCTAGAGCCTAGATGTTTTAACCAAATGTACATCAAAGGTTTTCTAAACAAAACTACATTCCCACACTAGAGTGATACATTTCACACGTTTGCTTTCTCTTATCTCATTGTGGTTCCCCTTCTCACAGGAACAGCTCTGCTGGCTTCCCTGAGGCATTTTATCTTCAAAGGATTGTTGCCTTTGTTAATATCAAGGACAGGAATTCACAGTAGGATTAGTAATAGCTTCACTTCTACTTTGATATGCAAGGTTTCTATTTGAGGTTAGTAACAAATGTTAGAAAATACATTGCTCAGGAACCTTGGGGGACATCCTAAACGTTCCAAGATTTGCCACAGGCATGATCCTCAGCATGATCATCCAGCTACACGAAGACCAGCGAGGCCAAGTCAGACACTGCAACGACCTCTCGGAGCCCTTCCCAATAGGCACAGGTGTAAAGCAAGGCTGCGTTCTTGCGCCAACTCTCTTTACGATCTTCTTTAGCATGATGCTTCAAAGAGCCACAGTAGATCTAGATGACGACGATGGTGTCTACATCCGCTATCGCACCGACGGCAGCCTGTTCAACCTGAGGCGACTAAAGGCCAACTCCAAGACAATGGAAAAACTCATCCGAGAGCTACTGTTTGCTGATGATGCTGCACTCGTCTCCCACTCGGTATCAGCTCTGCAGCATATGACGTCCTGCTTTGCAGAGGCTGCCAAGCTATTTGGCCTAGAAGTTAGTCTGAAGAAGACAGAAGTTCTCCACCAACCTGCACCCCAGGAAGATTATCACCCTCCCTGCATCACTGTGGGTGAATCAGTTCTGAAGACAGTCCAGCAGTTCAGCTACCTGGGGTGCATCATCTCTTCAGATGCCAAGATTGACAAGGAGATTGACAACAGGCTGGCAAAGGCAAACCGTGCATTTGGCCGACTGCACAAAAGAGTATGGAGCAACAAGCATCTGAAAAAAGGCACAAAGATCAATGTTTACAAAGCGGTTGTGATGACAATCCTCATCTACGGCTCCGAATCGTGGGTTTTATACCGTCATCACCTGCGACTCCTTGAGCGCTTTCATCAGCCCTGCCTTCGCACAGTCCTCAACATCCACTGGAGTGACTTTGTGACCAACACTGAAGTCCTCAAACGGGCGGAGGTTACAAGCATTGAGGCATTGCTGCTGAAGACGCAGCTGCGCTGGGCAGGGCATATCTCCAGGATGGAAAACCACCGCCTTCCCAAGATTGCCCTGTATGGCGAACTTTCCACCGGCCATCGAAATAGAGGGGCACCAAAGAAGAGGTACAAGGACTCCTTGAAGAAATCCCTTGGTACCTGTTGCATTAACCATCACCAGTGGTCTGACCTAGCCTCAGATCGCAAAGCATGGAGGCACACCATCCACCAGGCTGTCTCTTCCTTTGAGAACGCACGCATAGCTGGTCTTGAGGACAAAAGGAGATTGAGGAAGAATCGTACTGCTACAGCACCAACCCCAAATCAGACTCATGCAAATTTAAGCACAACTTCAGCACCTGCAGAGGCTATCACCCAGCGGCTTCATGCAGAAAGGGGAAGGGCTGACAAGGTAGCAAGGGCGATGATGGTGGCTCCAGGAAGGCAAAAAAGGGCCCCCCTGGAAAGGGCACGCAGCCCAATCAAACTTGAGGTTTTACAAAATTGGCTACAAGGGTACCCCTGGAGGAAGGGTGCCATTTACCTGGAAGAGGGGTTCCGGGTGGAGTTCCGCATCCCTTTTGAAGGCGAAAGGAAACACTACATGGCTAAGAACTTACGATGTGTAAGAGGGTTGGAACACATTGTACAGCAGAAAGTAAATAAAGAGGTTCTGGAAGGTAGGGTGACTGGCCCCTTCGCAGAACTGCCTATGGCTACGCTGCGCATATCTCCCCTAGGGCTGGTGCCTAAGAAATCCCCAGGGGGTATCAGCTGATTCATCACTTATCTCATGAATGATGGGATCCCAGTGAATGATGGGATCCCAGTGAATGTGAATGATGGGATCCCAGAAGACCTGTCCACAGTGTGCTACACATCATTTGATAGTGCAGTGGCGATGGTGACACAGTGTGGGAGGGGCGCACTGATGGGAAAATGTGATATCAAATCGGCATTCTGCCTACTGCTGATCCATCCAGGGGACTTTGAACTGTTCGGTTTTGCCTTTGGGGGGCAATTCTTCTATGACATGGCCCTGCCCATGGGATGCTCAATCTCTTGTGCAGCATTTGAGAAATTTAGCTCATTCCTAGAATGGGCTTTCAAGGGCAGGGCAGGCAACCACCTGGTCACGCACTTTTTGGATGATTTCTTGTTCACGGGGTGGGGGTGGGGGACTAATCAATGTTCCAGTTCCATGGATATTTTTCAGAACATGGCCACGGAGCGGAGGGTGCCCCTTGCATAGGAGAAGACGGAAGGACCTGCCACTAGATTGTCCTACCTGGGCATTTTAATCGACTCTGAAAGGGAGCTCTGCACCTTGCTGGAAGACAAGGTGGGAAAGCTGGTGACACTGCTTGAACAGGCTTGTTCATGGAAGAGCATGACCCTTAGGGAATGGCAGGTGCTGCTTGGTCATTTGAATTTTGCCTGCAGAGTAATGGCCCCAGGGCGGGCATTCATGCAGAGGGCATGCGGTGCCCTAAAAGGGGTCTCTAACCCTCAGCACAGAGTACGAGTCTCTGGAGGGATCAAGGCCAACCTATACATGTGACTCAACTTTCTCAAAGGGTACAACGGGGTGTCTTTTTGGCGCAGATCTGCATTGCTTGAGGCCTCCCTGCCGATATCCTCAGATGCCTCAGGTAGCCTGGGGTTTGGCATTTTTTTCCAAGGAAGTTGGTGTGCACGGCGCTGGCCACAAGACTGGGCAGTATTTGGTCTCACAAGGGATTTTACTTATCTTGAATTCTTCCCTATGGTGGTGGCGATACACTTACGGCATATCCATCTTCAGAACAAGGTGGTTAAGTTCTGGTGCGACAACCAGGCAGTGGTGCAGGTGATTAACAAGCTCACCTCGAGGTCTCCTTTAGTCATGTGACTGGTAAGAGCATTTGTGTTGCACTGCCTACAGTTTAATATCCTGTTTGTGGCTGAGCATGTGCCAGGCATTCATAACAATATCGCTGATGCCTTGTCTCGCTTTCAGGGTGAACAGTTCAGGCAGCTGGCCCCAAATGCAAACAAGGACCCAGAGTCAATGCCAGAGGAATTGTGGAGTCTTGGCAGGGTGAAGTCAAAAGAGTGGTCACAGCATCGCTAGCCACAGGTGCAAGGATGACATTGGGATTGGGATGCCTTTAAGGGTTATGGGGCTTGGGCAGCAGTGGCCAGTGCCAGCGGAACATTTGATGCAGTTTGTGGTTTTCTTGGGGAACAGGGGCCTGGCTGTCCGAACCATTAAGGGCGATCTGGCAGCAATAGCCTTTCAATCAAAAGCCAGGGGCTTGGAAGAATGCACAGGAGACTTCAGGTTGAGGCATATGCTAGAAGACTGGGTCGGGGAAGGACCACCAGTGCCAGATAATAGGCAGCCCTTTACCCCAGAGATTATACAAACACTGCTGCAGTTATTTGGGAACATTTGTACATCACAGTGGGAGGTTGAACTGTTTAAGGTGGTCACATTCTTAAGCCTCTCTCTTTCTAGCTGTAATCATTCTGCTCCAAATTTGCTTCTTTCTATTTCTTGAGCTCTAAGTTCTGTTTTGTTGGAACTCAGTCCTAAAATGGCTGACTGACTCCATCTTAGTAATAGTAAATGTTGTTTCTACAATGTCATGCTGAGTCATGCTGCATCATGGCCCAGCTGTTACCTGTTACTGAGGTAAGGTGGAATGACCTCACCTGTAATTAGGCTTTGTGCTGACTCACAGAGCTGATGCAACCTCTGGTGAGCTTGCATGATTGGTAAGTGTATTTAGGGAAGCTCAGTGAGCTTGCTCTGTCTGCCTGTAAGGATTGTGGGTACTGTGAGACTCACCGTCCGGTGGCAGTGAACACTGCTGGTGTTGGATCCTATGCTACTGTGCTTGGATCGTGCTGTATATACTTACTGGTGTATACTGTTATCTACTGAAGTGTGTACTGATTACTGTGTATGACCTTGGCCTGGCAACGACTCTGAATATTGGATACTGTCCTGGTAAATATATTTTACCATTGCATACAGTTGTCTCTCTTGTCTATAAATTCCTGTGTTTGCCTGTCCCTCTTCTTCAGTGTCTTCTGCTGCGTGCAAAATTCTCTAACATCGGTTCTGGGCCCAGAGCTCCCAGTGCTCCCAATGTTTCCAGAGGTGGTGCTATTCTGAAGACAGAGGAGGCGACACAGTGTTTTGGAAGAGACGGAGGCAGACTGCCAGGTTGCCCAGGTGTCCAGTGATAAGTAGCAGAGATGGAAGCTGCAAATGTTGTTTCCTTCTCTGGGCTCAGCGTTACTAAGCTGAACGGGACTAACTATGCCACGTGGTCCCAGAAGGTCAGTCTGTTATTAAAGCACCAAGAGCTGTGGGTGGTGGTGGCTGCTCCTTTACGTGGGCTGGTGGCAGCTGCTGAGGACAGAAAAGCTATAGACCTTTTGCGTAAAAAGGATGTTAAGGCTTTGTCTTTAATAGGTCTTTCTCTAGACGACTCCCAGCTGGTGCATATAGCAGGACTAGAGATGGCTAATGGCTGTTGGAATGCTTTGAAGCAAATTTACGTCCGAGGAACAGTCGGCTCTCAGATACATCTGGTGAGAAAGCGCCTGCATACCAGGTTGGCAGCTGGTGCAGATATGTTATCTCATATTGAGGCTATGCATAGAATGCTTCTAGAACTAAGAGAGCATAACCAAATGTTTTCTGAATCACAGGAGGTGTGCATACTTTTAAGTTCCCTAGATGCATCATATGACGCTGTGATAACAAGCCTGGAGGGTTTACCTGACACAGGGTTGACCATGAACGTTGTGACTGGACGGCTTCTTGATGAATTTGGCAAAAGACAGTCCAATTCCTCTCTACGTTCATGACCCTGCCATGAACGTTGTGACTGGACGGCTTCTTGATGAATTTGGCAAAAGACAGTCCAATTCCTCTCTACGTGCGGAGAGAAAGCCTGTCTGTAAGCCAGAGAGGGGCAGTGGATTTACTGTTAAGGAGGATCCTGACTGTCAATACGGTAATGTAATGGCTGTAAGGAAAAAATGTTTCCCGTGTGGGTCAACTAAACATTTGTTTAGGTACTGTCATGGCCAGAAAGGGAAAGAGAGACGGTCTGAAAAGGGTTCAGCTGCTGATCAAAGTGGCAGTGTGCATCTTGTTGCAACTGGTAAGTCAACTAACCACACTCAGTCTTTCTTAATAGACAGCGGTGCGTCGGAGAACCTCTGTAGAGAGAGGGGTATGTTTACTTCTTACACACCTGTTGATAACCAGTCTGTTATTTTGGCAGATGGCATTAGAGCAACTGTTTTTGGCAGAGGGAAAGTGTTCCTGCCAAGCCTAAGGAAGGAGTTACATATGGGTTTTGTTCCTTCGCTTAAGATGAATCTGCTGTCTGTGTCTGCTCTGTGCAGGGAAGGTTTCAAACTGCAATTTGACACCTCGTGCTGTGAGCTGAGGACCAGTGATGGCTTGTGTGTAAAGGCTATGCTGAAGGAAGATTTATACTTCTTGCATACCAAGGTACAAACGTGTAATAACGTCTGTGTAAACAAACCAGTACATGATAATTGCTGTCATCTTTTACACAGGAAATTAGGGCATGCTGGTTTTCCTGCTCTAAAGAAGACTGTGGAACAGGCAGAAGGCATTAGTCTTAAACCATGCAAGGAATTTCTTGACTGTGAAATCTGCAAATTGGTAAAGTCTACTAAAGCTCCTGTTCGTGTTCCAAGTAAATTTACTAGTAAAAAACCTCTTGACTTAGTGTTCTTAGATCTGATAGGGCCCTTTAAGGAGTCAGTAGGCGGGGCCAAGTATGTATTAAGCATAGAAGATCACTACTCAAGGTATGGTTTTGTTTACCTGTTGAAAGCTAAAACAGAAACCTTTCAAAATATGCAGAATTGGCTAAGGTTTGTTAAGAGAAAAACTGGAAATGTGGCTGCATGCATACTTTCTGACAGAGGCGCAGAGTTTGTTAATAAATGTTTTCAAAGTTTATTTGCAGAGCTTGGAATAGAGCATCGATTGACTGCTCCATACAGACCAACCCACAATGCTTTTTGTGAAAGAAGAGGCCGTACATTGCAAGACATGTGCCAGTGTATGTTACGTGATGCAGATGTGCCCTGGAGATTTTGGGCAGAGGCTATGCGCTGTGCCAATTATAACCTGAACAGAGTTTGGTGTTCCTCTACTGGCAAAATACCAGCAAGCCTATGGCATGACAAGGTAACTAACTTGGCAAATTTGCATGTATTTGGTGTTACAGCTTTTGTTCATATTCCTCAACAGCTCAGACGTAAGGGCCAACTGAAGGCTAGACGTATGAGGTTTCTCGGGTATGAGAGAAACGGGAGCTTTTATCGTTTTGGCATGCTCGACAGCTGTGAGGTGGTGATTAGTGCTTCAGCCACGTTTCATACAGCACGTAAGGTCGGCCCCCTTCCACCTGGCCACCAACGGCCAGGCAGAACGCATGGTGCGAACCACCAAAGAGGCTCTGGGTCACATCGTGCAAGGGGACTGGGACCACTGCCTTGCAGCTTTCTTGTTCCACAACAGGATCACCCTCAACACGGAAACAGGGTCTAGCCCCGCAGAACTACTCATGGGGAGGAAACTAACAACCCGGTTAGACAGGCTACACGTCTGCAGTTCCCCTGAAGTCAGGGAAGCGGCGCGGGGGTTCTTTCTGGGGGACCTGGTCTACGCGAAGAACTTCATGAACGGTCCAGAGTGGGTAGCCGGCCGGGTACTGTGGGTGACAGGATCCCAATCATATGAGGTATCGACAGAGGGGGGCCAGATACTAAGGAGGCACATCGATCAGATGCGCCGCCGCACCTTGCCGGAGGAACCGACCAGGTCGGGTGAAGCGGTGAGCGGGGGAGAGCCAGCAACGGACCCATCAGAAGCGGCCCCGCCGGAGCTGACCCTGCCAACGTACGATCCCCCGAGACCGGTCGATCCAGAACAGAGCCGGGCGGCCAGCCACCGGAGGAGAATCTCCAAGAGGGGACCCCCTCCGTAGGGGCCGCTCCGACACCACAAGCGACCCTGAGGCAATCGACTCGGGAACGCAGGGCTCCAGCCTACTTACCGGATTATGTACCTTGACTAGGGGGGGAGGGGTGTAGTGTCTTGTGCTGGAATAAAGCACCGTGTGGCCATGCAGCAGAGGCAACCAGGGGAAGTCCCCTGGTCACCCAGCGCAGCGTGCAAAGGACTCTGCCAATCACGATCTGTGGCGGGAAGTTTGACTGGCCAGGATTGGACTGGCCAGCTGGAGGGCTGTTCCGGGTAAAGTGTATATAAAGCGGGTCCCGGCCCGCGTTGCCCGGTTCTGTGATGTACCACCCAATAAAGCATATTGCCTTCAGCAAGTCTCGTCTCTGGGTACATTACAGTATGCATACATATGAAAGCTTACATTCTGAATAAAACTTTGTTAGACAAAGCATGGATACGATAAGAAGCATGTAGGTTGTAATTTTTAAGAGAAATGAAGCCTTTTGTCTTCTAGAGGGGAAAGGTCACTTGCATCAGTACTGAGTCTGAGGGTTCAGTGATTAAAAAACTAATATAAGTAAGTCAAGTCAGGTTGGGATGAAGGATACTGTAAGCCAAAATGCCCTCAAAACGAGGTTGGGGAATTTACAGGTGGGCACCTGGCTTAAAAAGGATCTTGAATCTATGTATACAGGATTCCACTTCTAGAAATTATTGCTTATTACCAAGGACACTAACTAAGAGAAACCATCAAAACTTTATTACAGAAAAATATGGAACACACACATACAAGGTTATGAATTTATACAACACAAATAGAGAGAGATTCAGAGATAACACAAGGATGTACAAACAGGGTGATAATTACCAATCATAGTCTTCAAGGAAGGCTCCAATGGTGGAAAAATGAGAACTAGGGGGGAGAGGACCCTCAACTGGCCAAGAATCAGGGATGTACCTAGACAGCGGAACTGGGGTACTGCTAGATGCACATGTGTAAAAAGTTGTGTCAGAGGTTATAAGGCTTCCCCTGAGCCCTTAGGGGATGGGAGGTACAGGGGCGGATGACAGGTAGTCAGTTAGTGCATAACCTCAGCAAAAGGGGCGGCTCTGCAGTGACCATAAGGGCTGGACTTATGCAATAGCCAATAGCCAGTTAATTGGCAACCCCTGATTGGATGCTCATAGCTAGCCAATGAACAGACTTGGCCTTAGTTATCTGATTGGACTATCTGTCAGAACTCAAGAACTTCAAACGGATCCCATACTTGGTTACAAAGCTAGGATTTTATTAAAGAGAACTAGGTGCTGGAAAAGGCAAGATAACAGTAATGGCGAGAGCCAGCATCAGCTTGATTTTATACACGTAAAGCAAACATCTCACAAAGCCACAATTCACATTGTAGGGCGCAGCTGTCTTCTCACCATCACTATCAGTAGAGAGGATGCCTCCCTACTCTGAAGGCCATGCTGTTCGGCTTCAAAGGGTCCCAGTGTGAGAATGTGCAGAGACAAGACATAATTCATTCTACAGCCCCAAATATTTTGGATACCAGTGGGGCAAGGTTAATTACTATTCAGGCACTCTGGGTTAAGCAAAGGTTACAACATGGAGTCAGTTTGGTTCAGTAACAATACAGCTCTAAGCCACAATAAAACTACCATACAGCATTGGTCACATTATAGAGGACCAGCAGCAAAGATACAAGTTCTGACATACTGCCCCCCCTAAGCGCCCCCTCCCGCGGGGCCGGCCTTGGGCTTGTGTGGGTACAGTAGGTGAAACTTTTTCAGCAGTTGCGGAGCCACTACGTTCTGAGACTCGACCCACTCGTCACAGCTCGGGGGGAAGTGTTTCCACCTGATCAAATAATACAGTTTCCCCCGTTTGACTCTGGAGTCCAGGATCTCCTGGACTTCATGGTGACTCTGACCCCTCACTGTCGTCGGAGGGGGCGGTGGGGCCCTGGGATGGAAGGACGTAGCACCAGGGTCTTTCCGAAGCAAGCTGCAATGAAAAACAGGATGGATCTTACTTAGAGATTTGGGTAGTTCGAGTTCCACCGTTACTTTATTTATTACCCTTTTGATTTTGAAAGGTCCGAGGAACTTCAGTGCAAGTTTGCGGCAGGACTGGGGAAGGGGGAGATTTTTTGTCGACAGGAAAACTGTATCCCCCACCCTTAGATCCCACTCTGGAGAGTGTTTTTTGTCAAACTGTTTTTTGTAGGCTTTTTTCGCTTCCTCCAGGTTTTCCTGAATTCCCTTCCAGCCTTCACGAAGTCCCTCCCACCATTGTTGGCATGATGTTGGCTGGGATGGGCTGGCTGGGAGGGCGAGCGTGGGGAACGGCTTGCCCTCGTAGCCATTGATGATTTGAAAAGGGGAGGTTTTGGTTGAGCTATGGAGGCTATTGTTGTAGCCGTATTCTGCGAAAGGGAGGAGATCTACCCAGTTGGACTGCTGGAAATTAATGAAACAGCGGAGGTATTGTTCCAGAAGGCCATTAACCCTCTCCGTCTGTCCGTCCGACTGGGGGTGGTAGGCAGAACTCAGTCCTTGCTCAATGCCAGCTAGTTTGCAGAACTCCCGCCAGAAGTTGGCAACGAACTGCGTTCCGCGGTCACTAATGACCTTGTCAGGGAATGAGTGTAGGCGTACAATGTGAGTGAAAAAGAGCTGGGCAAGTTTTTTGGCTGTAGGTAACTGTTTGCAAGGAATGAAGTGAGCCTGCTTTGAAAAGGTGTCGACTACGACCAAGATGACTGTTTTGCCTTGTGAAGGTGGGAGCTCGACAATGAAGTCCATGGAAACTACCGACCAAGGTCGGGTGGCTGTAGGGAGGGGAACTAGGTGGCCCGGAGGTTTGCCCCCCCTTCGTTTTGCCATGAGGCAAGTGGGACATGACAGTACAAATTCTGAAACATCTTTTTTCATTTTCGGCCACCAAAATTGGCGGGTGAGCAAGTTGAGTGTTTTGACATAGCCAAAGTGGCCGGCCAAGCGACTTGAGTGGCAGCGATCTAAAACCTCCTTCCTGAGGGGATCGGGCACATAGATTTTTTCATTGTGTAACCAGAGCCCGTTCTCGGCTTTGACCAAGTTGGGGGGGCGGTCAGTTTCCTGTTTGTACTCTGAGAGGAACCGAGAAAGTAATTCTAAGTCCGGAGGGTTGGTCTGTTTACCGGAGCGGGTGGTGACCCCCCCCGCGATGGCTGAGGGGGAAATTAGTGAGTCCACCACCTCCTCCCTGAGACTGTCGTGTTGGGGCATGCGGGAAAGGGCGTCCGCTAAAAAGTTCTTTGAGCCTGGGATGTGTTTCAACACAAAATCAAACTTAGCAAAGAAGCCTGCCCACCGGATCTGTTTTGCAGTCATTTTGCGACGCCCAGTGAGGGCTTCCAGGTTTTTGTGATCGGTCCAGATTTCGAAGGGGACTCTCGCTCCTTCAAGCCAGGAGCGCCAGGTTTTTAAGGCAAACATGACTGCAAATGCCTCTTTGTCCCAGACCGACCAGTTTCTTTGTTCATTGGAAAATTTCCTGGAAATATAGGCACAGGGTCGGAGCCCTCCATTTTCTCCCCTCTGCATTAATATGGCTCCTACAGCGGCATCGGAGGCGTCGCATTGGACCACGAAGGGCTTTAGTTCGTCAGGGTGAGCCAGCACGGGTTCGGAGGTGAAGAGGCGTTTTAGCTCAGTGAAAGCTTTTTGACAGTCAGGCGTCCACGTTAGGCGTGCGCCGGGTTTTTTAGCCTCGTCACCCTTCCCTTTAGTTTTGAGGAGTTCTGTAAGAGGGAGCATGACCGTGGCGAACCCCTTTATGAAGTCGCGGTAAAAGTTAGCGAACCCGATAAAACTTTGTAACTGCTTGCGGGTTCGAGGGGGTTCCCAGTCTAACACCGCTTGGACCTTTGCGGGGTCCATGGACAATCCCTCCCCCGACACCCGGAAGCCCAAGTAATCCAGTTCGGTCTTGTGGAATTCACATTTCGACAATTTGGCATACAATTTGTGTTTACAAAGGGTGCTTAACACTTTTCTGACCAAAGGCACATGAGACTTTAGATCTTGTGAATAGATAATGATGTCATCAAGGTACACCACCACCCCCTTGAACAGGAAGTCCCGCAGCACTTCATTAATAAAGTTCATAAAAACACCCGGGGCTCCCTGTAGCCCAAACGGCATGACAAGGTACTCAAATTGTCCCAGTGGGGTGTTGAAGGCTGTCTTCCACTCGTCCCCCTCTTTGATGCGGACGCGGAAGTATGCGTCTCGGAGGTCGAGTTTGGTAAATATTTTCCCCTTTGCTACGGTGTTTAATAAGTCCTTTATCAACGGGATCGGGTAGGCGTTGGACATGGAAATCCCGTTTATCGCACGAAAATCTGTGCAAAGCCTAAGAGACCCGTCCTTTTTCTTTCGGAATAGGACGGGGGCGGCATGGGGGGCTGTGGCGGGTCGAATAAAGCCACGCTTTAGATTTTTGTCCAAAAACTTTCGGAGTTCAGCCTTCTCCGCCCAACCCATGGAGTACAGTTTCGCTTTGGGAAGTTGCTGCCCTGGGATTAGCTCAATGGCACAGTCTGTAGGGCGGTGGGGCGGTAGCTCATCCGCTTCCTTCTCGCTAAATGCCAGTTTTAAGTCTCGGTACTCCTTGGGGATGGAGGCGACTTCCTCGAGTGTGAGGCACGCCCGCATGTTTTGGGGGGGAGCGTGCGGCCCCCACTCGGGGCGCCAGTGGTGATGCTCGCACCTCCAATCCGGGAACCGGACGATCTGTTCCTCCCACCTTATGTCGGGTTGGTGGCGGGCGAGCCAAGCTGAGCCTACTACCACGTCGAAAGAGCAGGAGGGGGCGATTACGAAAGTCTCAATACCCCAATGCTCCTCGGTCCCTACAGGGACCGCCTGAGTTTCTAAAGTACATGGTTCCCCTCTCATGGGCCCCCCGTCCATTTGCTGGAACTGCATCGGTTGTGGCAGGGGCGAAGTGGCTAATCCCAGCGCCTCAACTAGGCGGGGGGTGATCAAGTCCCTGTTACACCCTGAGTCGATTAGCGCTCGGGCGTGCATGAATCTCTTTAGGTTCAAGTTAAGGAGGGTGACGGCCATAAAAAGTAAACCCCCAGTTGCTCTCACCGTGAGGAGTGCCGGCTGTTGTTGGACCTGCTTTGCGGCACCCATTAAAGCAGGTCGCTGTCGTTTCCCGCCGACTCGGTATCGTCCGACTCCTCGGTCGATTCTTCGACTGCCGCCAGGCTGGTGGTAAAATCCTCGTCAGTCGCCAAGGAAGTGGCGACGGAGCCCCGACTGGGCTCCTTCGATCGGCTGCTCTTCTTCTTCTTCGGGCCCGGGGTGGTTGGCCGCGCCGTGGGTGGTGTGGAACCCGCTTTCCCAGGGCAGTTAGCAGCAAGATGATTTGGGTCCCCGCATTGGAAGCACTTGCGGGCGGGAGACGGGGTGGAGGTCGTCGGAGCCTTCTTCCCTTCGGATTTAGTTGGGGTGTGTTTGGCCCCCTTCCTCGCTAGTTGCTGTCTCCTCATCCCCACGTGTTGGAGGTTGGTCTCCACCTCCCCGGCCAGTTGGATCCAGCCGACCAACGTGTCGGGCCTTCCCTGACTGTAGCAGCGGTCGAGGATGCTCGGATTCAACCCATTGATGAACGCGGTGTATTTCATGACCTCGTTCCACCCCCTCGCTGCCGCACAGTACCCTAGGAATTCGGTGGCGTACTCGCGGGTGGAGCGGTTGCCCTGTTCGATGCGTTGAAGGGCAGCGACCGCCTTCTCCTCCCGTAAGGGATCTCCATACTGGCGGAGCATCGCGTGCAGGAACCCTGCCACGGTAGCTAATTCGGGCTTTCTCCCCATGAAAAGCCCCACATACCACTTGCGGGCCGCCCCTCTCAGTCGAGATGCGATGTGGTACACTCGGCTGGCCTCGGTAGGGTAGTCGGCGCCCCAGTGGGTGAAAAACGTGTCGCACTGAATAGTAAAGTATTCCACGTCCTCCGGATTCCCATCGAACGTAATCTTCAACTCCCTTCCCCGTCCCTCGGCCCCTCCTGGCGCTCGCGGCGCCCCAGCCGGTGGTGCTGGGCCCGGTAGGGCCGGCGGGATCGGAACGGGTGGTGCAGGCGGCGCCGGGGCGGCCGGGGCCCCTGGTGCGGGTGGCGCCGGCGGTGCCGGGGCGGCCGGAGCCGGCGGAGCCGGAGGTGCTGGGGCCGCTGGGGCCGGCGGCGCCGGGGCAGCTGGAGCCTGCGGGGCGGGGGCCGGCGGGGCGACAGGCGGTTGCCCCAGTGGCAACACTCCATACGGTATCCCCAGGACCGCTGTTTGCAAAGTGCGGAGCTGGTCGTGGATAGCGCCCAGGTTCTGTTGCATCTCCTTGGCCATCGTCACGCGGGAACGGTGCACATCGCCGTGGATCTCCCGCACCCAATCGAATAATTCGTTGCGGAGGGTCCGGATCGGGTCTTCCCCCCCTCGGGGCTCCGTGCCCTCCGCCTGGCTCTCGTCGTCGTCTCCTGCCCCTCCTTCGCCCAACATGCTTCGGTACCGCTGCTCCGCGGCGTCGATTGCTGCCGTGGACTTCCGCGGGCTCCAGGTTCGCGGGGCCGGGAAAGCGGCGTCGACCGAGAAGGGCGCTGGAACCTTAATTTTGCGTCGGACCCCCGTCACGTTTGGGTCGAGCGGCGGGTCCTCCGATGGGGTGGTGGGCTCTCCGTCGTCTGGTACTTTAGCCGCCATCGAGCCAAGCCTCCAGTACAGATAA
Organism: Heteronotia binoei; assembly: GCF_032191835.1. Taxonomy (NCBI): domain Eukaryota; kingdom Metazoa; phylum Chordata; class Lepidosauria; order Squamata; family Gekkonidae; genus Heteronotia; species Heteronotia binoei. Next base: position 1,057,944 of record NC_083233.1, read on the forward strand.
GCCACGAACAATGGGATTACTGTTATAATGTCAGAACTCAAGAACTTCAAACGGATCCCATACTTGGTTACAAAGCTAGGATTTTATTAAAGAGAACTAGGTGCTGGAAAAGGCAAGATAACAGTAATGGCGAGAGCCAGCATCAGCTTGATTTTATACACGTAAAGCAAACATCTCACAAAGCCACAATTCACATTGTAGGGCGCAGCTGTCTTCTCACCATCACTATCAGTAGAGAGGATGCCTCCCTACTCTGAAGGCCATGCTGTTCGGCTTCAAAGGGTCCCAGTGTGAGAATGTGCAGAGACAAGACATAATTCATTCTACAGCCCCAAATATTTTGGATACCAGTGGGGCAAGGTTAATTACTATTCAGGCACTCTGGGTTAAGCAAAGGTTACAACATGGAGTCAGTTTGGTTCAGTAACAATACAGCTCTAAGCCACAATAAAACTACCATACAGCATTGGTCACATTATAGAGGACCAGCAGCAAAGATACAAGTTCTGACACTATCAGGTAACAATGGGCCAAGAGGGAGGTTCCAGGATGGCCATTAATGGAAAGAATGGGGAGGAAAACTCCTGGGGTGAGGGTGATTGAAAGCTGTTAAACATGTCTAAAGTTGACAATGGATAGCCAAATTGATACCTAAATGACACCAGGCCTACACAAAGAAGATGCTTACAGGTGAAGATGTTGTTCCTCTGCTGACACCATCCTTTGTTTTGGGTTCTGTGGGACAAAGGTTTAGGCAGTCTGACAGGGTCCCCTCCTGGGGTGAGCTTGATTGCCCTCTGTACAGGTGACGTCCGTTGAGTACGTGAGCCTCCCGCTTCGCTGTTATGGAGTCTGTAGCTGAAAAAGGTAGTTGCTGGGGCTGTTAGCCTTCTCATAGGGATTCTATGATTTAGGCTGAAAGTTGCCTACTTGGACAGCCCCTGTCGGCGAAGCTTCTTCCGTGCAGCGACTGAGATGGAGGTGGTACGGAGTGACTGGAAACCCGTTCTTCCCCCTAGCTTGCACTTCTCCCAAGATACTGAGTGCTGCTTCAAGGTCATGGTTTAGTACCCACATAAGCTTCCTGCATTTTGGTAGGCAAACCCATACTTTGTGGAAGATGTGTGCGAGTTGAATCTCCAGGTGATCCGGCAACTAAACAGGGGACCACGATGTCCGTATGCATAAAAGTAAAGGGGGTTTTTGCTCACAATTCCCTCCCTCAAGACCTACGTCACCAAATGGAGACAAGGTCTTGAACAACACACACAAAAAAATCCACAGTTGATCTCGGTAGGCAACGTTAGCTTTAAGGGCCAAGTATTAACCTGGGTGCACCTCCTATCTAAAGGTTGGAGCCACTAAGCTAACATACTCAAAAATAACTTGGAAAATACAGTATCCAATGGGTTAAAGGCTACTTCCTCAAATACTACGATGTGAAGGCAACTAACATTGGCAACATGGTTTAGTATACGGTATTTCTACACCCCAAGTTACAACTTCCATAATCATTGGCATAGAGGGGTGGGCGGGGGGGGGCTCCCTCTGGGTATCCTATCCCCCCAGGGAAAGTGTATGCGCAATACATAGCCTCTCCTCTCCCGGTGTAGTGAACGCCGTGTGGTCACTGTCTGGCTATGCCTGGCAGATGGTCACTGCAATGGCCTCTCCTGCATTACTGCATCCGTAGCAACACCTTCTCGCTGGTCCCCCCCGTTTTTCACAGAGTTTGCTACGTCATGGTGCGACCGAATTGTCCGGTGGTATAACCGGATGGGCAGGCTGGGCCCACCAACCTTGCCAGCCTAAGAGAAGGAAAACTCTAACATCAAACCCGGGCAGATAGAGCTCGTTAATGTAACACCTACCACCTGGAGGACTCGCTGCCGGCATCCCGGCTTACTGGGCCATGGCAGATGACCCCCAGGTGAAAGGGTGGAGCCAGTACCGCGCACACTGCGCTTCACCTAAAAAATTTCTCTGCACAGGCCTGAAGGGCATATCCACATACACAATCCACAACACATCAAGTCCTGCAGCGATGGGCAAGGGGCGAAACGGCAGGCGGAAGGTGCCACTGGAAGCCGCAGTCCCGATCCTGCATGTAGGCGGTTCAGGGTATTGGTCGCCTGATGCTAACCCGGAGACGAAAGCATTTTTCGGCAGCACCCTGAACGACCAAGCAGCCTTATCTAGGGACAGCACTGCTTGCTCCACACGGAGAGGGGCCTAGAAAAGGCGGCCTAAACAAAGCTCGTCTCCTCCCCCCCAGTTGGCTAGCCGCGGTCAACGGGCATCCTTACTTGCGGTCGAAAAATAACAACAAAGAAAAGGCACGCACCTGCCTCACAAAGTGTGCAAAGACTAAAGCTTGCGTGTTGGAACATCAGAACCATGCTTGACACAGTAAACAGTGGTCGCCCTGAACGACGCTCTGCTCTAGTTGCCCACGAACTTCTCAGGTTGAATATCGACATAGCAGCTCTCAGTGAGGTCCGTTTCCCTGAGGAAGGTAGTCTTCAAGAACACGGTGCTGGCTATACTCTCTACTGGTCAGGTAAGTCAAAGGCTGAGAGCCGCCTTTCTGGCGTTGGCTTCATGGTCAGGAACTCCATTGCCTCCAAACTCGAAAACCTGCCAACAGGTCACTCAGATCGCATCATGTCCATGCGCCTCCCACTTCAAAACAAGCAGCATGCAACACTCTTCAGTGTGTATGCCCCAACCCTTCAAGCAGATCCTGCAGAAAAGAACAAGTTCTATGCTGATCTACACAACCTCGTACGGAAGACCCCTACAGAGGACAAGGTGATCATCCTTGGCGACTTCAATGCCAGAGTAGGTAAAGACTCGGAAGCCTGGAAAGGAGTACTTGGCAAACACGGCATTGGCAACTGCAATGACAACGGGCGCCTCCTGCTAGAATTCTGCACAGAGCACCAGCTCACCATCACCAACACTATCTTTCAGCAGAAGAACAGTCTGAAGACAACCTGGATGCACCCACGGTCCAAGCACTGGCACCTTATCGACTACATTCTGGTGCGCCAGAGAGACCTTCGAGATGTCTTACACACCCGAGTAATGCCCAGTGCAGAATGTCATACGGATCATCGTCTTGTACGCTGCAATCTCCGTCTTCAATTTAAACCCACACCCAGGAGAGGAGGTATCCCTCGGAGGAAGTTTCAGGTTGGCAGTCTCCAGTCAGCCGAAGTTAAAGCTGCCTTCCAGGCAAAACTCCAGTCAAGAATTGAGGACCCCAGTTGCCCCACAGACCCTTCTCCAGAAGCACTCTGGGAACACCTAAAAACTACCATCCTGCAGATCTCTGAAGAAGTCCTCGGGTTCTCCACAAGGAAGAACAAGGACTGGTTTGATGAGAACAATCAAGAGATCCAAGATTTACTGGCGAAAAAGAGATCTGCCTACCAAGCACATCTTGCTCAGCCCTCCTGTCCTGGGAAAAAAGCAACCTTTCGCGCTGCATGTAGCAACCTCCAGCGCAAGCTTCGAGACATTCAGAACGATTGGTGGACCAAGCTTGCAGAGAGAACCCAGCTGTGTGCAGACACTGGTGATTTAAGAGGGTTCTACGAAGCCCTGAAGGCAGTATATGGTCCATCATATCAGGCTCAGAGTCCCTTGCGTAGTGCAGACGGCCAAGTGCTCCTCACAGACAAGGCATCCATACTGAACCGGTGGTCGGAGTATTTTCAGGTTCTCTTCAGTGCCAACCGCGTAGTTCAAGATTCAGCAATCCACCTCACCCCACTTCAACCAGTGAAAACAGAGTTGGATGAGATCCCCACCCTAGAAGAGACTGTTAAAGCCATCAAGCAACTGAAAAGTGGCAAGGCAGCAGGAGTTGATGGAATGCCACCAGAGATCTGGAAGCATGGGGGCACAGTACTACATAGCACACTTCAGAAAGTACTTGTCACCTGCTGGGAACAAGGCAAATTACCACAGGACTTTCGCGATGCAATCATCATCACCCTATACAAGAACAAAGGGGAAAAGTCAGACTGCTCCAACTACCGGGTGATAGCCCTGCTCTCCATCGCAGGCAAAATCCTTGCCAGAATACTCCTGAACAGACTGGTGCCCACCATTGCAGAAGAACTCCTCCCAGAGAGCCAGTGCGGCTTCAGAGCTAACAGGAGCACCACCGACATGGTATTTGTTCTCAGGCAGCTCCAAGAGAAATGCAGGGAACAGAACAGAGCAAGGCTCTGTATGTGACTTTTGTCGACCTTACCAAAGCTTTCGATACCGTTAGCAGGAAAGGCCTGATGCAGTTTGCACACAGCATCATATCATATCATAAGAGTGTTCCAGTGTCTGACAATTACTGGATCAGTGTTTCCTGAAGCAAGCTTGGAAACAGACGTGCACATTGCAGACGGAGCTCTCGTCGGGCCACATGGTATTATTCCAGCAGATTTGCGAGATTGGAGGGACTCCAGGGGAAGGTCGCAAGGGAAGCTCAGCAACCTTTGGGGGGAGAGGGGCAGTCTTGGGAGTGGTTTTCCCCCGCCATGGGTTTCGTGCAAGGTAGTCTCTTGCCGAAGGCACTTGCCCGCGGGAGAGTTGGCCAAAGTGGGTGCCAGAGTGTGAGTAAGGCTTAAGGGACCCCTTTCCCTTCCCAGCCTCTCCACCTCTACAGGTGGCAGGTGCTTTTGGGCATTGTGATGGAGCGGCGAGAACGTGCCTGTGCGACGAGTATGCTGTGCAGAGGGGTCCAGAGGCTGCCGTGATGGAGGCTGGCGATCCGTGGGTGCGGTGAGCAGCTGGAGGGGTGAATCGGTTCCGAGACGTCGGTCCCGGAGGGCACCCTAACTTTCATCTTTCCCCCTCATTCTTCACCTTGTGGCTGCTAGTTGGGGCGTGGCTGAGCTGGCAGCTGCGAACTCCCCGACTGGGGCCGTGATTTCCCAGGCTGAGGCTACAGGGGCTAACTTGGACAGCTGGAATGACACAGGGAAGGTCTCACCCCCCCCCCCCCCCGGGTTGCCTAAGCTGTGACTATTACAGGGCCCCAAGGAAGTCACGCTCACATGAACTGCACCGCACCTTACGACCTGCACAGCACTCAGAGCACAGCCTGAGAGAACAACCGCGACTACCTACAAGCACTGCACTTTAAAATAACATCTTATGACTTATACCTGATTTTAATATCTTAGTCTTCCACTTTATTGAACTAAAGACTCTGCTGACTACTATCTGGAATAATTAATTAATTAATTAATTAATTAGATTTTAACGGATTTAGTAATTTGTATTTTTTTAATATATTTATATATTGAGACAGATTTATTTATATATTTATTTTTAGCAAATTGATTAGGAAATTATAAGGGGGGATTATTTATTAATGTGCTGGAAATGGAAATTAATAAATTAATTTGACTAATCAATTTGAGGGAGTAGTAGGGTGGGTTTAAATTAATTAATTTGACCTAATATATAGTGAGTCAGACAATAAAGGGGTGAAGCGGATGGTGAGGCAAGAACTCAAGTTGCAGACTGAGAATCTGGATGGGAGGGGGGAGACTGCCCTGGACTAGAAAAATTACACCGGGCATAGGTGTGGATGCTGGGCCAGGGGATTCCAGTGCTCCTGGGGAGGGGAAGGTATGACGGTGGGAATAGACAGAAGTGTAATGGAAGGAGGCGGAGACAAAACAGTGCTCAGCCCCCTTCCAGTCTACTTCCCATCCCAACGGTGACAGGTAGTGGGGCCAAGAGGAAGTGCCCGTCTCCGTCATTGGTGTTATGCAATGCCAGGTCCGTGAATAATAAGACCTGAACCCTTAGGGAGTTCCTGCTTCAGCAGGACGTGGACCTGGCTTGCGTGACCGAGACCTGGGTGCGAGATGGGGAGACAGTGGCTCTTTCCCAGATGACCCCCCCGGGTTATTTGGACTTTCATCAATCACGGACTAGCGGGCGTGGGGGAGGGGTGGCATTATTCATACGGGAGGGTTACTCCTTCCGGGCTCTCCCGGCCCTAACGATAGAGGGGATTGAATGTGCTGGTCTGGCGTGGGATGTCGGAGAGGGGTTGGCGATCTGGCTGATGTACTGTCTGCCTAACACACCAGCCAGCGCCTTACCATCCCTGATGGAGGCAGTGGCAGGCTGGGCATTGGAGTACCCAGTGCTTATGGTCCTGGGTGATTTCAACGTCCACGCTGATGACACAGCCTCCAATCAGGCAATGGATCTGGTGTCATCCATGGCGACTCTGGGACTCTCTCAATTTGTCACGACACCCACGCATCAGGCTGGACACACGTTAGACCTGATCTTTGCATCCGGGATTTTGGTGAACGATATCGCGGTAGAAGCGGTACCATGGTCGGATCACCTAGCCCTCAAGGCCCGTATGGAGACACCGCCTCAACCCTGTATTGGAGGAGAGCCTATTTTGGCTCGCCCGTGGAGCGTAATGGACCCGGAATGGTTCCAAATGGCCCTGTGGGATCCCTGGCGATTCCCTTGATGACCTGGTGGAGGCCTGGCAAAACCGGCTATCCAGGGCAATCAACGAGATCGCACCTCGACGCCCTCTACGCCCTCGTGTGAGGCTGGCACCATGGTACACCTTGGAGTTACGCCAGCTGAAACAAGGGCTCAGACGACTAGAAAGGCAGTGGCGGCATACTTGTGACGAAGCGACGAGAACATCCTATAGATCGTTTATGAGGTCTTATGAGATGGCAGTCAAGGCCGCGAAGAAAGCTTACTTTGTGGCCAGGATTGCGTCTGCAAATTCTTGCCCAGCTCAATTGTTTAGAATAATTGGAAGTCTTACTACAATGCCTCAAGGCAGACCAAATGTGAGGGAATTAGAGATAGGCTGCGAGGCTTTTGTGAAATATTTTGCAGATAAAATCACATCGCTCCGCCAGGACATTGCATACAGTACAGGAACTTGAGGCTCCATGCCTGTCTTCCAATTTCGTTCTGGATCGCTTCGACCCGCTCAGCCTGGAGGAAGTCGACGGAATTCTCTCTTCTGCACGCCCAACAACTTGTGATTTGGACCCTTGCCCCTCTTAGCTGATGAAATCCTGCCAAAGGGAGCTTAGATGTCCTTTATGGGACATCATAAATAGATCCCTATCTGAGGGGCACTTTCCAACACCCTTGAAAGAGGCTATGGTCCACCCCCTCCTGAAAAAAAGTACAGGCAGGAAATACTGCATCACTGTCATTGTAACAAAATAGCCGGGCACTTTGGGTACGTGAAAACCCTCCACCTGGTGAGCCGACAATTCTGGTGGCCCCAAATGAAAAAAGACATATCTGAATTTCTAGGGTCGTGCCCCACCTGCATCATGGCAAAGAAAAGGGGTGGGAAGCCACCAGGGCTACTGCAACCATTGCCCACCGCCTCCAAACCCTGGGCGGTTATGTCGATTGACTTTATAGTGGAGTTACCCCCCTCGCAAGGGAAAACGGTGATCTTGGTGGTCGTGGATACGTTTTCAAAGCAGGCACACTTCATACTATGCAAAAAACTCCCCATGGCCAAAAAGCTAGCCTATCTATTTTTCCACCACATGGTTAGGCTCCACTCATTCCCCGAGAAGGTCATTAGCGACCGTGGCCCGCAGTTTGTTGCCAACTTCTGGCGGGAGTTTTGTAAAATGGCTGGAATAGAACAAGGGTTGAGCTCGGCCTATCACCCCCAGACAGACGGACAAATGGAGAGAGTGAACGGGCTTCTAGAGCAGTACCTACGGTGCTATATCAATTAACAACAATCCAATTGGGTCGAGCTGCTCCCGTTCGCCGAATATGGCTACAACAACAGCCTGCACAGCTCAACCAAGGCCTCACCATTTTAAATTGTGCACAGCTACGAAGGGAAGCCTTTCCCAACACTGCCTGCTGGAGAGGGAACAGCGCCACCTAGCTCCTGCAGGCAGTGGTGGGAAGGAGTCCGGAAAGGGTGGGAGGTGATCCAGGAGAATCTCGAGGCTGCAAAGAGGACTACAAGGCCCAGTTTGACAAAAAACACTCCCCGCAGTGGGAGTTCAAGGAGCAAGACAGCGTGTTCCTGTCAACCAAGAATCTCCCCTTGCCTCAAACCTGCAGAAAGCTAGCATACAAGTTCCTGGGACCTTTTAAAATAAAAAGGGTAATCAACAAGGTGACAGTAGAACTGGAATTGCCCAAGTTGTTTAGTAAGATCCACCCTGTTTTTCATTGCAGCCTTCTTCGCAAAGATCCTGGACCCACGTGTTGGCACCCCTGCCCTCCAGAGCCACCTCCTATTCAAGTGAAGGGCCAGAGCCACCATGAGGTGCAAGAAATCCTGGACTCCAGGGTCCAAAGGGGGGTGCTATACTATTTGGTTCGATGGAAATACTGCGATGAATGGGTCAAATCCACCGACCTACGGGCCCCCCATCTTCTGAAGAAATTTTACCTACTGCACCCAGACAAACCCTGAGCACGAGCTTAGGGGGGGCAGTACGTCAGACATTGTAACTGCTTTAACCTGATCTTAGTTGCTTGACATGACTAATGCCATCTTGGTTGCTATTACTAACCCTGATCTTTAAACTGTGCATTTCAAACACAGAGAGGAGATTGTAAATCCCAGGGGAGGAATTTCTCATGGTATTCCCAGGCGCTCCAAGCCTTTGAAGATGGTATGCTTCAAGGTAACCAGCAGGGAGCCTTCCTGGGAAGGAGATAAGGGAGTATGGGAACAGACAACTGTCTCTCAGGGTGTGAGAATGCTTCTATTGTTATGTTATTATCTTCTACATAAGCCCAGGGGCAACCTTGGAATGTATCATACTCAATCTGCTTCTATCCCAGACCACTAGTTCTCAAATAAATGGATTAATTTTGCAACAAAATGATTCGTGCTTATTTCGACGTTCAATGTCTGACACCCGACTGAATTGGCGAATTACCGACCGGTCTCTAATTTACCGTTTCTTGGTAAAATTATTGAGAGGGCAGTGGCGTTGCAGTTGCAGGTTTTCTGGATAACGCTTCCATCCTAGACCCTTTCCAGTCCGGCTTTCGCCCAGGTCATGGGACGGAGACAGTGCTGGTCGCCTTGGTAGATGACCTCCAGCGGCATCTGGACCGAGGCGGCGTGGCGGTGATGATGTTATTAGATCTGTCGGCCGCATTCGATACGGTTGACCATCAGCTACTGACCCGCCGCCTTGCCGACATAGGGGTTAGGGGGCTAGCCCTACAATGGCCTTCCTCCTTCCTCAAGGGTCAGGGACAAAGGGTGGCAATCGAAGGTGAGCTGTCCCAAAGGCACACACTAGATTATGGGGTGCCGCAGGGAGCAGTTTTCTCCCCGGTGCTATTTAACATCTATATGCGCCCCCTTGCCCAGATTGCCTGGAGGTATGGGCTTGGGTGCCATCAATATGCAGATGACACCCAGCTCTATCTGCTAATGGATGGCCAGCCTGACTGCGTTCCAGGGAATTTGGACCTGGCATTGCAGGCCGTGGCAACTTGGCTTAGGCTGAGTGGGCTGAAGCTGAACCCGACAAAGACAGAGGTCCTTTGCGTGGGTCGCGGCGCCCTAGGGAGGGAAATACCTCTCCTGGTTTTTGACAGTGTGCCTCTGAAAGTGGCGCATCGGGTCAAGAACTTGAGAGTCCTACTGGAGCCTTCATTATCAATGGAGGCCCAGATAGCAGCCACTGCCAAGTCGGCGTTTTTCTATCTGAAGCGGGCAAGGCAGTTGGCTCCCTTCCTGGAGCGCCGGGACCTAGCAACAGTGATCCATGCAACGGTCACCTCAAGATTGGACTACTGTAATGCCCTCTACATGGGGCTGCCTCTGTGCCGAACCTGGAAGTTGCAGCTGGTGCAGAACGTGGCAGCTAGGCTGATATTGGGGCTCCCAAAATGGGAGCACATACAGCCAGGGCTACGCGAACTGCACTGGTTGCCAGTTACTTACCGGGTTCGTTACAAAGTGCTGGTTATTACCTTTAAAGCCCTATATGGCCAAGGACCTGCCTACCTGAGGGATCGTCTCTCCCCATACGAACCCCAGAGAGCACTGAGGTCAGCAGGGAAGAACCAACTGACTATCCCTGGACCAAAGGAGGCCAAACTTCAAAACACTCGTACACGGGCCTTCTCCATCGCAGCTCCACACCTATGGAACCAGCTTCCGGAAGAAGTACGAGCCGTGCGGTGCCTTGACCAGTTCCGCAGGGCCTGCAAGACCACCCTTTTCAGGATGGCCTTTGCTGGCTGAGAGACTACTGTTGGGTGACTTTCGCTACTATCATTTTATAAATGGAATTAGCACCTGGAAATCTGTATTGTATTTGGTTAATTGGAATGTTTTAAAGCTAATGTGATTTTAAACTTTGTATAACTATATGAAAATGTTGTTAGCTGCCCTGAGCCCGCTTCGGCGGGGAGGGCGGGATATAAAATTTTTTTATTATTATTATTATTATTATGAAAAACTGTATGTCCCCAAGACTTTGCGCAGGGAGGTTTTACAGCATTGCCACTGTAGCAAATTGTCCGGCCATTTTGGGTACGTAAAAGCCCTGCACTTAGTCAACAGGCAGTTCTGGTGGCCACACATGAAAAAGGACATTTCAGAATTTGTAGCTACCTGCCCGGTGTGCATAATGGCAAAGAAAAGGGGGGGGGGGGACACCAGGTCTCCTCCAGCCAACTCCCACGGCTGAACGCCCTTGGTCAGTGGTCTCTATGGACTTCATAATGGAATTACCCGTGTCCCAGGGACGAACCGTGATACTAGTAGTGGTGGACACCTTTTCAAAGCAAGGCCACTTTATCCCCTGCAAAAAATTGCCAACTTCTGGCGGGAGTTTTGCAAGTTGACAGGCATGGAACAAGGGCTAAGCTCTGCATATCACCCCCAGACGGACGGACAGAGGGAACGAGTGAACGCCCTTCTAGAAGAATATTTATGGTGCTATGTTAACTACCAGCAGTCCAACTGGGTGGAGTTACTGCCATTTGCTGAATATGGGTACAACAATAGCCTCCACAGCTCCACCAAAACAACACCATTTAAAATTGTAAATGGCTATGAGGGGAAACACTTCCCACTGTTACCCAGCAACAGTGGAACCCAACCCCCCACTTCATGCCAGCAGTGGTGGGAGACGTTGGGAAAAGGATGGGCTGTAATCCAAGACAACCTGGGACAAAAAGCACTCTCCGGAGTGGGAATTCAAAGTAGGAGAGACAGTATTCTTATTCACCAAGAACTTACCATTGGCACAAACATCCAGAAAACTAGCCTACAAGTACTTAGGGCCATTCAAAGTAAAACGGGTGATCAATAAAGTAACAGTGGAGTTAGAACTGCCTAAACTGTTTAGTAAAATTCACCCTGTTTTCCATTGCAGTCTTCTTCGGAAAGATCCGGGGGCTGGCATCCCGGCTCTCCAGAACCCAAACCTATTCAAGTGAAGGGTCAGAGTCACCATGAGGTCCAGGAAGTGCTGGATGCCAATACGAAGAGGGGGGGTACTATTTTACTTAGTCTGTTGGAAATATTTCCCCCCTAGCTGTGATGAATGGGTAAAATCTTAGGGCCTTAGGGCCCCCCCTCCTTCTCAAAAGATTTTACCTACTGCACCCAGACAAACCCCGAGCAGGAGCTTAGGGGGGGCAGTATGTCAAGCAAAGTTTTATCTTACTATGACTGTCTATGTTTATCAGAATATAACTGCCATGCTGTAACTAATACTAACCATGAAACAAAGCTGAGGCACATCAAAGTAGAGAGTTAGCTGGCGCCTCCATCCTGCACCTCTTTCAGTTTTACTAACAAATGCAGGAATTTGTTCTTTGAAGATAAAGCCTCCAGGGACATTTTTCCAGGCCAGGCCAGGCCTGGGCCCAGGAAGAATAACCGCAGGGAGATAAAGAAAGTACTGTGTGAATTTTCACATGTGAATACAGGAGTGTTTAGTAATTGTAGCTTTGTTGATAGAACCTTTGATGTGCCACCTTTAAGTATGCTTCTGCTATTACTCTGTATCAGTTCCAATTCTTGACCTGGGCGTCTGTGGCTTCAACCAGGGCCTTGTGCAGGAATTCTAGGGGGTGGGCGGGAGACTTGGGGAATGAGCTTCTCTTGCCCCCTTCTTCTGCCTGGGCGAGGTGTTTTCGGGTGTCCCAATGGGCGGGGGGGAGGTCTGCTGCTTTGCCTCCTCGGTTGCCTGGGCATCTGTGGCTTCAACCAGGGCCTTGTGCAGGAATTCTAGGGGTGTGGGCGGGAGACAGGGAATGAGCTCCTCTTGCCCGCTTCTTCTGCCTGGGCGAGTGTTTAGGGAGTCCCAATGAGCGGGGGCGGGGGGGGGAGTCTGCTGCTTTGCCTCCGTTTGCCCTGGGCATCTGTGGCTTCGACCAGGTCCTTGTCCATGAATTCTGGGTGGAGGAGGGTGGGTGGGCCTTGCGGAAGGAGCTCCTCTTGCCTCCTTCTTCTGCCTGGGCGGTGTTTCGGGTGTCCAAGGAACGGGGGGTGGTGGTGGGGGGAGTCTGCTGCTTTGCCTCCCCGGTTCCCGGGGCGTCTGTGGCTTCAACCAGGGCCTTGTGCAGGAATTTGGGGTGGGAGGGGGGGCAGGGAGACTTGGGGAATGAGCTCCAGTTGACTCCTTCTTCTGCCTGGGCGAGTGTTTCGGGTGTCCCCAGGGAACAGGGGTGGGGGGGAGTCTTCTGCTTTTTCCTCCCCAGTTGCCTGGGCATCTGTGGCTTCGAGTAGGTCCTTGTCCATGAATTCTGGTTGGAGGAGGGGTGGGTGGACCTTGGGGAAGGAGCTCCTCTTGCCCCTTTCTTCTGCCTCGGCGAGTGTTTTGGTTGTCCCAGGAAGTGGGCCGGAGGGGGGTGGGAGTTGTCTGCTTTGCCTCCCTGGTAGCCTGGGTGACTGTGGCTTCAATCAGGGCCTTGTGCAGGAATTCGAAGGGGGGGCGTGGCGGGGGACTTGGGGAATGAGCTCCTCTTGCCCCCTTCTTCTGCCTGGGCGAGTGTTTTCGGTTGTCCCAGGGAGCAGGGCAGGGGGTGGGGGGGTGGGAGTCTGCTGCTTTGCCTCCCCGGTTGCCTGGGCGAATGTGGCTTCAACCTGGGCGTTATGCAGGAATTCTAGGGGGTGGGCGGGAGACTTGAGGAAGGAGCTCCTCTTGCTCCCTTTTTCCTGCCTGGGTGAGTGTTTCGGTTGTCCCAGGGAGCAGGGCGGGGGGGGGGGGAGTCTGCTGCTTTGCCTCCCCCATTGCCTGGGCATCTGTGGACTTCAACCAGGGGCCTTGTGCAGGAATTCTAGGAGGTGGGGCGGGAGACTTGGGGAATGAGCTTCTCTTGCCCCCTTCTTCTGCCTGGGGCGAGTGTTTCAGGTGTCCCAATAGGCGGCGGGGGGGGGGGGGGAGTCTGCTGCTTTGCCTCCCCGGTTGCCTGGGCATCTGTGGCTTCAACCAGGTCCTTTCCCATGAATTCTGGGTGGTGGGGGGTGGGTGGGCCTTGGGGAAGGAGGATCCTCTTGCCCCCCTTCTTCTGCCTGGGCGAGTGTTTAGGGAGGTCCCCAGGGAGCAGGGGCGGGGGGTCTTGTTGCAGGAATTCTGGAGGGGGGGGCTTTGGGGAATGACCTCCTCTTGCCCCCTTCTTCTGCCTGGGTGAGTGTTTCGGGTGTCCCCAGGGAGCGGGGGGTGGGGGGGTGGGAGCCTGCTGCTGTTCCTCCCTGGTTGCCTGGACATCTGTGGCTTCAACCAGGCCCTTGTGCAGGAAATCTGGAGGGGGGCGGGGGGGGGGGACTTTGGGGACCTACTCTTGCCCCCCTTCTTCTGCCTGGGCGAGTGTTTTGGATGTCCCAGGGAGCGGGGTGGGGAGTCTGCTGCTTTGCCTCCCAGGTTGCCTGGACGTCTGTGGCTTTCAACCAGGTCTTTGTGCAGGAATTCTGGTGGGGGGTGGGGGGTGGGGTGGGCTTTTGTCCCCTTCTTGTGCCCGGGCGAGTGTTTCGGGGTATCCCAGGGAGCAGAGCGGTGGGGGGGGGGGGGAGGGAGTCTGCTGGTTTTCTTCCTGGGTTGCCTGGGCGTCTGTGGCTTCGACCAGGTCTGGGGGGGGGGGGGGTTGCCTAGGGGAAGGAGCTCCTCTTGCCCCCTTCTTCTGCCTGGGTGAGTGTTTCGGGTGTCCCAGGGAGCGGGGGGTGGAGTCTTCGGCTTTGCCTCCCCGGTTGCCTGGGCGTCTGTGGCTTCAACCAGGTCCTTGTGCAGGAATTCTGGGGAGAGGGGGCTTTGAGGCATGATCTCCTCTTGTTCCCCGGCGAGTGTTTCGGGCGTTGGGGGGTGCTGCCGTCTCCTGGCTCCGTCCGGCAGGGGGCAGCCTCGGCCCGCGTTGGGCGTCTCCGGCAGCAGCAATCCTGGGTGGGGGGCGGAGGCGGAGGCCCCTCCCCTTGGGGCGGCGATTGGCTGCGTGGGGCGGGGGGCGGGGCGAGGCGGGGCGTCGGGGCGGCGAGGGGAGCGCGCGGGCAGTCGGGCCGAGGCTGCCGCCGGGCAGGGCGCGGGATGGCAGCGGCGGCGGCGGCGGCGGCGGGCGGGGGGCTGCGGGGGCGGGCGGCCTCCTCCTCGGGGCGGGCAGGGGAGGGCCGTGAGGGAGGGGGTGGGGCCGCGGCGGAGGATGGCCGCGGCGGAGGCTGGGCGGGGGTTGCTGCTGCTGCTGCTGCTGCTGCTGGGGGCCCTGGGCCCGATGGCGCCGCTCGCGGGGGCCAAGACCCTCCAGCCCGTCGCCTGGACCGCGCACAACCCCAAGTAGGTGCCTCGCGGGGGGCGGGCGGGCGGGCTTCACCTGCCCAGGTGAGGCGGGGGGGGGGGCGGCTGCGCCCTTTGTCTCTCTGGCCCGCCGCGGAAGGGGGCGGGGTCGCGGTGGGGGGGGGCGGCTGGGCCGGGTGGCGCCGAGGAGCGGATGCCGAGGAGGACTCCCGCCAGCCGCTCTACCCTGCCCTCCGCCGGCGCGCCTTGGGCCCGAAGGGGCAGGCGGAGGGGAGCGGCCTTGGCCCTGCTGCTTGGCCGCCGCGGCTCCTCCCCCTGGGGGCCCCAGGAGCTGCGGGGGGGGGAGTCTGGTCTCCTGCTCCTCTTCGGGGGAGGAGGGGCCCCAGCGCCGAGGGCAGGGCTGCAGCTGAAGAGCGGGGGGGGGCGCCCCCCCAGAGAGCAGCTGGGGAGGAGGGAAAGAGGAAGCGGGGGGGGCCAGATCTCAAGGCAGGCTGGCTGAGGGGGGGGGGAGAGAAGGGGTGAGGCGGGGGGGGGGGAGAACCTGCCAAGTCCTTGCAGGTCCTTTGCTTATTGAATCCTGGGGAACTCCCGCCCCCCCCCCCCACCTAAGATGACATTTGTCTGCTCTTCCCTC
Source organism: Heteronotia binoei (assembly GCF_032191835.1). Classification (NCBI taxonomy): domain Eukaryota; kingdom Metazoa; phylum Chordata; class Lepidosauria; order Squamata; family Gekkonidae; genus Heteronotia; species Heteronotia binoei. The sequence goes on from NC_083233.1 coordinate 1,073,340, forward strand.
TTGCGCCCTATTTCAGCAGACGGGATGGAAGAGTTTCTGGTCAATCTCTTAAATCGGAGATGTTAACTAAGGAATATTTGCTGCTGCGTGTGCAATTGTAGGCAAAAGAGAGAACTGCAAAATACTGAAAAACGATTTTTTGGGGGGCGGGGGCTCCACTCAGATTTCTCTGGATTTTGAGTAGCCACTGATCAGGTGTTGTCTTTCCGGTGGCCTCATCTTTAGGCTATTCCGGATGTTCAGAGTTGTTGCCTGGGGTGTGTTCTTTCGACAAGCTCAGAGTGAGGTAGTCAGACTTTGTGGCCCAGACTTGCTTAAATCCCCTCCTTGCGACGCAAGAGTTTATTGGTCCTGCCCAGCTTCTACGCTGCTCATTAAAAGAAAACAAAACGTGTGAGTTTAGAAATGGGGTTTGGGTGTCCTAAATATACTTGGTTAGGGATGCGAATGGGATAAGCAGAGCGTCAGTTTGATTTTGTGAAATTTGTCAGGTTGAGTAGTTGAGCCTGTTAAAATGGCCCGTCCTGCAGTGTAGGGCTGTACCTGCTCTCTTAAAGAGAAGCCCTCCTGGTTCACTGGGGTTTAATCCCAGGGGAGAGATTTCAGTCTTTGTCAGGTTACATTTTGTCTGGAAAGTTAGACTGCTGCCAGTAACAAAGGTGACCTACGAGCTGTTTTCTGTTGGGATGTTGTGGGTTTGGTTTGTTGTTGTGGAATGGAATGCTCTCCACACGGCAGCAGCTGCTTCCTAGCTGTATGGGGGGGTGGCGGGGTAGGAAGTGTCTTGGTAGGAGGGTTTCTGAAGCATGGCATTCCTCGTGGCCCAGGGCTTGGGGGAGGTGACAGTGAGGGCTGGGATCCTGCAGAACACTCCTTTTTCTGACCGGAAGGTGTTCGGCTGGTTGTGACCTGATGGCACCTCTGCTCTGCGGCATTCTCAGTTTAGGACCCTTGGGAATCCCAGAAAAGGCTTCCGGGTGCATCACCACCCCAGAAATACTTCACTCCAACATATGATACAAAGTGTCTGATAATTGTTGAAAATAAAGCAGTACTGTTTTTTCATTGCACTGAGCAGCTCTGTTGTAGAGAAGCCCTTTGAACGGTACTTGTCAGCTGGGGCCCTTGCTCCCAACACTCCCGGGCACCTGAGCACCCAGCCAAAAGGAGCAAAGTGATTTGCTGGCTCTCGAAGGATCCTGCTGTCTGGGCGTGGGGGTGTGCTGGAGGTGGAGCGTTTAGTCACTGACAGAGATGTGATTTCATAACAAGTGTGTGAGTTCTCACAGGGGCAAGGGATTGGGTGTGTTAAGGTGGTGGTTCTTTAACACGTTGGTGTGGGAATGGCGGTGAACTTGTTCTGCCTTTTAGGGGCCCCTCACGAAGAAATTTCACGGTACTTTTCCCTTTTTCTTTTAACCTCTGGGTCCCGTGCAAGCGCCTGCCTGCCCTGCTTCTCTCCTGGCCAAAGTTTCCCAAGGAACTTTGTGTGGTGGAGGCCTTGACTCTCCTCCATTTGGTTCTCAGCGGAGGGAGCCCTGCAAGCTGGGCAAGGCTGCGAGGGGAGCGACTGGGCGGGGGGGGCGGGGGGTCGGTCGTCATCTTGAACCAGCGTCCTTGGAGCTGCTGTCCCAGTTGTCTCTCCCAATATCGGATAAGTGAATGTTGAATAAGTTTATGTGGCATTATTGAGCAGCAGGCTGGATTCCCCGGCCATTTTGCTTTTTTAGAGGGAGGCCCAAATTTGTTGCCAAGCCTCATGGAACTCCCTGTTCATCTTCTCTTTTGGGTGTGGTGATGCCCCCCACCCCAGTAGAGGGGGAGGTGGGGGCTTAATTTTCCCTCTCCAGGCCTCTTTTTCTATGACTTTCTTCTCCACAGAAGAGAGGTGGTGTAGCCAGTGTGGTGTAGCAGTTAAGAGAGGTGGACTCTAATTTGGAGAAATGTGTTTGATTCCGTGCTCCTCCTCCGCATGCAGCCAACTGGTGAACTTGGGCCAGTCCCAGTTTTCTTAGAGCTCTCTCAGCCCCACCTACCTCACAGGGTGTCTGTTGTGGGGAGAGGAAGGGAAGGAGATTGGAGGCCACTCTGAGTGAAGGGCGGGGTATAAATCCAACTCTGCTTCATAAGGGCCTGTCTACTTCTCCATTCTCTTTCATCTGTTTAAAACAATTTTATTTAGTAACATATGGTAACAATATCTATTTCTTGCATTGTTAATAACTTCTTTTTATCTATCCCATATATTACTTTCTAACCACCCCTCCCCCCGTTACTTGACTCCCGCCGGTGTTATTTACTTAAAATACTAATATTTAAAGGTACCCTTAACTAATAAAAACAAAGATTAATGTTCTTCTTCCTTCTAAGACTTAATCATTATCAAAAATTCTCTTTCATCTGAAAATTATTCCTGTAACTTCTGAATATAATACCCAAACAAAATTGTGCCGTTGCTAGTAAAGCTTGTGGCAGCAAGACAACTTTTATGTCCATAACAGAGTTTGAAGAGGAGGTTGGGTGTTTGTGTGTCAGATATGAGTCTTGTGAGGTTTGCCAAATCTCTGGGGGATCATGTCTGCTGAGGGCTGTTTGTTGGGAGTTTGCTCCCATAAGGGATCCGCTTGCCATTTTGGTAGCCTTTTGGAGGGAATGCTGGGGCATTTGGATCTCTGTTCACACAAACGCTGCCTCCAGGTGATGCAGTGCATTTAGAGGGGGGGGGCATTCTAGTGGGAGACAGCTTGGCTCTTGCAGCTAGGAGCAGCCCAGCAAGAGGCAGTGAGTTAAGGAAGTTGGATTTATAAGTAGCATTTTGGAGTTTTTTGACATGGCAGTTCTTGTATTTTTAAAAACATGGGAAAAGGGTGAAACTGAGATTGTGTCTGGAAGCATCTTGGGTGTCTGCAGCCCTTGGGATAAAAGAACAGTGTAGCCCCTGATGTATTGATGTGGGCAGAGCTGGTCCCAGGAGGAGCTCTGATTTCCGACCGCTTGCAGCTGCAGAACTCTTTCCCCAGACTAGGCTAACAGGACTCCAGTCTTCAAACACCCGAGAGGGTGGGCTGGTGTCTGCAGGGGCACTGCCGGGGGGGGGGCACTCCAGCCTGTCTTCTTGGCACTGAGGATGCTGGGGGGGGGGGGAGAGGATGATGGAAGGTGGGGTAGAGGCCTTGGCCACCATAACAGAAGTAATGCCGAATGCTCTGCCTTGATCACCAGGCTAAATGGATTTCAGCCATCCTGCAATGTTGTTAAAATACATGGCATAATGTAAAGCTTTCTTTCTAATTTGGAGTTATTAGATAACGGATTTGAGGTGGCAGACAAAAGCCCAGTTATTGGCTTGCTCACGGCTGTCCAGGCTGCAGGTTTTCCTTGGTGTCCTGTGATTATGTCAGGTTCAGGTACTGAAGTTGTTGGAGAAGATCAGAGACACGTAACTGATGGTAATTGGACTGACTTGTTACATACCAGTAATAGCAGTCTATCTAAGGAGCAAGAGTTCTGCCAGCAGGACTTTTAAAGGGATTCCTTCAAAATTCATCCCAGGTTTTTAAGGCATTCTCTGTAGTGGCTGGTCCAAAGATAATTCTTCATTTTAATGCATTGTTTTAGACCTATTATATAGCCCAGTGCGTTCTCTGTGCAGACCAGACAATCTGCATGGGTGGACTTTGAATTTGCAGTAACCAGCCAGGAAGTGCTCTTACCTGGATAGCCCAGGAGGCTGGCCTGATTTTGCCAGATCTCTGAAGCTCAGCAGGGTTGGTGCTGGCTAGGCTTCAGTGGGCGACGCCCCCTCCCCCTGGAAGTCCCAGGTTGCTCTGCAGGGGCAGGTGATGGCAAACCCACTTCTGCCTTGGAAGCCCAGTGAGAAGTGGCCACAAGTCAGGTGACTATGAGGGCACTTCCCCCCACCAGCCAGGAAAGAGACCTTCGGGTTAGGGTGGGGTCACAAAAAGTGGGGGGTGGATTCTGCCCTTGGGGTTATTGGGAGACTAATGGGAAATAAAGCCAGCAATATCACAATGCTGTGGCGCAGCCCATTTGGGAAGCCGGCAACTACAGGCCTGTTCACTGTACTTCAAAAAGGACTTTTTGTAGTGGTCCATACAGGACGGAAAAGAGCCACAAAAGCAAGGCGGGGGAAGGTGGAAGAGCTTGAGGGCAGCAGCGCAGGTTAGAAAACAGATGAGTGCAGGAAGACTGTAATGCAGGGTCAGAAAAGTATGATGTGTGTAATTGATAAAGATGATCTTTCTCTCTCTGAGTAAACGAACTGATTATCTGATGAAATAGATGGTTGTGCCATTTTGGAGAGGCAGAAGAGATTACTGCTTCATAATTAACTCAGAGAACTCACTGCCACAAGATGTGGTCTGGCCATCAGGTTATATGATGGGGTTTTTGTGGGGGGCGGGAGGCAGGAAGGATGATCATTGTATTTATATTCTGCCCTTTTCCATTATGAAGGACAAGATTTCCCCAATCATCTACACTTTCCCCCCCAGTAAGCTGGGTACTCATTTTACCTGTTAGCAGCTGTTAAATAAGGCAGTCGAATGAAACATCCACGGCCAGAGTCGGGTGAATATCAGGGGAGATTGCCAGCTTTTCCCTGCCTGAGCCTCAGCCCCAGTGTGTTAATTGCACCACCTTCTACGCGCGCACACACACCCCCGGCAAAGGGGGCAAGAGGGCCCTTCCTTCCAGCTCTTCTTTCGCAGGGGTGGCTCTGGAACCTGATGCTGGGGGAGGGCTTGGGTTTTGGTTGGTCAAAAGTGGCTTGTTCAAGATGGCTTCTTAATTCAGATTAATCAGTTGATGGAGTGGTGGCTAGCTACTTTTATTTAGATTGTCAGCTTTTATTATTGGAGTTGGGTTGCTGATGGTTGGGGGTTCTCAGATGTTGTTTTTGTGCAGGATATTTTAATGGGTTCACTGTGAGGTGAAGAAAGGCAGCAAAGAAGAATTGTAATAAAACGGGGGGGGGCAGGGGGACCTGGTTTTGCTTTGTTTTCCTGAGGATAGATCAAAGTTGGCATCTAGTAGACAATGTAAGCTTTTGTGTGCTAAAAGCACACTTCATCATTTGTCTAATGATAAAGTGTGCTTTTAACACAGGGAAGCTCACATTCTGAATACAACTTTGTTGAGCTTTCTTGAAGGTATTCCTGGACTCCAGTTTTGTTCTGTTGCTTCAGGCCAACACAGCTGCCGGCCCACCTGGATCTTCCTGAAGATGCTTTTTAGTTTTTTCCAGTGGGAAGATTAGAAGCTCTGGAGAACAGTGAAAAGAAAGCCTTATGTGAAATATGTCTCCTTTGGTTGTGACTAAAATGCTTTGTAAGGTGAGACGTTGGTCTGCTCACAAATAAGGTTTTTGTTATTTAGTGGCACTTACACCTAGGGAAGTGATTTAGGTTTGCAGTTTTAGTTGCTCAATATGGAGTGTAAAGATTTTTACCTAAGAGAATATGTATGTCCTGTGTATACTGCAGATAGAATATTTTCAGGGATATCATTAGTGTTTAAATGTAGCTAACATTGCCTACAATTAATCTGAGTGGTGGGGAAGAGTTTGGTGTGTTCTATAGTATCCCTGAAGAAGTTGCTACTTTTGCTGTAAGTGAAACTGTTTCCATCAAAATATTCTACCTTTTGTTTGCAAATTTGTGTTATATTTTCAGCTTTTATTTTTCTACCTCTTTGATGGCAGAAACAAAGATGACACGTGCTGAGGCAGCATAGAGATGGTGTGGCAGTTTGTGGCTCTTTCAGTTACTGAGTATATTTGTAATTTTGCTTATGGGAAACTAAGGCATTTGTACTTTTAAAATTTTATAAACAGGCCTTTCGTACAACTTCATATGCTCAGTTATAAGCGTATTCAACCATAAAATGTTGTTGAAATACCGGAATATGCATAGGTCTGATAATGAAGTCATAGTGCATACAATCTCTCTCTCCACCCCTCCCCCTGTTGCAGAAATTTTCTCTGGGGGGAAATGGGGAATAAACAGCACTTGCTATATGGTTTCAGAATTTCTGGGAATGTTTTCTCTAAGCTTGTTGCTTTCTTGGTTTGCTGATTCTGGCTGATCGTACTTGGAAAGAGGGTGCTGTGGGGGAAGAGGAGGAGGGTCCCTTTTCTTACCCTTGTTCTTTAGCTGAGATGTTAGTTTGGGAGAGGACCAGGAGTCCAAGAGGGGGCTTTATGCCCCTTTGCCTGACGAGGGAGCAGGAAGACTATTACAGAGTTAAATATCTGTGTAGTGCATTTTTTTAAATCCCACCCTTTCTCCAAGCAGCTTGGAGCAGTGCTCTCTGGCCTTCCAGCCCCTCATGCAGGAGTGTGTGAGAGAGAGATGGGCCTGAAGGTCACCCCGTGAGCTGTATGGCTGAGCAGGGGTTTGAACCTGCTGTTACCCTACATTGGCTCTCACTGGTCTTGGGAGGAGCACAGGATTCTGACATGAAATCTGAGCCAGAACAGAGACCTCGACAAATGCGCACCTGCCTCTTCGCCAAGCGAGGAAGTAGCCTGGCTGGTCTGGGTCTTTAAAGGTTAGCCTAACTCCTGCCTCTCCAGCACTTTGCCCTAGAACACCCTCCCCCCCCATTCTAGGAAGTGGGACTCCTTTTTATGGGGGTCACCATGATGTTTTTCCCACTTAGGAAGTGTGTGACTGAGCACAACATTTGGTTTTCTTCCAGTGGGTTAAGCTGTTTTGATTGGATTTATTGCTAATCTCAATGGGCCACCTGAGCACTGGGTTGAGGTGGAGCTTGAAGCTCTGGTGGGTGAGGGGGGCGGGCATTGTGTGCCTTCGGCTCCCCCCACTTCTGTCTTTTGGTGGGTCTGGTCTCTCCTGCTCATCTGTCTCGTGGTTTTGTGCTTTTACTCTCCTGCCATCTTCCTGCGGGGCATTTGCATATCCCCTTCTTGTTCAAGCAACAAAACCTCCACGTTTGGCCCGGCACCAAACAGATGTTGCTGTCAGCCTTTGTGCTTTGTTCTCATGGACTGAAATGTGGCTTTTCAGGAGAGAAAAATCTGCTTGTGTTGAACTAGGAGACTTCTCTAAACAGCCCTTTCTAGCAACGCAGTGGCTTTCCCCATCTGAGTAGCCTTTTGCAAGCAAGAGTGCAGAGTTGTTGGTCGGGAAGAGCATTTGGCTGCCTTTGACTCAAGGGCTGAAGCGCCATTCTTTGTTTCCTTCTGTTGTAGTGATGCCGGCTGAGCGCAAGGAGGAGGAGAGAGGCAGTTTGTTCCTCGAGGAGTCAGTGCTGGTGGGGTGAAGTTTCCGTTGTGCTAAGAACTCCCAGGCCCAGCTAGCTGCAGGAATGGGAAGAGGCAAAACCTATTCTAGCTCCTTCCCCAGTTCCAAAGAAGCCCCCAGCTGATGAAGTTGGTGGGGATGAAGCAGCTTCTTCCAGCGTGGGCAGTGCCAGTCCTGGCGCCCGCTTGGTGCTGCCCTCGCGTGCTCTCTTTTGAAGGCTGCGTCCCTGAGCCTGTCTGCTCTGCCATGTGTGCTGCTCCAATGCAGCCTGGGCCCTGATCCATTAGGGCCTGCAAGGAATGCCCTCTTGTCTCTTGCTGTCCACAGGGCCTTTGTGAGTGCGGCAGCAGTTTGTGGTCATGACTTGGCCACAGGCAGCTTTGTGTGTGTGCACACAAGCAAAAAAAAATCTCGAGGGTGGGCTGTGACTCCTCCACAGCCCCCCCCTTCCAGCCTCGGGAACTCCGTAATCTGCACTTGGGCTTTGATCTGTCCTCCCCCCACAGCCTCCGAACAGATGGGCTGGAGGTGGCTGTCTACCTGTCTGTTTCGCCCATGAGAGAAGCAGATGGATGCTAGTCCTCCATCCAAAAGGAGGGAGCTCTGACTGCGGTGGGATTAAGGTGCAGTCGCTTCTCAGGCCCCACGTGGGAAGGAGTCTGCCGCTGGGCAGCCCAGCTGTGCTGAAGAGGCCACTTCAGGAGGGACGCCCTGCAGCTTGTCAGACACATCCCAGGCCTTCCTCTGGCTTGAAAGAGCTGGCGCTTGCTTGCTTCTGAAAGGGGGGATTTACAGCCCCTTTTGCCCTTGCCAATAAAAGCAGGGCTCCTTTCTTGGGCACAGCGTCTCCCCCCTCCCTCATCTGGAGCCATTATCCAAGGGATTTGTGTCACTCCTGAGTTCCCTTTCACTGTGCGACTTTCCTGTCATGTTTCTAGTTCCTGGGGCTGAATGGGCCGCCATAGGAAGAGAGATTTGGCAGGAGACCAGTTGCTCCGGCCCAGAGCTGCAGCTTCTCTTCCCCTCTGCCTAAGAGGCTGCTGAAGGCAGTGCGGGCCACGGAGGGAGGGAGCAGCTGCTGGTTGGGATCTGATCTTTACAGCCGTTCTGGAGGGGGGCGGCCGGCCCTTTCTCAGCCAGGGAGCTTCATGGCTCCTTAGAGGGGGCAACCTGGTCCAACACGAGACCAGCACTTGAGACATGCAAGTGGACAGTCAGGTAGATGTGCCTCCAGGGCCTCTCTCTTAAGCAAAGGGCTATCTAAGTTGTTGCTGGCCATGGTGGAGCATCTGCTTGGCCCGCCAAAGGTCCCAAGTTCAGTCCCTGCTGTCTCCAGTGGAAAAGGACCAGGCAGTGGGTGAAGGGAAGACCTTTCTCTGCCTGAGACCCTGGAGATCCACTGCCGGTCTGAGTAGACACGACTGGCCTTGCTGGACCAGGGGGGGGCTGATTCACTATAAGGCAGCCTCATGTATTCACATATACCTGTTTTCTAGTCTTCAAAGCTATCCTTTAAGGTTGACCAATATTATTGGACTTTGAAATTATAGGAGCTGAAATAGAATGGGTTTGCATTTATTATGCCTGATTATATATAGCCTTGCAGAGCAGAAATATTTATTGTTTATAGCCAAAGGCCATCACAATAGAAAATTAAGAACTTAATGATTGTGTGTACCAGTAGAACATCGTACCAGGGAAACAAAACTCAGTTCTGAAGCACTGATTTTAAAAGTTCATTTATTTTAAAAATGTGTGATTACTTGTACTACAAAAAATACATTGAAAATGCAATAAAAACTATATTGTTGAACAAATGCTGCCAGTGACTTCAAGGTCCACAAACATGTCAGCTAAGCATTAGTGAAAGGTCTGGTCTGCTGGGAGTGGCCTTAAGTGCTTTCTAGCTGTCTGTGATTGTAAAATTCAGAATGGCCAATCTGATTTGCTGTGAGTTTGATATGGGTAATGTGACCTAGTGCAGGGTGTGTGTGTGTATGTACATATGTTTATTAGAAGCAGGTGTTGAGTCACAAAGCAGAGGGCAGTCTTGAGTTTGCAGAAGTTCTTCTTTCTTAAGAATAAGTGTGGGGAGATGCTAGTGAAGGTATACCAGAAAGACCTCCTACCTTTCTCAGGGTGCCTTTGAGGCATAATTCAGAATTGAGGTTGTGTGCCAGTCCAGATGTGTGGAAGGTTAATTTTTTTTTTAGAAAAAGCACTATGCAGTATGTGCACTCTTTTGCTATAACCTACCTCTAAAAACGAAGTGGAGCCAAGGGGCAGCTCTGCTGCTTGGAGGCTCTGGAAGACAAAACTGTCCTTGACTGGTTCAGCGGAAGACAGCCTTTGCAGAGGGGAACATCTGGACTGTGATGCTGTGGGCCTTGTGAGAGAAGTCCCTTGGCTCAGGGGTGTCAAACTCATTTGTTATGAGGGCCAGATTTGACATAACTGAGGCCTTGTTGGGCCAGGCCATGTACCTATTTAAGATTAGGTGGCAGAAATACAGATTATAAAGGACACAGACAAATACAATTAAAATATATTTTTTAAAAACTTAAAACATGCTTAGAACATTAGCACTTGTTGGTCTTAAAGGTGCTTTCTTTGTATCTCTTTCGTGGGATCCAGGGAACTGGGAAAAGGAAGCTCTGGCTCTTTCCTTCCTTCCCCAGGGGGCCAGGAGGGGGAGGAGCCTCAGCCAATAGAAGGAAGAGACGCTTGGCTCAGTAGCTCTGCTGTTCGATTGAGAGAGCCTGGCAAAGGAGGAGCCTCAGCCAATGGAGAAAATAGAGGTTTTGATCTGTAGCTCCTTGTGTGATTGAGCAAGCCTTGCAAAGCAAGCTGTGATGCAGAAGGAAGCAAGAGAGAGGGAGAAGGAAACAGATGACAGCCAGTTGCTTTGGGGCAGGAGTCCTCCGGGGGCCTGATTTGGCCCTCGGGCCGCATGTTCAACACCCCTACCTTGGCTGGTCTTGCATGCTGAATAAAAATAGACACCAGGTACACAAGCAGGGAATAAGGGTGTGCACAAAAAAAGGTATATTTTGGGTTTAGGTGTACCAAACCCAAAAAATATCAGTGTATACTGATGCTCTTGAATCCCAGTATTAGTATGCTACTGGAATTCAGGAAATAATCAGTATTAGAGATGGGCATGGAACATGAAAATGGTGGTTCATTTCATTTCATGGTTCATTGCGTTGCCCGATCTAGTGTTTGGTTTGTTTCATTTTTTGTTTTTAAAATTCCTGAATGATTTGTGGTTCGTTGGTTTGTTCGTTGGTTGGGAAGGAATAGAGCAGCCCCAGAGAGGGCTGGAGACACCAAACTTGTGGCAAACTCTGCAGCTGACTCTCTCCTACCTTCTCTCAAAGTTTGTTGTGAATTAGATTTGAGGAGGCCCCCAAAGCAGGTTCCCCCAGTAAACTGCTCTCGTAGGAGTGTGTCAAGCTGGGGAAGGAAAGGGAAGCCGGCCTGCAGCTTCTAGTTAGCTTTATCCCCAGGAAGCTTGGAAACGAACTGTAAGCGACAGCTCTGCTCTCCCCAGACTGCTGCGCTTCTCTGGAACTGGAAACTGACCTGAAGTGCAGGGGGCTGGGGAGAGCAAAGCTTTAACAGTGAAAAGAATGGGAGGAGAAAGGAAGAAGTGACGTAGCTGAAGCACCCACATGGGTAGGCCCTGACCCCTAGAGCACCCCCAAAGCAGAGAATGTCAGGCAGAGAATGGCCCAAGGAAGCTCTGTGCCCCCTCCCCCAGCGACTCAGTTTCACCGAAAACTGCACAAAAGGGCAGGGGGCTGGGGAATCTTGGCAGCTCCAGTCTGGCTAGAAAAATGAAGGGAACACAAACCAAACTACATGCCAAGAAAAAAGGGCAGATTTATTTTCATGCTCAGGTGTGGCAGGATCAGAGGAACCAGTTTGGAACAAAGCACAAATTGGCCATCTTTAGCTGGAATCACGATTGGTTGTTCAGTTTGTGCCCATCCCTAATTGTCAGTTTTATTTGGCAGAACTACCTTTACATGGCAAGAAGTCATTAATCCCCCCCCCCCCATTTTGCTCCCAGCAGGGGGAGTAAAAGAGAGTTCTGAGATGGCTTCCTACCATATCAGTTGAACAGTGTGGCTGGCCCACTTCTCAGCTGATCAGTTGAAATGCCTTCGCTTGCTGAGGCTTCCCTTCACTTGCTGAACTATTTAAAGTTCCCTTTAAATCACTTTTGCACAGCCATTCTGTGCACAAGAAACCCGGAAGCGGTGTGAGTTCACCCAGAATGAGGATGGACTTATTCTGCTTCAGCTAGTGAAGCTGAGCTCAAATGAAGTAATATGAATAAATGAATAATATTGGTTTTTATTGGGACTCAGCTAGATCAATAGTCAAATCAGATGAGAAAATCTGATTTGTCTGAATAAATACTCCAAAAATACCAGTATATTTCACGTATTTATTCAGCTTGGTAGAACTCTTCCTTTCCTCATCTTAGCCTTGTGTTTAGCCCTTGCTTTTGAACCCTTGAGATATTTGTTAATTTCCAAGCCCGGAAGGCAGTGAGTCACTGGTGTCCACAGAGCTTCCCGGGGCCAACATTCGCTGCTTTGGGGATGCTCTACCTAGCACTGGGGTCAGGGCCTACCCATGTGGGTGCTTCAGCTACCGTAGTTCTTCCTTTTTCCTCCCAGTCTCTTCACTGTTAAAGCTGAACTTCAAGACAAGCTATCCAGAAAAATGACCTAATTATTGCCTTACAAATCGTTCCCTTTTAATGAGCTCTGTTGAGTTGCTTGGTCTGTTAAACACATTGCTCCTCTCTCTGCCTGCCTCTTCCCAAACCCAGCAATTCCCACAAGCTTTTCCAAATGTTTTCTCTTTCTGCTTAAGAATGGAGGCCCTTCTGGAAAAATACCTGGGCCTTGAGCCCTTTGGGGGAAGCGAGGCACAGCCCAACTCATGGTGCAGGCAGGCAGGCAGGCAGGCAGAAGGAAGGCCTCCTGGAGGAGACAAAGAAGTTTGGCTTGCAGAAATGATGATTGAGGGGTGACATGATAGAGGCTTACAAAAGTATAAGATAGGGAAGGTAGAGAAAGAAGTCCTTTCTCACAATACAAGAACTCCTGGGCACTCGGTGGAATTAAGGAGCGAGCAGTAGGTTTAGAGCAGATAAAAGGAAATACTTCTTCACCCAAAGAGTAATTAACACATGGAATTCACTGTCACAGGAATTGGAGGTAACTATAAGCATAGACAGCTTCATGAGGGGATTAGATAAACATATGGAGCAGAGGGCCATTAATGGCTATTAGCCACAAGATGTAAATGGAACACTATGGGACAGTAACGATTTGTTTTTCTGCTGTTTGGGGAACAACAGTGTGGTCGCAGAGTGTTGGACACAGAGTGTTGGACTGGATGGGCCATTAGCCTGATCCAATATGTCTCTTTTGTTCTTATAAGTTGCTTTGTGGGACCAGGAAAAGTGGATTCCTGAAAGAAGCGTCTAAATTTATTATAGGACAGAATCTCTGTTGTTTTGAATTTGTTAGTTCTTTAAATGGCATCTTAGAAGGTTTCTTGGTCTTCAGTCATTGGCTGTCTCCAGATCTCTTTCTTGGGCTACCAGCGGCTCATCCAGGTGGACACAGGGGATGTGGCTAAGTTCATGATGCCTAAATACAGCTTTCCTCGGGAGACCCAGAACCAAATCCCTGGTCTCTGCCATGAAGCAGACTTGCTTTGGTTTGGTTGGGCCAGTTAGACCTGCTGATCTTAAATGAATACTGTACTGGTTAATGGAGTCGGACAGGGTTGACTTTGGTTTCCTTAATACTATGGACTAGAAGTTGTGTCTTTGACTAAATGCTGGTCATGAAAGGTATGTGCTGCTTTGGATACCAGTAGTGTGTGTCTGGTGCTGAGTCATAAAATTGTGGATCTAGAAAGTAGAATATTATTTGCTTTCTGTGAGAGTTAACGTAGAAGTCACAAGACTTGTCTGTCTATGTAAAAAAAAAAATTAGCCTGACTTTAGATTCGGAAAATAATGCAACACTGTGAGGGGACAAGAGACTTATTTTTTGCCTATTTGTTTTGACTAAAACCAAGTAATGTATTTGAGTGGAAAAGCCCAAGTGAAAATGTGTCTGCAAAGCATGTTGGGAAAAGTCTAGATGCCTCCAAGCCTAGAGGGAAGTTTGCATAATAAGCACAAGGTTGATGGGCATGAACCGAATCTGTTTGTTGCTCATGAACTGAAGTGTGTGATGCGTCTCCCTGTTCAGTTTGTGGTTCATGGTAAGCAATGGGGATGGGCATGGAAGGACACAGTCCATATTTTCCCTGTTTTGTGCCCCTCCCCAGTAAGCAGTCCCTGTCATGACCCATACAGAAGAACAAAGCCTGCTGAGGGACAATTAGCATGGCTTTTGGAAAGGGAAGTCCTGCCTCACCAGCCTTTTGGTGGAGTTCTTTGAGAAAGTGAACAAACGTGTTAGTTAACAGTGACCCAGTAGACGGTATAGACTTGCGTTTGCAGAAAGTGACAGGATACCTTGCCAAAGACTCCTGAGCAAATGTAGCTGCCATGAGGTAAGAGGATGGGTTCTCTTGTGGATTAAAAATTGGTTAAATGAAGGGAAGCAGAGACTAGGAATAAATGGACAGGTCTTACAATGGGGAGAAGTAAGCAGGGAGGTGCAGTCCCATTACCATTTCTGTGCCTTTTCCTTTGCAACAATTATTTTGGAGATCTCGCTAACTGAGATGTATGCAGCATTCCAAATGCAGTTGCAGAAGGCTATTACAGTACGGACAGTTTTCTTCTTTCCTAACTGCCCTCATAAAACACTGTTCTTTGTAGATGTCTTTTCATATTGATTGTAGCAGCTTACATGCTTTGATTCTCAATAAGAAAAGCAGACTATAAATATGGTAAATGGATAAAATCAGAATTTGGCTTTTCCACCACTGTTTCATTGATCGCCCGCTATCAGTTCAGCATCACTCCTGCAGGGTCCCCGTGGACACCATCATGCCTGCAGACTGCTTTCCAGTTTCAAGTGTTTGAAGAAAAGTGGGTGCAGTTTTGTCCAGTAAGGCATCTGATTTGTCACTGGGCATTTGATTGGCTGTACATATTTTTAAAAACGTTGGTTCTGCAGCAGCTCCTCCCCTCCCCCAGACACGGGTCTTTACTGTGTGGCTGAAAAGAGGCTGCCAGCAGCCATTTTGTGCCATGGGCCAGAATTCTAAAGGTGCTCACAGGCACAAAAAGTTTGCCCCCCCCCCCACTCTATATTTAAAACTAGGACTTTCCCCATAACTCTATGCATCACTATGCAGTTAGGTTGACCCCTCATTTGCCATTCCTCACTGTGGGGAGATCTTTTTAGAGCAATTGTAGGGGGGGCTTTGGCATGGCTGCGTCTGGTCTGTGTGCCTTCTGTGTGTGTGTTTGGGGAGGGGGCTCCGATTGTCCCTCTGCAAGGCCAGGGGCTGGTCTGGGGGGGAGGCAGCAGCCAGCACACATGCTCTTTCAACCTCACCTGTTTCACAGATCCAGGTGGGGTTGCTATGCTGGTCTGAAGCAACATATGAAAGCTTAGACCTTGAATAAAACTTCTTTGGTCCTAAAGATGCCAGTGAACTCAAGTTTTGTTCTGCTGCTTCACAGTGTTGGGGTTGTTGAAAAGGGACCAAGAGCCACATTGTCTCCTCTGGGTACTTTTTTTGGGGGGGGGCAAGACAAAACAGGCTAGTTGGAAATGTGCTCAGGGCCTTGGCTCCTGCCTTTGCTTTGCATGATCCTGAGAGTTTTGCCAAGGCAGAGCTGTCTGTTATGTTCATTCCTCTGTCATCATTACTGCAGCTCCACAGCAGTTTAACACACAAAATGTACTCCAACTTCTGTAAATTACTCTAAGTAAGCCCATATACATGTGTGCATGCATTCTGCATAGTGTGCTTTTGCCTAGTTTGGGAGCAGGGAAGATGCTCTGCAGATGTCTACAGCCCTCTTAGTACTTGAAAATGGACTTTTGAAGTATAGTTAAAAGCTTCGGGGGAGGCTTTCAGGTGCTGCAAATCTTCTTGGCAGCATGGAGGCTCAAACTGGGGCCATGCTCATGTTGGTGAGCAAGTGAAGATTTAAATCTCTGCAGAATACCCTCTTTGAGGGAAGATTGTCTGGATTATCCCCCCCCCCCCCTCCGTGTGCAGCTTTGTACCTCTTCCCTTCCGTGACAAAGTTCGGCTTGAAAAGGGGGCCCTGCTAGATTCCGCTCTATTGAAACAGGCTTGACAAGTAATGAACTCCTGGTTTTTCAAAGGCTTCAAGCTTGTGTGGCCTGCACTTTGGGGGGGTTTGTTCGCTTTTGCTTTGTGTCCAAGACAAATGAGGATGAAGGACTCCCTCTGGTGCTCCCCCCTCCCCCCCTCCAGAGAGTGGAGGGTAACTCAGGCCCCTTTATTCAGGGCTTGCCTGTTGTGGAGCTGATGGACTGCAGTCTGCTCCCCGCCCCCCCCCCCTTCACTGTGACAGAAAGAGAACTTGATTGCTACCCCCCCAACCCTCCCCCCCCCCCGCCCTTCTGTGGCAGGCTCAACCGTCTGGGCTTGTGGGGAACCCCCTCCTGTCTGAACATGGTGCACTTTTGCTTTGCCTTGCTGCAGAGAAGAGTTAAGGCTCAGGGCCTGTGTGGGGTGGGGGGAGTACCAGTGGCTCTCGTGCCCTCCTTCCCACCATGTCCCCCAGGAGTTTTTTCTTTGCTTTGGGAGCCTCCCTGCCTTGACTGATTCTCCTCTGCAGCATGTGTGTGCGTGAGTTCTCTCTGGTCATGGAAGAGTGGGCCTGGAATGCGCTCTGAGTGTAGTCTTGGGCTTCAGCCAATTAGGCAATTATTTTCAAGTATGTCATAAAAAATTAAAAGCTTGCCTGGAAGGGGGGGCTGGTCTGGCTGAGAGCAGCGTCCCTTGGGAGGCCACTGGGCCAACTGGAGGAAGAAGGTGGCCAGGGAGGTGGGGGGGGGGGCTTTGTGTCACAGGCAAAAGGAAGTGCTCCTGAACCAGCACAGGAGTTGGCCAGTGCGGGGGGGGGGCACTTGAGCCACCTTCTCGAGCTCCTGATCAGGTCAGAATTCCTTGAAAAGGGTCAACTGGGGGTGGGTGGGGTTGGAATGGTGTTGACTGTGGACACTGTCCAGTCAAGGACTGCAAATACAATTTGAGGGCAAGGGAGAGAAGCCTTGTCTACAGCTTCATGGCCTTTGCTTCTCCAGCCCCATTTGTAGCACTGAATGAACCCCACTGCTGCTGATGCTTCAAATCCAGACGCAGCCCCCTCTTCTAGTAAAGCCCCCAGCCAGCTTTTGCTGCAGAAGTGAACCTGAGATTTGTGCCTCTGCTCTTGGTTTGCTGGCCTCCCTTCGCTCATCCTTCCAGTTGGAGCTTGCAGGGCCTCAGTTGCCCCCCCCCCCCTGCTGCCTGGGACCTTTTCCTCAAGCTTGTTGCCCCCCCCCCCCCGCCCGATGCCACCATCAGTTGTGGCCCCACCTACTCTGCCCTCCTTGGGAGTGGAACATTATTTGCTTCTTGGTGGCGGAATGTTATTTGCATTAAAGGCATTAGCTTCTAACCTTCGATTAATTGAATAGTTTTATTTGAATGAGTTTACTTTTGCCATTTTCGAAGCAGCCTTGAACTTGTTTCTGCCTTTATCTAAAGCACTCCTAAAACTTCTTTTCTCTCGGGTAGGTGGGACTGGATAGAGGTAACATCACTTACAGTACAAAACACAATTCTTAAAATCAATGAACATCAAAATTGATTTAAAAAGCCAGATTAAAACTCAAGGCCCCCACCCCAAGGTGGGCGCAACTGCAGTGCCTGAGAGAAGGTGGTTGCAGGCCTTGGTTGAGTTTCCTGAAAGCCCTCTGCGAGTGGGAGCTGGATTTGGCCCTCGGAGAGACACCCCCGCCCCCACGGGGAGGGGAAAGGAGCCTCTGGAGTAACTGGCCCAGCAAATCAGCCCAGCTCCACCCCCACTGCTGCTTTTCTCAAGAGGTGAGGGTGTACGCACAATCAAGGCACTGGGAGTGTGTGGACTTGCCCCTGAGGTCAGGTGAGCATAGTTAGGTGTGGTCTGGTGGTTAGAGTGGCAGAGTAAGATCCAGGAGACTCAGGTTTGAATCCCCCCAGTAGAAGCTTGCTGGGTGACCTTGGGCCAGTCACACCCCCTCAGCCACACTTGCTTTGCAGTGCTGGTGAAAGAATAAAATGGAGAATCCTGTCGCCCACTTTGGAGTGCCATGGGGGGGGGAGATAAATGAGCACCTGAAATTAAAGAATTCTGGGGGAGCAGAAGGAAAGGCAGGCCCTCAGAGGTGATTTTTGGCTTCTTGGTTTTATGCTGAGTCCTGTAAGGTCAGGTGATACTGTGGACATATTTTTAAAGGAAGCTCAACACATCAAGAATTTCCCAAATGGAATGGGGAAGGACCAAAAATGCATTTTTGATGCAAATGAGACTTTGGATGGACTCTTGGGAGACCTCCATCAGAAAGGGCACTCACCCCATTCAATGGGGAGAGCCGTTGGGAGCCCCTTTCCTTTTCATGCTGTCAGAGGAAGCTGCCCTTCCCATCCCTTTGCCTCTCCTCCTGGCCCTGACTTCCTTGAAGGGAGCTCCTCCCCTTGGACAATTGGGAGGCAGTAATGAGATTGGCCTTGCTGGGGAGGGGGCGATTACCTCTGAAATGGCCTCACACGGAACCAGGACAATTGGCTTCCATGCCTTGCCCCTCGACTGAGCAAAGAGACTTTGGAAATCTATTCTGGTGTCGAGAGTCGCTTGTGTCTTGAGGAAGGACAGAATCTGATTTTTACTTGCAGAAAAATCTCCCCTCCCCCAGTCAGAGTCTGCCTGGCTGCCTGTGGGTGGGGTGCAGCTGGGAAGGGTCTTGGCAGCAGTGGGGTGGGAGGCATCATAAACGCACACCCCAGAGCATTGGGGGTGAAGGTCATGGTTGAGGTCAGAGAGGTCAGCCCTAGGGGTGGGCAGTTCCCCCCCCCCTGGTATTTTTCAGTTCAGGTCTGTTGGACCCCCCAAAATTTCAGGTTTCCCAAAAAATCCTGGGTCCCTATACTGGTACTGTATTCAGATTTGGGTTTTTTGGGCAATCCCCTCCTCTCCCTCCACTGGTCCAATAGACCTCTGAGAAGGAGTGGGGGGAAGTTAATGAAAAGTAGCAGCAAAGCCACAAAAACCACTGCCAGGCAGAGCAGATGGCTCCCCACCCCACCCCCCTCCGGGCCAGCTCCTTTTCTGGCTTTCTACTACAGTCCATTTAAACAGGGAACAGTTAAAGCAAGGGGGGTGTCAAACTCATTTGTTAGGAGGGCCAGTTCTGACATAAATGGGACTTTATGGGGCTGAGCCATGCATCTCATAAAATGTAATGCCAGGTAGCAGAGATATAAACTCTATGAAGGACTCTGGCAAACACAAAGATTTTATTTTTTAACTTAAAATACAAACATGCTTGTATCTTGCAATATTTTGTTTAAAATGGAAAGGTGGGGGAATAGTGGAATTTGCAATACACTTTAAAAATAAAACATAAAGAAAAAGCACAAGGATCACAGCAGAAGCTAAAAATATAAAGTGCTCCCAGCCTGGGAAAACATGAAACGGATGGGCATTGCAAGCTTCTCCCCCCACGCCAGGTTTACTCAGATTAGTAATATCCCCCTTTGGTTGAGGGTTCCCAGATTAGAGTTCTCAGGTCCATTTAGCAGAGACAAGGCTGGCTCAAAGCATCAACCCTTTATTTGCAAGGCCACAACTCCATGAAGCTTCAGCTGGCCATAGGAACCCTGGGAAGTTGAGCCAAGCTCCACTCCATTGAAACACAGTACAGCACAGATAAAGTTGCAAGGAAAATGTGAAATGAGTAGGCACATTGATGAACACGGGTTATTGAGGAAGACTCAGCATAGGTTCTGTAAGGGAAGACCTTGCCTCACTAACCTGTTACATTTCTTTGAGGGGGTGAACAAACATGTGGACAAAGGAGACCCGATAGATGTTGTTTACCTTGACTTCCAGAAAGCTTTTGATAAAGTTCCTCATCAAAGGCTCCTTAGAAAGCTTGAGAGTCACGGAGTAAAAGGACAGGTCCTCTTGTGGATCAAAAACTGGCTGAGTAATAGGAAGCAGAGAGTGAGTATAAATGGGCAGTCTTCGCAGTGGAGGACGGTAAGCAGTGGGGTGCCGCAGGGCTCGGTACTGGGTCCCATGCTCTTTAACTTGTTCATAAATGATTTAGAGTTGGGAGTGAGCAGTGAAGTGGCCAAGTTTGCGGATGACACTAAATTGTTCAGGGTGGTGAGAACCAGAGAGTATTGTGAGGAACTCCAAAGGGATCTGTTGAGGCTGGGTGAGTGGGCATCAACGTGGCAGATGTGGTTCAATGTGGCCAAGTGCAAAGTAATGCACATTGGGGCCAAGAATCCCTGCTACAAATACAAGTTGATGAGATGTGAACTGGCAGAGACTGACCAAGAGAGAGATCTTGGGGTCGTGGTAGATAACTCACTGAAAATGTCAAGACAGTGTGTGTTTGCAATAAAAAAGGCGAACGCCATGCTGGCAATTATTAGGAAGGGAATTGAAAACAAATCAGCCAGTATCATAATGCCCCTGTATAAATCGATGGTGCGGTCTCATTTGGAGTACTGTGTGCAGTTCTGGTCACCGCACCTCAAAAAGGATATTATAGCATTGGAGAAAGTCCAGAAAAGGGCAACTAGAATGATTAAAGGGCTGGAACACTTTCCCTATGAAGAAAGGTTGAAACGCTTGGGACTCTTTAGCTTGGAGAAACGTCGACTGCGGGGTGACATGATAGAGGTTTACAAGATAATGCATGGGATGGAGAAAGTAGAGAAAGTACTTTTCTTCCTTTCTCACAATACAAGAACTCGTGGGCATTCGATGAAATTGCTGAGCAGACAGGTTAAAACGGATAAAAGGAAGTACTTCTTCACCCAAAGGGAGATGAACATGTGGGAATTCACTGCCACAGGAGGTGGTGACGGCCACAAGCATAGTCACCCTCAAGAGGGGTTTAGATAAAAATATGGAGCAGAGGTCCATCAGTGGCTATTAGCCACAGTGTGTGTGTGTGTGTGTATATATAAAAAAATATATATAATTTTTTTGGCCACTATGTGACACAGAGTGTTGTACTAGATGGGCCACTGGCCTGATCCAACATGGCTTCTCTTATGTTCTTAAGTTCTTAATGAATTTATAAGTCATAGACCAGCAAACAATTCATAAAAGTCCAATTCATAACCAATAAAAGGTGATATAAATATACAATAATTACTATATAATAGTAAAATATGATACCACCTAAAATATACATAAAATACGAATACAGGCTTTAAGACACTGAAGATGTAAAATTAGTGTTAAAACCAAGGATAAACTAAAAACCCTGTCTAGATCTCTTTGTTTCTTCCCTTAATAAATAAATTGTTTATTCACTGCCTAAGCCAGCATTTAAAGTAGTAAAATCATACAAAATTAAAACTGACCATAAAATCAGACATAGAAGGCATAAAATACTGTTATAAAACTACAAATATAACAAAACATGGCAGTTACAGCAAACAGATTGGCAAAGGGTTAGCCATTTCCTGACTGAATTATTAGAGTTTTCCTTGTGGCAAGCCAGCCAAATTTTGCTAATTGTATGCAACCTCAGGGTTCCTATCGCTAAGATGATTCTTAAAGAGTTGCAACTTTTGGCTACTGGTAAAATGGAAGTACTTCTCAATGATCATTATAAGCCTCACAGTCAAATGTGAAATGGATTTTCCATTAAGGTCTCTGGGCCCAGGTAGACCAGACACAGGGACCTTAGTGGAAAATCCACTTCACATTTTCCTTGCAGCTTTGCTTCCTGCTGCAGCCAGCAAAGACAAGGCAGAAGGAGCCGGGAACTTTGGCAACCTCAGAGATTCAAAAGGTGAGGGGGGGGAGAGAAAAGAGTCCCCCGGGGGCCTGATTAAAGCCCTGGGTGGGCCAGATTTAAAGGGTCTGTAGACAAACCAGTGATCACTTCTCCCTGAGGGCTCAGCTGATCTCATCTCATACTGCAAGAGAAGCCAGCCCAAAGCAGACCCAGTTGGGATTGCTGTGCTCGGCCTGGCTCCTGCACTCCCTTTAAAACAATGACAGAAAGCCCAACAAAGAGCTCTGTATTGTTTTCTGGATCTGCCCCGAGTATATCTGAGATTTTCTTTCCTGTGATGGAGAGAAGACCCTTCAGGGAGTAGGAAGGACCTCGCACACCGCCCCCCCTTGAGCTAAGACCTTCAAGGGGGGGGGGAATTGTTGCTCAGCTGCAGGGTCTCCAGCCTCTCTCCCTCCTAGAGAAGCGCTGGCAGTGCCTACTTCTGCCCCCCTGGTTTTCTCTAGGTATCACTCTGGTTTTGTTAATCTGTTTCCTGACTTCATCAGGTGGATACTTTAGTTCCAAGGAGGTTTGTTGTCGATCCCTCAGGTAGGAATCTCTGTCTGTAGGAGTGGAACAGATGCAGCTGTGTAGCATAGAGCCTGGCTGGATACAGTGGATCCTTCAGTATGGTTAGGATGGTAGCTGGAGGCATGCAGGTATGTTTGTTGGTCAGTAGGCTTCCGATATAATGTGGTGTCTGTTTGTCCATTGTGTATTTTTACAGAAATATATTTATCTAGAAAATGTATTTATTCCATAGACTGGTTCATTGCCAGGTTGATGGTGGGGTCAAAGTCATTGAATGCCTGGTGGAATGCATCCAGGGCTTCTTTTCCATGTGTCATCAGTGGAATGAAGGTGTTGGAGTGGGTGAGAGTTTAGGGATATCAGTTTCTTATCTCATTACATATGCTTGAACTCATTCTCACCAGGAAGGATTATACATTCTCTGTAAGAGCAGGCATCCTTTGTGTTTTTATGCATCTCTCTCTCCCCCCCCCCTCCATTTTGAATAATATAATGGAATTGTAATAGAATGCAATATATAGGAATGGATTTTTTTCAGACACAACACCTCTAAGAACAACGTGTGGTATTTAGAACAACATACAGTGCTTTTCACTTGAGGGGAGGCAGATGGGCATCATAAAGTTAACTTTCCCACAATTAGAAAATATTTTCTTACACACTTATCTGCTATCTTGACATGTGTATTGCATCAAATGTTCCCCCTTAATTGACTCCAGACAGCCCTGGGCTTGTCGCCCCTGCTTTGGCTCAAAATGTCCACATCGTGTTATAAGCTAAATCATTTCCATAAAGTTGAATGCCTTTCTCCCATTTCATTGTCTCTGAAAATTGTGTGTGTGTGACACCCAGAAGCTTTTACCTTGGATAGAACTTTGTTGGCCTTCCTTAAAGGCACTGCTGGACTCTTCCTTTATTCTGCCCCCTTGGGTGTGTCTTCCAAAGACTGCCTTTCTTTCCCCTGCGGCCTCCCAGCACACAGGAGAATGTCCCAGCTCAGATGGAGCAGAGAGGGGAGACGGTCTTTTGCAGCTCCGGGGTGTGACCAAGAGGCACTTCTGGCCTGCCGACTAGAATGAGGGACCTCTACCCCCCCCTGGCCTGGGAGGTTCCTCTGCTGGGGGGGCACAGCAGGAGTCTGTCAGTGTCTGGAGACAGCCAAGTGGCAACTGCACAAGCAGGGCATGTCTCTTGCCAAGGCAAACAAGAGGCTTTTGGCAAGGGAGGCAGCAAGTGGAGGGCTTCAGACCACCTGCTGTTTGCTTAGCAGGCAGGCAGAGAGAGCCCACCCCAGGAGGGAGGGAGGGAGGGGGGAGTCTTGGTCCCTTGCCGGATCCCCCTGAACTGTGAGGCTGATGCGGCCCCTGCAGTGCTCTGGAGGTTCCCTGACCTGGCTGGAGAGGTGGCAGGGCCTGGGATGATGGGGCTTTGTGACTGAGGAGGCTGTTGTGGTGGGTGCCGGTTGGTTGTTCTTTGGGTGGAGAGGCAGGGCCAAGGCTGCCGGGCTCCTGCTGCTTCATTGTGCCACAAGGTCACACCAGCTGCCGCCTGGTCTTTATGTGAAGAGCAGCACATCATGGCAGGGGAGGGGAAGGGGAAGCATTCCTGTTCCAGGCACAGAACCTCAGAGCAGCTTCCTTCGAGAGGATGTGTGGGCCCCTGCCTTGCCCATCTGCAGCGGGCTGGGGGGGAACTGGGGATCTAGGAGGCGGGAAGCTTACTTGCCAGGAATGCTGAGCCGGTGGAAGGGATTGTTTCGGCGGGGGAGGGAGGGGGCGCTGTTGTATTGCTTGGGTCGTGTGACATCAGCTTTGGCTTGAACTCTGCCCATTTGCCAGCCACAGTTGTCTTAGAATCCCTGGCCCTGCTCAGCTGATGAGATGGACTTCCTCCTCCGTGGAAGTCATCCATTCCCTGAAGACAGTCTCCCATGAAGACGTGGCAGGCAGAGCAGGGGGGCTCCAGGGGCAAAGCGATCTGGAATCAACCGGCTTCACTCCGAGCAGAGCACAGATTTGGGCTTAGCAGTTTCGAGTGGCCTGTCCAGCCGTGCTGGTTCATAGGAGCAGCCCCTGCCCTTCCTCAGGGCGTCTGCACAGAATGTGATGCCTCCGGGTTACGCTGGCACATTGTAGGGTGGCTCCCTTTGTTGCTGATTGTGGGTCTTGTGAGGACCTGCAGTCAGATTGGGGGGTGGGCGCTGCTAAGGGGACTTCCTGCTGCTGCTGCCCTCTTTGTCCCCCATTTCCAACCAGAGGCTTCTTGTAAGGTTGTGCTCTGAGCTACTGAGCCTGTCCCTTGAGCTAAAGGTGCAAGGTCTCTCCTGGAGGTAGAGGGAGAGGGTTGGGGAAAGATTTGCCACCTGTGCACCTGTTGAAGGGCACAGAGATGGAGGGGGAAGGGGGGCACATGGCCCCCATACCTTTGTTGCTTGATGCTGATACAGCTGCGTCTGTGGAACCTCCCTGTTTCTGCATCAAATAGAGGAAGTTGTGCTTTGTGCGAGTCCACTGTATGTGTTGTGCTTCCCAGTTGAGTCTTCCTCCCCTTCCCCCTGTTTAGGAAGCGCTGCTGCGCCTTGCGGCCTCCCTTCTCCTGCCTGTCTTTCGGTTGAAGGAAGGTTGTGGGGTGGGAAGGGATCCTTCCCCATCTTGCCCCTTGAGACCAAGAGTCTCCACACTCCCCTGAAGCAAGGGCGGCACGCTTCGCTCTTGTGACTCAGCCACAGTCTTTGTTTCTCTTCTGAGCCCTCCTTTTTTACTTTCTGCAAAGGGGATGGCAGCAGATGCTTCTCGTGTCCAGTCGTCCCCAGAGCTGTCCTGAAAGCACATGGTCCCCATCCCCTTGTTGCCAGTGGAGGGAGGGTTGGAGAGGGGCCGGGAGCAAGCCAGGGCACATCTCAGCTCTGCCACTCCCACCTGCTCCGCTTGTGGCCTCTGCTCTGCCCCCTTTCTCTTCTGCCTGGGGGTCGATGGGCATGACGCTGGACTGGGCGGGTTCCCTGGCTGTTCTGTTTGCTGCCACCCCCCCCCCCCTTCCAAATGGGCCTTCTGCCACCCCTGAGTCTTGGGCCAAAGTAGTTCTTTGTTTTGGAACTGGGAGATGCAGCAGCCCCTCTCCTCCTCCTCTTCTGCCCCCTCCCCTGACTGAGCTCTAAAGGGAGCAGCAGCAATGAAGAGCAAAACCCTGCATATTTGACTAAAAATGCATTCAGATAATGTTTCACCATATGTTTCATCAAATTATACATTGCATTTTGAGTTAATAAATGCTTCTGCAGTCAATCCACCATGAGCTTTCAGGACAGTCTTGGGAACGCTTTCCGGCTTGGGCTTCATAAGAACATAAGAGAAGCCATGTTGGATCAGGCCAACGGCCCATCCAGTCCAACACTCTGTGTCACACAGTGGCAAAAAATTTTATATATACACACACACTGTGGCTAATAGCCACTGATGGACCTGTGCTCCATATTTTTATCTAAACCCCTCTTGAAGGTGGCTATACTTGTGGCTGCCACCACCTCCTGTGGCAGTGAATTCCACATGTTAATCACATGTTTGTTCACCCCCTCAAAGAAATGTAACAGGTTAGTGAGGCAAGATCTTCCCTTGCAGAACCCATGCTGAGTCTTCCTCAATAACCCGTGCTCATCAATGTGCCTACTAATTCTGTCCTTGATAATGGTTTCTACCAACTTTCCCGGTATTGAAGTCAGACTGACTGGCCTGTAACTTCCTGGATCTCCTCTGGAACCCTTTTTATGTATTGTTTACCTTGACTTCCAGAAAGCTTTTGATAAAGTTCCTCATCAAAGGCTCCTTAGAAAGCTTGAGAGTCATGGAGTAAAAGGACAGGTCCTCTTGTGGATCAAAAACTGGCTGAGTAATAGGAAGCAGAGAGTGAGTATAAATGGGCAGTCTTCGCAGTGGAGGACGGTAAGCTTCCTCCCTTTCCAGTTTCTTTGCCTCCACAAGGGTGGAGGGAAGGGCAGGGCAGGCCGGGCTGTGTGAGGGGAGGGGAGGGGAGCTGGAGGCCTTCCCAGGCCAAATCCCCATAAACAGCCAGAGCCCAGCCTGGGAACCTCAGCTGCTTCCGGGAGAGCACATCAGGACTGCAGCATCCAGGGAGGTTGGAGGTCCTGCCTGGAGGTTCTGAGGGGGTCCTGGCTGTTCTGCAGCTGCTGGTGCCCCCCCCCCCTTCGAGGTTTCTTCTGGCTTGGATTGTGCCAGAAGCGTCTTTGGCCCCAGGGGAGCCAGGGAGTGGGCAGGCAGGTGGACACGCCCTTCAGGGCTCCTGGCAGGCTCTGGGGAGGAGGGTCTCATTCTCTTGGGCTTGCAGACAGTTTCGCAGCCTGGTATGCTGTAGGAGGGGAGTGCTCTGGCTGCCACTGAGAAAAAGAGACCATGGAAGAGAAGGTTCATTCCGTTTCCCTTTTGGCCGTCTCTTCTTTTGGTTCTGACGCAACTGGAGCCTTACTTGCCCAGGGCCAGGACAGAACTGGTTCTCTGTTTGCCCAGTAGTGTGTGTGTGTGTTTGTGTGTCTCTGTGTGCTTTCCGTCGGTTGTGCAGGCCTCCACACCCACTGTCTGCTTTGGTTTCTTGGAGCCAGCCTTGCTGGGCTGGGTGGGCGCCTGTGTGGCTCCTGGGTACGGAATGCCCTCAGGGCTGTTGTGAGCTGAAGGGGGCGGGGGGCAAGCCAAGTAGGCAGCTCTGGGCTTCTGCAGGCCAAGATGTTTGGGAGAAGGAGGGGGGAGTCGGGGCTGATTGCCTGCCTCTCTGCTCTCTGTTCCTATGCCAGTCAGAGTGGTTTTGCCCCATGGCCTGGGAGTTGTCGCTCTGCCCCCTCCCCTCTCTTTCAGGTTGGAGGCCCCCACTGGGGGTGGGGGTGGAGGTGCTTCTTCCCCCTGGCCTGGCCTCCCCCTCCCGAAGGGCTGCTGCATTGCATCCTGCTCATGGTTTTCCAGGGCAGAGTTGGGCAGCCGGGGTGCCAAGATGGTGTGTTTTTTCTTGAGGTGATGTAGGGAGTACACCCCCCCTTTCAAAGCCCCCTCCCACTGGAAATAGTTCCCTTCCAGGGCCAAGTGGAATGGTCTGCCCAGGTGGGGCTTGGAGCCATCTGATGGCACAGACCCAGCCAGCCACTGAGTCCCAAAGACTTCAGGAGCAATCCAGCTTCCTGGAGAGGGGCTGATGATTTTGCCTGCTCTGCCCCTGTGCTGCTTCTGGCGAGGTGGGGTTGGGGTGGAGGGGCTGCAGCAGGCAGGGGTTAGTGAGTGGGGCTGCCCCTCTTCAGAAGGCAGCAGGGAAAGGCCAATGGGGGATCATTAGCTCCCCTCTAGGGAGGGACAGGTGACAAGGAGCCCGATTCCCTGGATGTGTAGGTGAAAGGGGGGAACTGAAGGGCTTGTTGGACATGCTGGGTCTCTTGGGGGGGGGAGTTGCACTTTGCAGGCTGTTGGACACCTGCGTTCAGGTGTGGGAGAGCAAAGCCCATCTGCCTTGCTCTGATTTGAGTTCCCTCCTTCCTGACCTTGGAGCAGGTGAAGCTGAGAGGGAGTGTGGCCTGTGGGCCGGATCCGTGGCCAAGCGTCCAAGCAGGGAGCCTCAATGCCACGCCGCCTCCCGTCCCCTGACACGTGGCATTCACGGAGACAGAGAGGTGGGGGTGTGGTGAGCACTGCCTGACTTTTAAACAAAGGCCTGCAGTGTCTTTGTTAAGTACTATCCAAGCCTCTGTGTTGTGGCACAGTCTTACCTGAGAACCAGGCTGGTTGTGCAGTCTCAGACCTGTGTTTGCTGCCCCAGACATTTCCTCCCTTTCACACTGAAGGGTGTGTGTGTGGAATAGTGATGGCTGTCAGAGGGGGCTTGTCCCATCCTTCCACCGAGGAGCACAGAGTGCGGGCATGGCTCTCCCCTCTTCATTTTTGCAGCAACCTTCTGAGGTAGGTGAGGTGACAAGAGATGGATTGGCCCTGGGGCCCTCAGGGGTCTTGAGTGGGCACCCAAGGCTGGCTCTCCCATGTCTAAGGTCAGCACTCTAGCCCCTGCACCACACTTGCTGGTGGGCCAAACAGGTTGGAGGGCGGGAGATGAGCTTCCCCCCCCCCCCATCCATTGATCCTGGTCCCACAGTCACAAATCATGCTGCGTCTTGCCCTTGCCTTGGTGCTGGTGGCTTGTGCCGTTGGAAAGTCTCCAGAGGCTGTTTGGCCCGGGGGGCTCCTGCAGGTGTTCTTCGGTCAGAGAATTGTACCTCCCATCATTCTTGGCTTGTGCCTCTCCTGATCACATAAGAGCCACACTAAACATGCCTGGAAGCCGTGGCATCCCAGTGGCGAGGTGGGGCTGCGCAGGAGACCCAGGGCTGAAGTGGGTGGGGACTGACTGGCTGCTGTATAATCATCCTCGTTCAGTCCTCTGTGGGGCCAGAGACCACCGTCTCTGTTCAAGTCCCCCCCCCCCATCAGAGACATCCACGCTCCGAGTCTTCTCCCGTAAATGAGAGTAAACGGAGGGGGGGGGGAGCAGGAGCTCCCTCCATGGCAGCCGCTGTCCTGGCTTCTTCACTTCATGTGTTGGCTGCCTTTCTCATTAGAGCTTAAGGTGGATTAAGCAATCGAAAGCAGGAAAGTCTAAACATGCAACACACACATAGTGAGTATAAGAACTTGATCTCAGAATTACAGTCACTTCTTCAGAAACAGCTAGCTGGACTTCTGCCCTTTCCTGCAGCTACAGAGAGACTGACTGACTGACTGACTGACTGACTGACTGAGCTACCCATCTTGCTCTGTCTTGTGCATCTTGACAGGGCTTTCCCCCAGAAAGCAGAGAGTCAGTGTGGTGATGGTGGTGAGACCCCCAGGTCTCCTTCTCCACTATGCTTTGACAGTTTGCGGCAGGTTCCCTTGGCCCAGCCCTTCTCTCTCAGGTTAATCCAGCTGGCAGAGTGGTTGTGAGGATGAAACGGAGGAGAGGAGAACCATGTCAGCGGCTTTGGGGGGGCCCTTGGGGGGAAAGATGGGGGTAGGCAATGAAGCTGGAGACCTAGGGGCAGGTAAAAGAAAGGTGGGTTGTTGAGAGTGAGAAGGAGAGAAGCAGAGCTCTGGGGAATATGGGTTGCTAGGAGAAGAGGAAGAGGAAAGAGTGTGGGGAAGTGGTGGCCTGGGAAACGGAATGACCCCCACATGTCCTTGTGGGTTTCCCACGTGTTCTGGACTAGACAGCGTTCTCTCTCAATGTCTTGGTCCATAAAGTGGTTGTGATGCCTGTGGTGCAGACTCAAGTCTAAGGCTGCTTCTGAACTTCTTTGCCCAGAGCAGGTGAGGAGCCCCCAAGATCCTTGTTTGGGGGTGAGCAACTGGGTCTACAAGCGTTTCCTGGAGTTGAAGGCTGATTTTGTCAGCCGGTCACCTGACTCTCCACCATCACTTTGTTCTGGGGTTTGCTGTGATTGTGGGGCAGGTGGGCTTGGGTGGGCTTCTTCCCTCCTTTTCCGTTCTCAGAACATGGCTTCTTAGCCGGAGTGTAGGGTCTCACTTAATATCTGAAAGGCAGAGGTTGTTGTGGGGGGGGGCAGCTAAGCCTGCAGCTGCTAGCTCAGGGGCCTGTGCATTTTCTTCTCTTGGTTCTCCATCAGCAGATCTGCACATGTCCCTTTCCAGGAGTTTGGCCTGCAATCCGCTCCCTGCTTTCTTTTGATGGAAATACCTCTCGTCCCCTCCCCCCTTGGGCTTTCCAATCACAGTGAGCCTTGCAGAGCTAGTCATGGAACCTGCTTCGGTTTCTGGCTTGGGGAAGAAGTCCCCTCCAGTTCCCTTTTCATGGGTGGGAGGCTGGGGGCTGAGGCAGCCGCCGCAGTTGAAGTCTTCACCCTCTGAAGAGAAGTTGGTCGGAGGCAGATGCTGCTCCGGAGGAGGGAGGTCTCTAAAGAAGAATTTTGAAAGGTTCTGTCATGCCTTGGGCAAAGTGGGCTGGCCAGTGTGTGGGCACGAGGCTCAGAGTCTGGCATCTCTGCCAGTTGAAACTTGGAAGCAGATACGTTACTCTGATTTCTGAACAGGATCACAGTATTTTTCTTGCCAGGTAGGAATCCTGCTGTGGGGGGTGGGGGTGGCGGCGAGTGCAAGAGGGGAAGCCCCCTGCAGGGCGAATGGCTTTGGGCTGACTGCAGCAAAGCTCTCCCTCTTGCTTTTGTCCATGTTGTATCTTCAGAAACACCCCTAAAGTATCCATGAGAAGCATCCCAGTGAGGTGAGCCCCCTTTTAGGAGCCAAGCAATGTCTCTGTGGGAAGGATTTGTCC
Source organism: Heteronotia binoei (assembly GCF_032191835.1). NCBI lineage: Eukaryota > Metazoa > Chordata > Lepidosauria > Squamata > Gekkonidae > Heteronotia > Heteronotia binoei. Next base: position 1,103,494 of record NC_083233.1, read on the forward strand.
CTGGGTGGGGCTGAGATGTTTGCCACCCATCCACAGGTGAGTTTTGCCTGTGGTGCTGCTATGTCAAAGTTCTTGATGGGAGGGAGTTCACTTGCTTCTTTTCTGAATGTCCTTTCTTGCCACCAGGACAACGGATTCTTCAGCTTTCATCCATCCCATGTTGCTTTCAGCCTGGGAGAGGGTGGCTCTGGTAGGTTGTATCCCGTGTTCCCTCTAAACTGTGTTAGCTTGAGCTAGCTCACATTGTTAGCCTCCAGCTCACACCTTTTTGCCTTGAATGCCAGCAGCTCCCAAAGTAGAATTTTTGCTCACAAGACTCTGCAGCTGAGAGGGAACAGTGTACCCCTTCTCAACTGCTGTGTAAGGGTGGTTTTGAATATGCAAGGGTTAGGGAGGGCCATATTGGCTGAATAATAATATAATAATAATAATTTTTAATTTATATCCCGCCTTCCCCGCCAAAGCAGGCTCAGGGCGGCTCACATAGTATAAATACAACATTACAATAATAAAATATAAAACAGATAAAATATTCCAATTTACAGTTATTACTCAGTTAAGCAATTAAGAGATCAATAAAACAAAATTTAAACCATAGATTAATTGGTGCTACAGATATAATGTAGCTTGCATAGTGATGGTATAATGTCTACATTAAAAAGCCAGCTGGAAGAGGACGGTCTTACAGGCCCGGCAGAACTGGTTAAGGTCCTGCAAGGCCTGTACCTCTTCTGGTAGCTGGTTCCACCAGCGGGGAGCTGTAGCCGAGAAGGCCCTCTCTCTCGTTGTTTTCAATTTGACCTCCTTCAGCCCAGGGATTGTCAGCAGATTTTGCGAGCTTGATCGAAGCACTCTCTGGGGAACATATGGGGAGAGACGGTCCCTAAGGTAGACAGGTCCTCGGCCATATAAGGCTTTAAAGGTAGTAACCAGCACCTTGTAACGAATCCGGTACACAATTGGCAGCCAGTAAAGTTCCCGCAGCTGTACGTGCTCCCACTTAGGGAGTCCCATTAACAGTCTGGCCGTTGCGTTCTGCACTAGTTGCAGTTTCTGGTTTGGCACAGGGGCAGCCCCATGTAGAGGGCATTACAGTGGTCTAACCTCAAGGTGACTGTTGCATGGATCACTGTTGCCAGGTCATAGTGCTCCAAGAAGGGAGCCAACTGCCTCGCCCGTCTCAGATGAAAAAAGGCGGATTTAGCAGTGGCTGCTATTTGGGCCTCCATTGACAAGGAAGGATCCAGTAGGACCCCCAGGCTCTTGACCCTGTGCACTGTTTTCAGTGGCGCACCATCAAAGACCGGTAAGGGAATTTCCCTTCCTAGACCGCCACGGCAGGCTCAGGACCTCTGTCTTTGTTGGATTCAGCTTCAACCCACTCAGCCTGAGCCAGCCAGCCACAGCTTGCAACGCCCAGTCCAGATTTTCTGGGACATTGCCAGGCCAGTCGTCCATCAATAGATAGAGCTTGGTGTCATCAGCATACTGATGGCAATCCAGCCCATACCTCCGGGCAATCTGGGAAAGAGGGCACATGTAGATGTTAAACAACATCGGGGAGAGCACTGCCCCCTGAGGCACCCCACAATTAAGTGGGTATCTCTGGGACAGCTCTCCCCCAATTGCCACTCTTTGTCCCCGACCGTCTAGGAAAGAGGAAAGCCATTGTAAGGCCAGCCCCTGAATCCCTGCGTCGGCAAGGTGGCAGGTCAGTAACTGGTGGTCGACCGTATTGAACTGTAACAACAACAGTACTGCTGAACCGCCTCAATCCAGGTACCACTGGAGATCATCCATGAGGGCGACAAGTACTGTCTCTGACCCATGGCCCGGGCGGAAGCCGGACTGGCATGGATCTAAAACGGAAGTGTCATCCAGGAAACTCTGCAGTTGTAGCGCCACTGCCCTCTCAGTGATTTTACCCAAAAAGGTTAAATTTGAGACTGGCCAATAATGTGCCAATTCCGTCGGGTCTGATGTAATCTTTTTTAGGAGGGGGTGGACCACTGCCTCTTTAAGAGGTGTTGGGAAAAGACCCTCCGAGAGGGATCTATTTACGATGTCCCATATAGGACACCTAAGCTCCCTCTGGCAAGCTTTAATTAGCCAGGAGGGACATGGGTCCAAATCGCAAGTTGTAGGGCGTACAGTAGAGAGAATTCTGTCAACTTCCTCCAGGCTGAGTGTATTGAAATGGTCCAAGGTAGAACCCGAAGACAGGCACGGAGCCTCGAGTTCATTTACTGTATCCAATATGGCGGGGAGGTCACAGCGGAGCGACGTGATCTTGTCTGCAAAAAATTTCGCAAAAGCCTCACAGCCTATCTCTAATTCCTTAGCATTTGGCCTGCCTTGCGGCAGTATTGTCAGGGTCCAAATTGTCCTAAACAATTGCGCCGGGTGCAAATTTGCAGACGCGATCTTAGCCGCAAAGTAAGTCTTCTTTGTGGCTTTGACTGCCACCTCATAGGACCTCATCAACTCTCTATAAGATGTTCTAGTCGCTTCGTCTTGAGTACGCCGCTATTGCCTCTCTAACCGTCTGAATCCTCATTTCAGCTGTCGCAGCTCCGGGGTGTACCACGGGGCCAGCTTAGCGCGAGGGCGCAGAAGCTCATAGAAGCTTATGCAGGCGTATATAAGCATAGTTTCTCAGGAACTCTAGCACCCGAGCTCCTGCCACGTTGCCATCTTTGCTCACGATTTCGCTTCACGAATGGAGTTGCAAGATGGCTGCCGTTTGGGAGGAAGGGCGGGGGTGCGGGGCTGCCTGGGCTTTCTCCAAAGAGGAGGTTTCCAGGTTCCAAACTGCAGGGTGCTCAAGCGGGGGTGGGGGGGAGGAGGAGGGGGGAGACTCTCCTTGAAGGATTTAGGTTACCAAGGCAACCTGCTTAGGCCTCATTGATGCATCATGTAAATCCCATTTAGAAACGAGACTGAGTTTTTGTCTTGTGGAGGAGGCTTGAATGCACCTCATTAAAACTGAAATGTGAAAAAATGGCCCCAACGTGTGTCTGGGAGGGGGCCGGGTCGAGTGGGAGCAAGCGATGGGGCAGAGCGCACAAAGGCTTCCCACTTGCTGTGTCTATTCTGGACTTCATTAAGAGGGGCCCTTTGACCCCTGGGGAGCCCCCCCCCAGCAGCTCCATCCCCTCAGAGGGAGGCCTGCTTTGGGGTGCTGGGCAGTGGGGTGGGATTTCTGTTGCTCTGGGCCAGATCTTGCAAACCTTTCCCAAATCATGAGTAGTCTGCATGTACAAGTTTTGAAAGTTGGCCAGGAAAGCATGGAGACAGCTCTTAATAGGATAGGAATGTTGCACGCTTTGTTGTTGGCTGTTTGTGTCCCTGTGAACAGATAGCTGACATGATCGATGACCACTTTTCATTTCTACAGGAGGACCAGAGTGCCTCTTCTCTTTGGGAGGGGGGGAATGGCTGTCCTGTAGGGAAGGCTCACAGCCTTCTAGAAACACAAGAGGGTCAAAATGGTGCCAAAAGGACTCCAGCGCGGGGGGTGGTGGTGGTGGTGGTGCTCAGTCCCTTCTAAAGCAGTGGCTGAAGGCTGAGGTGGAGGGAGGGAAGGTGGGGCAGTTCCCAATTTGACCATGTTCATGGATGGAAACTTTCCTCTCTCCCTCTCCAGATCGGAGTGCTGCAGGGCTTGGGATGAAGGGAGGTTTTGGGGTGCCTCCTCTTGCCTGGTGAACAGTGAAGAGACTGGCCCAGCTGTTGAACCTGAACTCACAGCCCACCCTCACTGTACCTTCAGCAGGAGCCTAGAGGGCAACTCCTCTTTAGGGGGAAAGCTGGCTGCAGCAGATCACCCGCTGTTTCCCACCCGGCTACCTCAGCCACGTCTGCTGCAGGCCTTAGAGAGCTGGGGGAGGGCCCCCAGGGGAAGCGAGTCCCTCCCAGCCCCACAAGAGGCCCAGCCACAGTGGCATTGAGGGGCTGGCTGAGCCATGCTGTGCCCCCCTTCCTGTTACTGGGTGGGAAGTGTGGTGTTCAGAATTGGAGAGACATACTTGATGGTTGGCATGCCAAGTTCAGGGCCGCCTTTTGACCCAGCAGTCATTCAGTCACCTGCTCCCACCTGTCGACTTGCACCTCCACTCTGTCAGCCCTTGGGGTTCCATGTTAACCTGGAAGGCGACCATATGGGTGTATATCCCTTTGCCTAGCTATTTTTGGGCCTCCACACTCCTTTGTGTGGGGTGGCTCTGGTGGGAACCTCCTTCAGCAGCCTTGTGGTTTTTGGACCTGGTGAGGCTGTCCTCCATGGAACCGTGGTGCCAGAAGGACCTTCTCCATCAAGGGCCCCTCCTCCATCTTCAGTGTGAGATGCTTGGGCTCATAGCCTGCAAGCTGAGCAGTCACAATTTAGGTAAATGTGTTATTGGAAAAGGTCAAAGACACTTGAGTTGCCTCTAGGATGGATTCCACCAATAGAGCCTCACAATACTTGGCAGGGTTTTCAATCCTAGTGTTCCAACAAAGGGTTTGTTCCTTGCAGAGCTCAGGTGGGTGATCTATTTCCTCTATGCAGGTTTGGAGAAGGGTTTGAGCATCAGCACCCTTAAAAGACAGGCAGCTGACATTTCTGCAGATAGGGGGGCCAAGAAAGGGCGGGGTTTTTCTCACCATCCTCATGTCAGATCTAAGAGGAAGATCCTCCTTGAACCCTCTATGATGTTCCCAGTGGGGTTTCCCTCCTAGAATCTAAATACAGTATGGAAAGTTCTTCCTTTGAGTTTGTGCCACTGGCCTTCCATAGGGCAGAGGAACTAGTCCTCCCCTCATAACCCGAAACTTCCCCAGGAAAGGGAATGGGATTGCTTAGAACTTGTATTTGGACAGGACTACATTCTTTTGCAAATCACATTCGGTGTTTGTGTCCTTTAGGAAGGACTTTTTTGGGGAAAGGAGTGTCTACTTCCACCCTTAGGCAATGGGTCAGTGGTTGCATTCATCTGGCCTATAAAGCCAGGGGCCTAGATTCCCTGTTGGGCATAACAGCTTGCTTCCTAAGGAGAGCAGCAGCTTGGGTGGCTTGCTGGACTTTCCCCTCCTTGGAGGTGGTCTGTTGTGCAGCCGCCTGGAAGTCGCTTCACTCTTTCTCCAAGCACCACCTCACAGAGAAGGCAGCCTCTGCTGTTGCAGCCTTTGATAGAGGGGCCTTGTGGCAGTCCCCCGGGGGGCTGGACTCTGTGGGTGGGGGCACCCGGGGGTCCTCCATTAGAGCTCAGCTTTGGGCTCTTCCCCAGTTTGTTTGTTTATATTTATATCGTGCCCTCCCCTATCGGGCTCAGGGCGGCTAGCAACAGTTAAAATACATAATGTTAAAATAGAATACAATAGAATCATTAAAAATCATTTCAAACACATACAATTACAGTTACAGTTACAATCCTAAAATCCAAGATGGCATCAGTATTATTAGTTTGTATTTAGCGCTACATACATTAATATTGTTAAATATTGTTTAGTGCTCTGTATTTATACTGGGATGGGTTTAGATATCCATGCTGTTGCGCAGTGGTTGCTTCCCTGTGAGATATTAAAGGCCAATTTGAACACTTCTGTTTTACAGGCCCGGTGGAATTGTGGCAAGTCCCGCAGGACCCTGATATTTTCGGGGAGTGCGTTCCACAGGGCAGGAGCTGCTACCAAAAAGGCTCTTGTTCTGGTGGTAGCCAGCGGAGCATCTCTTGGCCCAGGGATCATGAGGAGATTTTGGGAACTGGATCTTAGTGCTCTCTTGGGCTCATATGGGGAAAGGCAGTCCTGGAGTTCTCTGCAGGGTACTCTTTTCAGTCACAGGCAATTGGTTGTTTGGGTTTTTTTTTCTTCTGGTGTCTTTTTTCTGTTGTGAGTCTTGCACATAAGATGTAGACAGCTTCAGATCCAGACTGGGAACTGGGTAGAAGCTCTCCCCACCCCCAAGATGAAAATTGCTAGTGACCCCATGTGTGCCTCCAGGGAGGAGCTACTTCCTGTAGATCTACTCTGCCCCATCCTAGGACCACAGTGAAGGAGACCATCTTGCTGGAAGGGAATCTTTGCTGCAATGACCATCTTCTGCCATTGTCTATGCCAGGGGTGGCCAATGGTAGCTCTCCAGATTTTTTTGCCTACTCCCATCAGCCCCAATCAGCATGGCCAATGGCTGGGGCTGATGGGAGTTGTAGGAAAAAACATCTGGAGAGCTACCATTGGCCACCCCTGGTCTAAGCCAAGGGAAGGAAAGACTAATCATTACAGGATCCAGCCTATATATATCTGTGGAAAAGGAGATCTCCGTTTGCATTCAAAGGAGGTAATGTGAACATATGAAGCTGCCTTAAATTGGATCAGACCCTTGGTCCATCAAAATCAGTATTGTCTACTCAGACTGGCAGCGGCTCTCCAGGGTCTCAAGCTGAGGTTTTTCATGCCTATTTGCCTGGACCCCTTCTAGTTGGAGATGCCGGGGATTGAACCTGGGACCTTCTGCTTACCAAGCAGATGCTCTGCCACTGAGCCACCGTCCCTCCCTAATGTGAGTTGTAAAAACAACATGTGAGCAGTTCAGCACAGGAGAAGGAAGTGCTTTCTGTGCCTTTTGAAGGATGCCTGGACAAGACAACTTAACTATGCGCAGTGCCCCGAGAGAGAGCGAAGGTTGCAAGCCACCCCCCCCCCCCGCAGCAATAGTCTGTCCTCTCATCTGCTGAGTCAGCAGATGGTTGTTGGCAGGGTCAGGTAGACCTGGGAAGGGAAAAAAGAACAATGGGTTTCTTGAGGGGGGAGGCACATTTCACCCCACTCCGGTTTTCTGCTGATGACTTTTCATTTTTTTTCCAGTGGAAAGGACATTTGGGGGAGCATGGGGGGGAACTCTTATGACTCATTTCTTTTTAATGAGTGAGATGCTTTTTGAGGTGAGCTTTCACTGACTCCAAATGAACAGTATTAAATAGTCTGATATTCGGTTCAATTTTTCCAGTGGAATTTTTTCCCCCATTGGAAAAAAATCCAGTCGAAAAATGGGGAAATTTGGGGGATTACTTTTTAAAAAACCATTGTGATTTCTGCCCCCACCCTTGGAATGAGTTAAATATTTAAGACAAAAATTTACTGTAAATGTGTAGTTTGAAATGAGACAATCTGTAAGATAATATAATTAATGCCTATGTATGCTTTAAACAGTGTATGTTTAAGAATATTGTTCAAATGTGAATAATTTGGGGAGCAATTAATATGCTGTGGTATGTTTAATTGTAATACATTATTAAAGAATAGGTTGTTTCCAATGTTACAAAGTTTACCTTTATAGCCAGATCTGCTGGTAGTCCTGCATACTGTGACTATGTGGAAGTGTTTCTCTTCAAATAACACCGTTCCTTTTGTTATAAAGATAATTTGCTTTATGCTATCAATTGTTAGTTTTTCCTACAAATTTCCTTTTTTCTTCAGGGGAAAGTGGAGGCAGGTTTTTTTTTTTTTAATGGCATCAAAGCTTCAACACACTTTTCACTTCTAGCCCCATAGCTTCTGTTGTGAATGAACTGAAGCTCATGGGAAAATGTCTCTTCAAGACATTTGAAGCTATTACAGCTGTTTTTGTCCTCTGTTCAAAAGCTTTCATTCCCTGCTTTCTGCTCCTTCCTCAGTTTCTTTGAGCAGAAAGGAAGCCTGGTATTCATTCCCGTGCCCCTTCCGTCCACTCCTACCCACAGTGCCACGTTGGGTGTTGGGAGGCCTTGGTCGTGTCCCAGGTCTGTGGACCATCCATCTACTCCCATCCCCTTATGGGAAAGCCTGGCTTCTGAAGGGAACTCTGGGTGGAATCTTTTCATTGACTGCTTCCGTGCAAATCAGGGCACTGGCATGGAAGTCTGTGAAGTGAAGACTTGTTCAGGATGCTTTGGGTGTAAAACACGTGGGTGTGGCGAGAGATTCTTTTCTGGATGTGAAAAGGCCGGACAAGTGAAGGCCTCTGTCTGTCCTGCCTCCTTTCTTTATGCCTCCTCCCTTCCCTCCTCCAAGCTAGCATGTTAGTTCCCAGAAGGAATGGATTCTCAAAGCCTCCTCTCCACCCCCCACCCCCCCTTATGCTAATCCTCTGGGTTAATATTCATGGCTGGCTGCAAGCCCATGGTCACCCGCTGGGACATTGTGGTCTGCCCCTTGTTTGTGGGAGGCTGCACCTTCTTTTCTCATGGGGGGGGGGAGGGAGGGAGGGCTTATGGGAAGTCAGCCGCTGGTGCTAACAGGGCAGATGCTGGCTTGGTGGAACTTCCTGGTGATGGGAGGAAGTCTTCACCAAAGCACAGAATTCTGGTGTTCTTGCACTTTACTCAAAGGTGGATGGTAAAAGGCCAACAAGTAATATAATTCTGTTTAGGTAGATCTGGAGATGTGAATGTCTCAGGGAAAAGTTATTTCATTCTCTCCCCCCCCCCCCCAGCTTTTTATGATAGAAAAATTCAGATTTTTATTTACATAGTTTCATTTATAGTCTAGTTTTCACAGTGGGAGTCAAGGCGGATTACTAGTTAACTACTGGTTAAACTATTCAGTCAATCAGTAAACCAGTTACAAATTTTATTTAGTTAGTTAGTTCATTTGTACTCCACCTTTCTCCCCAACCATGATTTGAAGCGGCTTGCATTGTTCTCCTCTCCTCCATTTTATCCTTACAGCTACCCTGCGAAGTAGGCCAGGCAGAGAGAACCTGGCTGACCCAGTCACCCCGCAGGCTTCCATGGCACAGCTGGAGATTTGAGCCCTGGTCTCTTGGATACTAGTCTGGAATGCTTAACGCCCCACACTGGGTAGTGATAGCAACCTTTGGACATTGAAATGCAGGGCTGACCAGAGAGTTTTCCTGGTAGCCTCAGGCGGCAGCCGGTTCCACAGAGTGGCCATTGCCAGGTTCCCCTGTTTGCAGGGAAGGCAGTGGAGGAGAAGAGGCAGGCTCCCAGGGGTGCAGCTCTGGTGCCATTAAGGACAGTGCAGGCAGTGGGTGGTCCTTGAACTGAGCCTGGCACCTGATCGGTCTGCAGGGTGGGAGTGACAGGCCGTTCTCTCTCTAAGGAGGCGGCACCTTGGAATGGGTGATTCCCACCAGTTGCTCAGGGAGGCAGGGGCAATTTCTTCAACTTCCTGTCTCCTGGGTTACAGTTGCCCAGTTTCAGTTATTTTATTCCTGCCTCTACAGGGAGCACAGCTTCTGAGAGTCTTTGAGAGTCACCATAGAGTTTTGCAGCTCCCCCCCCCCCTCAAAATACTGCCTTCAGTCTCCCAGATCCATCCGCAGAGAGAAACACCTCACTGCAACAGCTAACATTGAACACCCCCTGTATGAAAAACAGAGCCAGTTCCCTCCTACAAGCATCACTCATGAGTGTACTCCATATTTTTCACAATGCCCAAGAGAAATGGGGATTGGAGAGCCACTCTTTTCCTGACATACGTGAACAGGTGTGTGGCCCTCAACCAATGCTGCATGGGGCCTGTGTGATCAGTCACGGTTAAGCTTTATGCTCCAAGGCCTCCACTAAGCTCATGGGAACCTTTTTGCACATCCTCCTATTTCCAGGGCATGGCAGGTTTGCCCATAACGGCTGGCCTTCCAGTTCAGAGCTCTCCCCTTCAGCCTGGCATTGGTCCCTCGTGTCTTCTCCAAGGTCCTTGTGAGGCGGGCAGCAATGACTGATGCATTTGATGCTGCCCAATCAGGAAAAAGTTTCAGTTTGTGATTTCAGTCATACATTTCAGTTTACCCCCAGATTTCTGGATTAATGAGGGGTGTGTGTGTGTGTGTGTTTGTGGGGCAAGGTCTGTGGTCCCAAAATTTCCAAAAATTCTACATCTAAGTGAACCCCATATTGAAGACAGGTGAAGCTAGTAAGTAATGTTTCCAAACCTGTTGCCTCTTCTTCTGAGACACCTCTTACTGATATTGATAGTGATACCTTTATTAGGGATTTGTTCATAAGTAACAGGAAGTTGACCCAGATTTTGTTGGCTCAGCTAGTCTGCTGCAGCATTCCTCCCCGCCCCCCCTCGCCCCCGCTCCTGCTACTTGAAGCTGGCAAGTGACCGCCCCTCCCAGACGATGCTGCTGCTGCTGCTGCCGCCTCTGAGGGGGAACCTTGCTCAAGTCACCCCCTCCCTGTGATCGACATCAGACTTCGCTGACTATACTTGGTCTTAGCCAAAAGGCTGGAAAGCGGAGACTTTTAGACACTGAAAAACAAACTCCTGTTCTCCAGCACAGGAGACCTGCATCCCTCTCTGGTGCTTGAGTGACCAAGTGAGGAACACAGATGTAAAGCGCCAAAAAAGCCTCCGTGGCAAACAAGCCTCTAAATTACAAGATAGAATCCTGGAAAATCAATTCTATCAATCAGATTGTATTTCTATGATTGTAATGGAGGCTTGTTTGTGGCTAGAGGCTTTTTGCTCTTTTGACCTCCTTCCTCTCGGGTGTTTGGCACCATCCCTGGCTAGGAGGCGGCACCAGCTGCTTATTTCTCAGGGCTTCTTCCCCCTCAAGGACATGGAGCCTCCGTGCTGACATGATTCAGTGCCCTCCCCTCTGGGGCCCTGGCTGGAAGATCTGCAGCCGTCCCCTGTCACAAAAGAGTCTGCCCAGGTAGAGGAAGGAAACCTGAATGGGGAGCACATATTCTGTTCTTCTGTGACTTCTACAAAAAAGTGTGGGACTCCATAAGCAGCCCTCTTCTCTTTAAGCTTTATGGACCATCTAATGAAGAGAGGCCAGTTTTCCTTTTATTCTCTGATCAGCGTCTCCAAATTACATATTGAGTAGCAGGGGCTCTCTCAATTGCCATGGTGATTAGGGAGCATAAGATGGAATCTCTTTTATTGTATTTCAGATCTGAGAAGGCATTTTAAATCTGTATTCTTTGCCATCCCTCCCAATGAAGGCTCAATGCGGGTGGACATTCCGGAGATACGGAAAAGTAATGGTAGTACTTGAGTGGCTAGTCTCCCCCACCCTCCCCCCGCCTTTTGAAAGCTCTGAAGGTGATCTGAGGCTGGAGGCAGAAATCAGAGCAGCTCCGAAAGGGAGAGTGTCTCCTAACAGGGCAGGAGGTAAAAATGCTGGAGCTCAAGATATGTTAGCAGTAAGTCTAACATTCATTTAGACTTCAAAAGTTTAATTTCAAAAGAGGCAGCTTCTTAAATAATAGAAGATTAGTTCAAAGGAAATTGACAGGAAGAGTTCAGATGGTCAGATCTTTTCAGGATCCTTGAAGATTAAAACCACAGCCATAAAAACTCTGTGAGATTGAGGAGCACTGCCTAGGGAAGGAGGAAGCCAGGCCAATAAAAGGCTGGGTGGGGTGGTCAATGAATGGAAGAATGGAAGCCAGGCAAGGCGGCCTCCTTGGAACAGTGAAAGCGCAGCCCTGAGTTGGGAAAGCCTGGGTGGTCACCAGCTCCAGCAGAGGAAATATCAGGTAGCAGCAAGGCAAGTAAAAAGGAACTGGAAGTGTGTGTTGCTAGTATTGAGGCAAACTGGAAATTCAGAAGCTGAAAAAAAAGTCCAGGGGCACCTCAAAATGCAGCTGTTCATGGCAGCATCAGTGTTTGTCTGTTAGTGCCAACATTCTGTACTATAACAAACTATCGTGGATGCCCATCTGGAACTGCTGGATTGGAACATGAAATGGCAAAGGTGTGGAAGGAAGACAGAGAAGTTGCTGAGAAGCAGAGCTCTGCCTGGATGATGGAGGTGGGAGAGATGCTGGTTTCTTTGAAGGACTGTGTAGAAATGGAAGAATCACAAGGAGGAGTTATTTGGATAATTGACATACTTAAAAGTAATAGATCATTAGGTTTGGCCCTTGTGTATCAAAGAGTTCCTAACTCCAAAAACGCAACGAGTTATCTTCTAACCAAAACATGCAATGTGGTGTGTGGAAGCCAGCCAAGCTCCTGTCACTTCCTGTGAACCCCAGGCCTTAGCAGGCACCTGGCCGGTTTGTCTTCCTTGTAGGCGCCCGTGGTTTCTAACCACCTCATCTCAGCAGCTCCATCGCCCACAATTGGGTGGGGGTGGGATGCTGGTGGTTAGGAGTGAGGAACTGGAAGAGGTAATAAAAGAGGAGGAGGATGACTATAATAGAAGTGCCGGGCTGCCTGGGCCTTCGTCGAACTTGCCAAAGTCCAGAATACTCCAGACCAAATCCATTGAGCAGTGGTTGATGTTGGCCCCCACTTAGAATAGTCTCTGGCCCTGAATTCCTAGCGGATGTTTACTGCTCCCAACCACGATTAATTTCATTTGGATAAATAATGGGAAGTATGGCCAACTACACTATGCCTGGAGGTTTTCTTGACCCCCTTCCCCTTAAATTGTTTTGGTTTTGCTTTTAGAATTAGTAAAATGAAAGATAGGTGTACTGCACAGCCTTTCAAGGATACTCTTTTGTCTAGATGCAAAAAACATTGACAACAATTAATATGCTATAAAGCAGTGGTGTTGAACACATTTGCTATGAGGGATGGATCTGACACAAATGATGCTTTGTTGGGCTGGTCCAAGTGTGTTGTGAAATGTAATGCCAGGTATGGGAGATAGAAATTTTATGTAACACAATTAAAGGTATTATTTTACTTAAACCAAAAACATGCTTAAAACATTAACACCCGTGCACTATTTTGTTTATTTAACAGTCTTTGATAGCTGACATCTCTTGTTCTGAATTATTTTTATCAAAATTTGCTTTTACTTTTATAAATATAAAAATAGCAGAAAAAATCAAAACCATATCACAATTATAATTACATCAAAAGAAAAAAGAAAGAACAATAAAGAGCTCTTCACAGACAATGTTGTCCCAAACATAGAATTTTAGTAGATAATTTTATAGATAGATAGATAATTTTATTTATATCCCGCCCTTCCCACCGGAGCAGGCTCAGGGCGGCTAACAACAAAAGGCTGCTCCAACAAGGCTACCCCGGCAAGCAGCACAATTTTGAAAAGAGCCCTCTGAGTGACGTGGAGCTGCTGCAGGGGGTGCATTCTGTGGTGTCCCCGCCACGTGCTCAAGGGCCAGATTGAAGCCCTGGGCAACTTGCATGATGGACAGGCAGGTGCAGTTTCCCTGTGGGTGCAGTGGCTGCCAGTACTACAGAGGGCAGTGAGGCTTCAGCATGGCTGGTTTCCCCACAGCTCCCCTGCCCAGGCCTCCCCCCCCCCCACTGCTTCCATTCCACCCCCCTTCACCACTAGGGTCTTTTCTGTTTTTTACTTCCTTTTCAACATTGGCAGTTGAATTCCATTATATCGCAATCTTCCAGAAAGTCAGTTTCCCAAACATTGTCATATGACCATAATCCATTGCAACTTTTCTTAGAGCCACCTGGTGGCAGTGGGAGGAACTGATTGCTACTGAGACAGGCAGGGAAAATGGCTGCCATTGGGGGCAGGCCCAGGAAACGCAGACAGAAGCTGTGGGTCAGCAGAGGAAAACCTGTATCTTCTTCGTGGTCTCTGTGCAGTCCCACATATGGGTTTATCCGCCAGGATCGGGCCCACCTCGGAGAATTCAAAGCAATCCTTAAGCGTTAATTTTGGCGCACCTTTCCCCTCATCCCGGGGAGGAGGCATCGTCTGCGCATGCCTAGACAAGGGGGAGGCGCCCAACCCACTCAGTTTCTTCTTTACTGCCGTCCGGAAAACACCTACCTCACTCATCTCCCCGCTTTCATTGCAATCCTTTGGATTTCTCATCTCTCTCCTTCCTCGTCTCTTCACGTCCTTTGTCTCCTCTTCATTCTTCAACTGGTATCGTTAAAAAAAAAAGTCTTTATCTTTCGCTTTTTCCGTCCCCCTCCCCTCCCCCCCTCTCTCCGGGAGGATGGAAGGGAAGGAAAAGATCACTTTTAAGAGGTGCATTCGCTGTGCTGCGAAAATCCTGTCTACTGACGGACACTCACTCTGCCTCTTTTGCCTCGGCGAGGCGCACTGTACAGACTCCTGCGTGCATTGCAGTCAGTTCGGCAAACAGGCAAAGAAAAACCACGTGGCAAGACTCAAAAGCCATTTGCTAGAGTCATCACTGCGCCCAGTAATGTCGCACGCATCGGGTTCGCAGACCTCACCGTCTTCCCTAACTCAAAAGGGAACGTCTCAACCGGCGGCTTCCGTGGCTCAGGTTCCCAGTAAGCCTAAGTCCGGGAAACACCTAAAGAAATCTGACGAATCCAAGAAGCGGCACCGCACCGAGTCGACCTCGAGAGACCCCCTCGGGTCCGAAATCTCCTAAAAAGCCCAAGAAAAGCCATAAACTTCCGGATCCGAATTCGGCGACTCGACCTCCGACACCTCACCCGACTTCGGTTGCTACGACCTCGATTCAAACAACTCCGGCCTCGAAATCGACCTCGACTCCTGCCATTACACCACTTGAAAACATCTGCATCAGTTCTAGATCGCCTTCAGTGCACGAGTCCCTTCCAGATCAGATAGTAAGCACTGAGTCTCCGGGTTCGATGAAAAGCCAGCGCCTCAATATCTTAGATGCGCATTCCTTTCGAGAAGTCTCGACCCTTTGGCAGACAATAACGGCACCTTCACTTACAAGAGCACCATCGACTCCAAGAGAGCCTCCTCTGCGCGTTCGAGAGAGAAGATCCAGAAGCGGTCGCAGAGACTGCTACTATTACTACACTCCATTGAGGTCGAGGTCGCCGTCTCCTCGTAGGTACCGAAGATACCGCAGATCACCTTCTCCCAGCTTATACCGACGTCGCGCCTGTGAACACTCTCGATCCCGTGAGGACTCTCGACAACGAGAAATGGCCTACTACCGAGATCGTTCACGTGAAGACACTCATCCACACTACAGAGACACCCCTCCACGTCGAGAGCATTCATACCATGATGACCGCCCCCGGTACCGTGAACATGCTACTCTTTATGACACGGAGCCGAAACCACTGTCACCAGCTGCTTCTACCGCCATTGAACCCACTGCACCGCGCATACAGCACCCGCGGCCAGAACAAACCATCAAGACTCCAGACGTTGATACCCAAGAGGACTCGGAGGCAGAACAATCTATATCATCCCACTCCTCAGCCTCAGGTCTCCACTCTCCAGCATCAGATATTGCTAAACCGTCTGACATCTCTCCATCTGAGGGACCTAAGTCTTACCTAGAATTACTATCTAATATGGCAAACTCCCTCAATGTGAAGCTTACAACTGATGTGCCTAGAGTCTCAGACGTGGTCTACGACCTGGTGCACGCAGATCTCCCTGTTGGTTCATCCTTTCCCATGCTTCCAGTCCACCTGGAAACATTAAAAGAAGCCTGGGACAAACCAGCCTCTGTGCCACCAACGTCTAAGAGGGTCGAATCGCTCTATCAATTCCGCGCTCTTCCCTTTGGCCTTTCAACAGCACCAAGAGTATTCACAAAGTGCATGGCGGTGGTAGTAGCAATTCTGAGACAACAACTAATTTCCATCTACCCATACATAGACGACTGGCTAGTCGTCGCCCAATCCAAAGAACAGCTCCAGACCGATGTCTCGGCTACCCTCTCCCTCTTGACTACCCTAGGCCTTCAGGTCAACACCACAAAATCCAATCTGACCCCTACTCAGTCCATACAATTCATATGGGCGCACCTATCGACAGTCGCACGCAAAGCCTAACAGCTCTCACCTTTCAGAGGATGCTAGGCCTCATGGCGGCCACCACCTCCGTCCTTCTTTTTGCCAAACTCCACATGCGTCCTCTACAGTTGTGGTTTGCGCGGACATTTCATCCTCAATGGCAGCACCAACTGACCGTACTAACCGTTCCGGCCCATATCATCCCTTCGTTGAAATGGTGGACGGTAGACCATCACCTCCTGGAAGGAATGTCATTTACTCAGACTCTTCCCTCTGTGATTGTCACCACCAACGCCTCCAAGTGGGGATGGGGAGCCCACTTGGGAAAACTCACAGTACAAGGTCAGTGGACAGACTACAAAAGGTCTCTCCACATCAATTGCCTGGAACTACTAGCAGTTCACAGAGCTCTGAGATCTTTCCTTCCGTCCCTTCACAACCGGCATGTTCAGATCACCTCAGACAATATAGCCACTGTCTTCTACATAAATCGACAGGGAGGCACAGCCTCCACCAGATTGTGCAAACGAGCTCTAGCCCTCTGGCACTGGAGCATCGTCCATGGCATCTTCCTATCTGCAGTGCATCTACCCGGAGTCCAGAACGTTCAGGCGGACGCTCTGAGTCGACACTCTATCAACGACCACGAATGGACCATCAGCAGTCGTTACCTTCAGACTCTGTTCCAGAGGTTTGGTACCCCGGAGATAGATGCATTTGCATCCCCAGACAATGCACAATGCCCCCGCTTCTACATGCGCAGTCCCTCATCTCCTCTGTCGGCAGGGGATGCCTTCCTTCAAACATGGAACGGACCACTACACTACCTATTCCCGCCAATACCACTCATCACGAGAGTATTACAGAAAATAATGACAGACAACACCAACTGCATCCTAGTAACCCCTTGGTGGCCTCGCCAACCCTGGTTCACCACTCTTCTTCTCCTATTGAACAGCACATTTCTCCAACTTCCTCAAGCCCAGGACCTACTCTTCCAGCAGGGAGGCAAAGTCCTACACCACAACCCGATCCTCCTTCGCCTTACAGCATGGAGAATCAGTTCATGACCTTCCCACCGGAGGTCCGACATATCCTGCTCAACTCCAGAAAACCTGCCACTAGGAAATCATACTCCTTCAAATGGAAATGCTTTTCGGAATACGCAATTCAACATAGATTTAAACCTGATTCAGCCACAATCACCCAAATTCTGACTTGCACTCTAGCCCTTTCTAATGCTGGACTCTCGTACTCCTCTCTGAAGGTCCATCTAGCGGCCATCTCCGGGTTCCACCCCCGCATCGAGGGCTCCACTGTATTCTCTCACTACGCCACTAAGGCCTTCCTGAAGGGGATCCTTCACCTCCACCCTCCAATCCGTAAGATCCACCCTGCTTGGAGTTTATCACTCGTGCTGAGTCAGTTAATGAAGCCACCCTTCGAACTCATGGCTTCCATTTCTCTGCATCTCCTAAACTAGAAAACAGCCCTACTAGTAGCTCTTACCACGGGCAGGAGGGCCAGCGACATCTACGCCTTCAGAGCAGATCCTCCATACACAGTTTTCCACCACAATAAGGTAGTACTACGCCCTGACCCCGCGTTCCTACCTAAGGTGGTCTCACCGTTTCATCTGGGAAAACCCTCCATCCTACCGGCTTTTTTCCAACACCACACAGATGCGGGACAACGAACCCTGCACAACTTAGACGTACGCAGAGCTCTGGCTTTCTACATTGAAAAGACTCGGCAATTCCGAAAGGACACTAGACTCTTTATAACATATGCAACCCACAATCAGGGTGCAAAAATCTCAACACAGAGATTCTCAAAGTGGATTGTGGCCACTATTGCACTATGTTACGAACTAGCAAAACAGCCAATACCTGAGCACTTGCGAGCTCATTCTACTAGAGCCGTTGCAATGTCAACAGCCTTCTGCAAAGGCATTCCAGTGGAGGACATCTGCGCTGCTGCGGTTTGGTCGTCCCCATCCACATTCGCCTTGCACTACGCTCTAGACGTTCGTGCCCGGCATGACACGTCCTTCGGACAGGCTGTGCTGCAATCAATCTTTGACTGACGCCTTCTACTGTCTACATTGTGAGTACAAATTTATTCTCTTAAATAACTAACAGTGCTTTTCACTTACAGATCCAGCACCTGCCTCCTGACAAATAGCTTTCCAGTCACCCATATGTGGGACTGCACAGAGACCACGAAGAAGATGGACAGGTTTCTTACCTGCAACTGATGATCTTCGAGTGGTCATCTGTGCAGTCACACATACCCACCCTTCCTTCCCCGCTGCTGGATGCTCAATATCAATTCACTTACTACACCTCTACGGCGGCGGGAAGAAACTGAGTGGGTTGGGCGCCTCCCCCTCATCTAGGCATGCGCAGACGATGCCTCCTCCCCGGGACAAGGGGAAAGGGGTGCCAAAATTAACGCATAAGGATTGCTTTGAATTCTCCGAGGTGGGCCCGATCCTGGCGGATAAACGCATATGTGGGACTGCACAGATGACCACTCGAAGATCATCAGTTACAGGTAAGAAACCTGTCCTTCCAGCAGCCAGTAACCTGTGTGAAAGTGGCTGGGATGCGATGGACTGTGTAGAAACTGCACATATGCAAGGTTATGCTCATAACTTGGGTAGCAGGTTTGTGTCCATGAGGCTCAATAAGAATGGTCAGTTTCCTCCTGATTCCAGGCCGTGGTCCAGCGACTGGAGGTTTTGCTCCTAATTCCCGCCAATCAACATCTCTATCCCAGTGCAGCCAGTGTCCTGCTGAGGGGTGTCTTTCAATGAAGCACTACTGGAGTGTGTTGTGCAAATGTGCATGACCTTGATGAGAATTCTGGGAAGCCCCTAACTTTGCTATGGGGTCCCCCATGGGTTCGGGAGCTGTCAGTTGTCCTCTTTGACATGGGGTGTTGTCCTGTGTTCTGGTGGGATCTTTGGTCCCATTCTGAGCAGGAGAGGGCTTTATTGATACTTTATCAGCAGGCAATACTTGATAGACTTGACAGCACCAAAAGACAGCTGGAAAGAACCATAAAGGGGGGTGGAAAGCCTCATCCTACAAATACCAATACTCACAACCTTATGGCTGACAAGAACCCCTGCTGGGCCAGCTCCTTGAATATAAGCGACCTCAGCCCTCCTAATCTAGAGCCACTGGGCTTACTAGAATCCCAAGGTGGTCTTCTATCCCCTCAGTACCCTCTGCTAGACATGAATAATTCATCCCTAGAAGCCTCTTCTTCTGTGCCACTGCACTTCATCGTAACTGCTGTGTATTCAATGACAAAGCTGGGGTGCTTGAAATGATATCTAACGCCTTGTATCATGGAACATTGCTGGTGGAAGAGTAAAATGGGGGATCCTGATTTTTTAAACTTTTTGAATTCTTTTGACTGTGCTCTCCTACAGGAAACATGGGTAGCTGATGGGTTTGAGCTGAAAGATTTCAAATTTAATTTACTGGAGCCAGGATCATGCCAGAGTAGTCTATTAATGCATATGTTCTGGAACCAGAGGATTAGCAAGCCAGATGTGACATTTGTGTCATAAGATCAAATTGCCCTTAAGCCTGTTGGGAATCTATACAGCTTTGTGTGCGTTGAGCGTGAATTAAGCCCGAGTTGCTCAGGTCGCTTGAAAGAAATTCTGATCCCTCCTGGGAGGTGCATCTGAAGCTCTAGCTGCCAGGCCTGGTTCCCTTTCCTATAGCAGTCTGCAGTAGCAGTGAGCGTCTGCAAAGCTGCCTTGTTATTGAGAGCCCTGTTGGGAAACAAGAAATGTTCTCTGTTAAGCCAGCTGCCCATGCTGTTTCTGAGTTATTGGTTCCTGAGTTGTCAATTAGTAACTTGCACATGTGAAAACATTCTTACATTGCTCCACCTTAGCTGTAGCGCTTTTCCATGGACAAGGTTTCTGTGTTCTGTTGAGAGTCATCTATAATAAAAGGTGTTTGTTTGTGGCACATGCAACTCATTAGCAAATCAAGCCTGGGGTCACCAGCTTCAGGATGACTATGGGAGTTATCAAACATGAAGGGAATAGGAATCTCCCAGCCCACATTAGGTCAAGAAACCTCCTGTTTGCAGTGGAACCTCAGGTTATCTGTCTGCGGCAGCCATAACTCATCCTTTCCTTTTCTTATATAAAGAAAAGCCCTGTGGTAGTGGCCAAATCCGGCTCTCCCATTGGCTGCAGGATGGACTACATAAACCATTTGTCAGACGATGGAACCTCAAATCAACCAGACTTCATTGGATACAAAGTTTGCTTTATTTGATAGTTCATAGTTTCTGAGCATAGCGATATTGGAACTGATACATTCTCCCTGGTGAGGAGTCATTTTAACCCATAGTACATCAAAGGTATTCTAAACAAAACTATGTTCCCAAGCATTCATAGCATGAAGTTTTACTTTTCACATAGCTTCTCCTGCTTATTTCTTTGTGGTTCTTGATCTCACAGGCATGGCTAGGCTGCCATCCCCCGAGGCATTTTATCTTCAAAGGAGAATTGCCTTTGTTAGTTCCTGGGACAGGAATTCACACCAGTGTTAGTAAATACTATGTTTCTACTTTGATATGCAAGGCCGCTTCTCATGGTTAGTAATACAGGTTAGAAAATGGAGTCAGTTAGGCTAAGCATTTCATTACATTCAGTTAAGCTGAGCATTTTAATACAGTAGTTTTCCAGAGTCTGACATACTGCCTCCCCTAAGCTCTTACTCGGGGTATGTCTGGGTGCAGTAGGTAAAATCTTTTAAGGAGGAGAGGGGCTCGTAGGTCTAATGACCCATTCATCACAACTTGGAGGGGAATACTTCCAACGGACCAAATAGTACAACACCCCCCTTTTTACTTTTGAGTCTAGCACCTCATGGTGACTCTGACCCTTCACTTGAATAGGTGTGGGTTCTTGAGGGTGAGGGTGCCATGACGTAATTCCAGGATCTTTCCAAATAAGGCTGCAATGGAAAACAGGGTGAATTTTTCTAAAAATTTTAGGCAGTTCCAATTCTACAGTTTGCTTATCACCCTTTTGATTTTGAATGGGCCCAAGAACTTATATGCCAGTTTCCTGCAAGTCTGTGGCAATGGTAGATTTTTCGTGGACAAAAACACACTCTCCCCCACCTTAAAGTCCCATTCTGGGGAGTGCTTTTTGTCAAAGTATGTTTTATAGTCCTTTTTAGCCACCTCCAAGTTCTCCTGTGTGGCTGCCCAGCCTTTCTTGATGTCTTCCCACCACTGCTGACAGGAGGTAGGTGGCACTGTCCCCTCCTGGCTAGGCAGTGAGGGGAAGGGCTTTCCTTCGTAGCCATTCACTATTTGAAATGGCGACGCTTTGGTGGAGCTATGCAGGCTGTTGTTGTATCCATACTCTGCAAACTGGAGTAGCTCTATCCAATTTGATTGTTGATAGTTTACGTAGCACCTTCGGTATTGCTCCAGAAGCCCGTTCATGCGTCCCGTCTGCCCGTCCGTCTGTGGGTGGTAGGCGGAACTCAACCCCTGCTCTATACCTGCCACCTTGCAAAACTCCCGCCAGAAGTTGGCAACGAACTGCGGCCCGCGGTCACTAATGACCTTGTCCGGAAATGAGTGTAGTCTAAAAATGTGCTGGAAGAATAAATAAGCCAGCTTCTTGGAAGTAGGGAGCTGCTTGCAAGGAATAAAGTGCGCCTGCTTTGAGAACGTGTCTACCACCACCAGAATCACCGTCTTCCCCTGTGACGCTGGGAGCTCCACTATAAAATCCATTGACACCACCAACCAGGGTCTCGTGGCTGTAGGGGTTGGTTGGAGAAGCCCCGGTGGTCCCCCCCCCCTTCCGTTTCGCCATGATACAGATTGGGCACGATCCCACAAACTCAGAAATGTCTTTTTTCATTTGCGGCCACCAGAACTGGTGATTCACTAGGTGTAAAGTTTTTATGTAGCCGAAGTGGCCAGCCAGTTTAGTACAGTGACAATGCTGTAATACTTCTTGCCGGAGGGCTTTGGGCACTTACAATTGCCCCTCGTAGTACCAAAACCCTCCCTCTCCTTTAACAATCCCCTCCGGTCTTCCTTCTCCCTCCTTTTCAGTTTCTTCAATTAGTCTGTTGCCCCCCCCCCGGGCTCCGCTTGCCCCATTTTCTTTCCCGATCGAGTGGTCACCCCTCCAGCCACGGCTGAGGGAGCAATGAGGGAGTCTATGGCTTCTTCTCTCTGACTCTCGTGTTGGGGTAGGCGAGAGAGTGCATCAGCTAAGAAATTTTTTGAGCCGGGGATGTGCCGGAGGGTAAAGTCAAATTTTGCAAAAAATCCCGCCCACCGAATCTGTTTGGCAGTCAATTTCCGGTGACCCATGAGCGCCTCCAAATTTTTATGATCAGTCCAGATTTCGAATGGCACTCTCGCCCCTTCCAGCCAGGACCGCCATGTTTTTAAGGCGAATGTGACTGCAAACGCCTCTTTGTCCCAGACCGACCAGTTGCGCTGCTCTTGCGAGAATTTTTGAGAAATATAAGCGCAAGGTCTCAACCTCCCCTCCTCGTCTTTCTGCATTAATATGGCTCTGACGGCTACATCGGAGGCATCGCATTGAACCACGAAGGGCTTTAGCCCGTTTGGGTTGGCCAGCACTGGTTCACTAGTGAACAGTCTTTTTAATTCATCAAAAGCCACCTGGCATTCGGTTGACCAGGACAGCCAGGCCCCCGTTTTTTTGGCTTCGGGCCCCTTCCCCTTAGTTTTGAGCAAGTCTGTTAAGGGGCAACATCACCTTTGCAAACCCCTGAATGAACCCCCTGTAAAAATTCGCGAATCCGAGGAAGGATTGTTGTCTACGTGTCCTCGGGGGTTCCCAGTCTAATACTGCCTGAATTTTGGCCAGGTCCATCGCAAGTCCCTTCCCGGACACCCTGAACCCTAGGTAATCCAATTCCGTTTGGTGGAATTCGCATTTGAACAGTTTTGCGTATAGCTTATACTGGTACAGAGTGGAAAGCACCTTCCGGACTAGCTGCACATGGGAGGGCAGGTCTTTCGAATAGATAATGATGTCATCCAGGTACACCACCACTCCCTTGTACAGGTACTCTCTGAGTACTTCATTTATAAAGTTCATGAAAACCCCGGGGGCTCCCTGTAACCCAAAAGGCATCATCAAGTACTCGAACGGCCCCATGGGGGGTATTGAACACCGTCTTCCACTCATCCTCCTCCTTGATTCTCACTCTGAAATAAGCGTCTCTCAGGTCCAGTTTTGTAAAGATGGACCCCTCTGACACTGTGATCAAAAGGTCTTTTATCAATGGGATGGGGTAGGTGTTGGACATCGAAATCCCGTTTATCCAGCGAAAATCTGTGCAAAGCTGGAGGCTCCCGTCCTCCTTCTTCCGGAAGAGGACTGGGGCGGAGGAGGGGGTTGCTGTACTGGCTCAGCATCGCTTGCAAAAACCCCTCCACACTCGTCAGCTCGGGGGCCCGGCTCACGTACCATCTCCGAGCTGCGCCTTTCAGTTTCGACCCGAGGTAGTCCACTCAGCTGGGTTCATCGGGGAAGGTGTTCCCCCAATAATGCATATAACTGTTGCCCTGGATGGTGAAGTATTCTACTTCCTCAGGGTCACCATCGAAAGTTATGTCCAGGCCCTTTCCTCGACCCCCGTTCCAAGGTTTGGGCGCCATAGGTCTTGGGGCAAACGACCCGAGCGGCCAGCCCGGGGGGCGCTGCTGGGGACCCATCGGCGCTGGGAGTACCAGCGGTCCCACCAGCCCCGGGCTCACTGGTTGCCCCACCGGTGCCGGCGGGACTGGTAGCCCTGCTGGGTCGCCCGCTGGGGCTGCCGGAGGGTCTGGTTGTGGCACTGGCGGATCGGGCTGCGGTGCTGGCGGGTCAGGTTGGGGAGCGGGTTGGATGGGCATGGGTCATGCCTGTGCTCACATCTCGTCCAGCTGCCGTTGCACTTCTCTGGCGATGTGCACCGTATTGTCCTGGATCTCGTTGCGGAGCTCTCTCACCCAGTCTCGCATCTCATTCCTCAGTTGTTCGATGCCGCCTTCCCCCCTCAGGACCCAGCCACCTTCTCGATCACGATCATCCCCTTGGCCCCGCTCCTTCTCGGCTCATCCCTCCTCGGGCTACCGTTCTCGCCAGGGTCCGGTCTAGCAAGTATGTTCTTGTAACGATCCGCCGCCTTATCCATTATGGTAGTCGAGGTGCTGGGTTTCCACTTCTGTGGGGTGATGAAGAGGGTTTGGAAATGCAGCAGGGATCCTCCCGTCCGTCGCAGGGTGTTGACACTGGGCGGGGTCCTCGGCTCTTCTAGAGGTTCTCCGTTATCTGGAAATTTTGCAGCCATCCGGCTTAAAAGTTGCCGGTTTGTATAAACCAAAGAATTGGATCAGTTTCAAAATGTCAGATGATAGAACCTCAAATGAACCCGACTTCATTGGATACAAAGTTTGAGGCTTCATTTGATAGTTCATAGTTTCTGAGCATAGCAATATTGGAACTAATACATTCTCCCTGGTGAGGAGTCATTTTAACCCATAGTACATCAAAGGTATTCTAAATAAAACTATGTTACCAAGCATTCATAGCATGAAGTTTTACTTTTCACACAGCTCCTCCTGCTTATCTCTTTGTGGTTCTTGATCTCACAGGCATGGCTAGGCTGCCATCCCCCGAGGCATTTTATCTTCAAAGGAGAATTGCCTTTGTTAGTTCCTGGGACAGGAATTCACACCAGTGTTAGTAAATACTATGTTTCTACTTTGATATGCAAGGCCGCTTCTCATGGTTAGTAATACAGGTTAGAAAATGGAGTCAGTTAGGCTAAGCACTTCATTGCATTCAGTTAAGCTGAGCATTTTAATACAGTAGTTTTCCAGAGTCTGACACCATTGGCCTGTCAACCACCACTCAAAGTCTGTTGCATTCCATTGGTTGAGGATTGAGGCACTGCTTTGCAGAAGAGAGAGAAAAAGCCTACTCTTAGTTGGTTGACAAATGGAGGAGGAGAGAAACTGCCATAAAAAGCCTTCTCTCAATTGGCTGAGGGCTTCTCCTTCTCTACGGAACCAAAAGCCAGAGAGGCATAGTCAAAAAAATGGCATCCCTTGGCAGCAGAACAATAACATTTTAATTTAGGTACAGAAAGGGGGGGGGGGAAGAGTGGGACAGAAAAAGAGAATATGGAGTCCTGTGTTTTAAGATTGGGTCACTGGAAAAGCTGCCTTCACTTTCCCCTTAGTGCCTTTTCCTAGCCAACTAAACTTGGGAAAGAGGCCCTTTCCAGGCCTATTTCATGGAGAACTCATTGGAGCTGGTCCTGACTAGAGTTGCCAGCTCCAGGTTGGAAAATTCCTGGAGATTTTGTGGTGTAGTCTACAGAACCCAGACTCTGGGGAGGGGAGAGGCCTCACCTGAGTATTATGTGACACTGCCCACCCTCCAAAGCAGTTATTTTCCCCAGAGGGAGAGAGATCTGTTGTCTGGAGTTCAGTTGTGATACCAGAGAATCTTCTGGCTCAACCTACAGGTTGGCTACACCAGGCCTGGCTGCTTGCTCCTGTTCAGCAGCAGCCCCCCATGGCAGTCAGTGTGGCATAGGAGTTAATGTTTCAGAGCTGGGTTTGCCAGACCCAGGATCTCACTGTGGAAGCGTACTGGTGATTTTGGACTACTTTGGTCTTTCATCCTGACCTACCTCACAGGGTTGTTGTGCAGATCAAAAGGGGGAGAGGAGAATGATGTTATCTGCTTTGTTTCCCACTGTGGAGAAAGAAAGACTTTCCTTTTCCTAGGTAGAGGCTGCAGAGGTTGGGGGGAAAAGATTGAAAGCTATCTACCCCAATCTCTTTTGCCCCTCCCATCCCTTATTTCTCAATCTACCTCCTTTCCTGATAACCTCCCCCACTTTCTCCATTTCCTTTCCCAACAGCTGCCTTCTCGACATAACCTTGCTTCCCTCTTATTTTTCCCCTCCCTCTCCAGCCCCCCCCCCCAAGACCATGACAGTCAACGGGCAAATTTCTAGTGCCTGTTGTATTTCTCCTCACAACAGGCCTTATTGCTAGTCAGAAAATAAAACTAGGAGCTAGGAGGATGGTGGGACTTGCAGTGGCAAAAATGAAGGAAGTGAAAACCTCCTGGCTCAGCTGAGCTCCAAAACATCTCTGCTATTTGCTATTGAAGCAAAGGTTTGGCCTTAAGAGACTAGAAAGGTGCAGAGAGCAGAGGAAGAGAAGGTGGAGAAGATCCACTCTACTGCAGAGCAAGGGGGATGCTGACTTCTCTGAGTGAGCCAAGCCAGTGTGAGGCAGTGTTTAGTGGGTCTGACTGCAATCTGAGACCCAGGTTTGTATTCCTCCTCTGCCAAGGGAGCCGGCTGGGGGACCCTGGGCTAGTCACACCAGGCTCACAGGGGACTTGTCAGGCGAACAAGGTGAGCTGCTTTGGGGAGGAGAAAAGGAGAGCACAGCCACTTACTAGAAATCAGGTTTTGACTGCAGTTTGCAAAAAAGGTTCCTAGCTCCTGTTGTCTCATCTGGCGTCTGTACAGCACTCTCACTCAGTGCTCAAACTGTTGTATTCAGTCTCATGTGCACAGCAAGCTGCAAGGTTTGGAGTGAGCAGGGGATCTCTGGTATTCTAGGAAGGCAACAAAATCCTGAGTGCTGAAGAGGCATGTGTGAATGGGTCCTGCTGCCCAGGTCGAGGAAGAGGATGCTTGTCACTGGGGAAACAGCCAGTCTGAGAGGGAACCATTTTGAACAGAAAGGCCGTGATGCTGTTAGTAGTATTGGGGGGAGGGGGGAGCTGGAGGCTGCACATGGATTCCAGGCAGGAAGCCCTGAAATGTCTCTTTGAGTTGGAGTTCAGCATCTGTGGAAGGGGGTGAGACTCAGCCCTTTGGCCCTGGGATCTCCCACTGGAGTTAGAGCAGGATGGGGGAGGGAGGCATCCCCACAGCCCAAGAGGAGAGGAGGAGATGCTCCATCTTTTGCCTTTTCTCCCTGAGGCCCCCCCCCACGCTATCAACAGTGTTGTCCTTGTTTACCCAACTCCTGGGAATCGGCTTATGAGCCCCACAAGTCCCCTTTTCACCTTTCCCATCAGAAGACACCTCTGGAAACAATCAGGAAATAGGATGCTGCCACCTGATCGCTCCCAAGGCACCTGCTGAGGCTTCCGTGCCCCCCACCACCACCAAAAAGCGCTCCTTTGTGCTCCAGTCAGCAAGGGGGGCGGCCACAAAAGAGTCCTCCTCGCATGAGGTGGGAGCTTTCGGAAGTAACAGGAATGACACAGAACTGCTTTCTGAGGACAGCTGGCTCTTGAGCTAATAGACCGCAAGAAATAGCTTATCCTCTGTCAGTTGTGTAGCTGCTGTCTCTTGATGCACTGGCTAAGATTTTTTTTTGGGGGGGGGGTGATTTCCACCCGCTCTTCGGCATGGTCACTCCTGCTGAAGACATGTGGGTGAGCCCTCAAAGCCCAAGATTACCCTTTAGGGTGTCCTGAAACGCAGGGCACTGAATGGCAGGTGTGTCGGCTGCGGCTGGGACATTAAAGTGGCAAATGTGACCTCACCAGCCCCTCTGCATTTCGGCTGTTCCCAGTGGAGCATTTTCTGCCTCTGAGTCACCAGTTGCCTTTGCCAAGGTCAAGAGCTGCCAGTTTAGTGTTAGTGGAGTGGTTAAGTGCACAGACTCTTACCTGGGAGAACTGGATTTGATTCCCCTCTCCTCTATATGCAGCTGCTGGAGTGACCTTGGGTCAGTCATAACTCTCTCAGAGCTGTTTTGCTCAAGAGCAGTTTCTGTCAGAGCTCTCTCAGCCCCAACTCCCTCTCAGGGTGTCTGTTGTGAGAAGGGGAAGGAGGTTCTGAGCCGCTCTGAGACACCCATTTGAGGGGTGGGGTAGAAATCCAATCTCCTCTCCTCTTCTCTAGACCTTTGGAGGGAAACTAGAAACTTTTATTCTCAGCAGTAGGAGTAACTCTCTTTTCCCAAGACTTTTCCCCACCAGGGGTGGCCAGAATGTAGCCCCCAGCATCTCATGGGAGTCAGCTTTAAAGTGAGTGCTGCATTATTGCTCATGGCTTACCTCTCGTGGTGGTGCGAGAGCACAAAGCAAATGTTCCTGGTGCCAACTCGGCGCCGTATGTGTTTATTCACCACAGCCATGACTGAGAGGGTTTCTGCCTCTTCCTCCTCCACACCCCAGGGCCACGGTTGGCTTGCAGGGCAGGTCAGAGGAGGGGTGAACTTGCAGGCTTCTCCATCCCATCGGAGTGTCAGGTGGGTCTCACCTGCCGACCTTCAGGCCTCTGCCCAGTGGGAGACCTGGCGTTGTGAGGGGAGAAGTCTTGGGGGGAGAGGGTTGCAATGAGATCTGTTCTGAATAGGGAGAGAATGAACCTTCACCACTTTGTGGAGAAAGCTGGCAGGTGATGACAGATCCACAGGGTCAGGGAGTGGCCCCTTCCCTATGTGGGGAGAGTTATACAGGTGTGGGATCAGGTCCCTGTTTCAGGGCTGTTTTTGCAAAAAGCTCATGAAGCACATTGCAATTAAGTTCCTTATTCTAGGTTTCCCCGCTCCTCTTGGGACGGAGGTGGGGGGAGCATCAGTCCAGCAGGTAATTGTTGTTTAGTGATGTGTGAGTGAGACTCCCCCCCCCCCCTCCCCATCAACATCCTGAGATCCCTGAGGAGGATTTCTGCCCATTGTGATGGTCATCGGAAAGGACTTTGGAAACCCTGGAAGAGGAAGAGGAAACGGAGGGGAGTTTTTCGAGATGGGTGAGCAGGCCTCTCTCTCCTGCTTTGGCCCCTGCTCTCTGAGCCCTTCCATGATGCTCACAGTAGCCTGAGCTGTGTTGTTGCAGCCGCCTGGCCTGTCTTGAAGAGGGGCTGAGAGTGGCCCACATCAAAGGAGGGGGGAGGCGTCAGAATCAAGGGCTATGCAGGCAGGACAGGATGGCATGGATTGGCTCAAACATTTTCAGCTCCTTCTTGCTGCAAGTAAAATGTGTAAATTGTAGCACACACAACACAACAGCTGCCTGCCTGCAGTTCTCAAACCTGCATGGGGGTGCTCTCTGCAGTTCTTTCTGGGCCTGACTTTTGAGGCAGGCAGGCGCTGACAACAGGTGTTCCTCCTTCCTTCCCGTAGCCTCCAAGAGAAAGGCGAGGCCTGCTGTGCTGGGGGAGCTCCATTCCCCAGGGGTTTCCATGGCTGCCCCAGGAATGCAGCAGCCCAGCAGGTGCGGGGAGGGGGGGGAGAGAGCAGCAGGGAAGAAGGGGGCGGGATGCCGGGTCCAGCAGCAGATTCCAGGTGGTTGCTGGCCACGGGACATGGTTGCTTGGAGAGGCCCAACCCTGTGTCATGCTAGCGGAGGACCTGGGGAGAACGTTGAGCCTGCATCTTGAGGTCACCCTCCATGTTTGGGGGGTGGGCCCTGGCTGACTCAGGGGACTTGCAGCTCTTCCTGCCATTTGGCATTACTTCCTTGCATGGGAGGAGAAGAGGATGAAGATTATACCCCACCCTTCACTCTGAATCTCAGAGCTGCTTACAATCTCCTTTATCTCCTTCCCCCACAACGGGCACCCTGTGAGGTGAGTGGGACTGAGGGAGCACTGACAGAAGCTGCCCTTTCAAGTGGAAAGGGCTGACCCAAGGCCTCCACTAGCAGCTGCAAGTGGAGGAGTGGGGAATCAAACTCGGTTCTCCCAGATAAGAGTCCGTACACTTCACCACTCTACCAGACTGGCTTTCCCTTTGGGAGAGGAGCACTGCAGTAACTGCCTCAGTTGTTTGATGCATCTCCTCCTGAGCATTTGTGGGTCTTGTGTGGTGTGCAGCTGAGGTCAGGCTGACCCTCAGAGCCCCTTTGTGTCTGAAGTGCCCTCCCTCTGTCTGTAGAACGCCTGGGCAGCCCATTCCACTCTGAGATCTAGCTGGACTTTTACTGAGAAATTTTCCCCTCTTCCCTGCCTTTTTAAAAAATGAATATTGATCTTACTAGAATGACCCTGTTCTGTAAAAATACATTCAGACGCATTACTGAAGACTGTCATTTTTTGCATTCTGTAGGCAGAAGTTGCATTTCCATGGGAAGATGCGCTTTGAGCTTCGAGAACAGTCCTGAAGAAGTTGGAAATGCTGGCCTTACCACTTGCTCTGCAGGCCACGTTTCCCAGCACCCCAGGGGATGGGGTGTGGTTTGGGGGGGGGGAAGCCACGCATTTCCCCTTTGGGAAGTGGCTGTGGCTTGTCCACAGCAGAAGTGATGACTGGGCAGGAGAATTGCCTGCCTCCGTCCCTTCCTGGCAGCCCTTCGGCCTGTCGTCTGTGGTCGACAAAGCAGTCCGACTGCCGGCCCCACACTCTGCCTGCCCCCCCACAGCCTTCAAGGGCATATTAAAAAACACAATTGTGTTGGAAAGTTAGGCCATGAAGCTACTGATCTCTTCTTTAGTCTTGTGTGTGATGGCTGAGTGCCGTGGTGGGAGTCTTAGGGCGTTTTCGCACTCACCTTAATCAGCAGCGATGCCCCTCTTCACCGCGCAGGATCTGCGCGGATTTTGCACTAATTGCCGCGGAGCACCTGGAAGAGCCGGAAAGTCCCAGCGCTTTTGCGACGCAAACGGAAACCGCCAAAACCCAGTTTCCGTTTGCGCCGCAAAAGTGCCAGGACTTTCCGGCTCTTCCGGGTGCTCCGCGGCAATTAGTGCGAAATCCGCACAGATCCTGCGCGGTGAAGAGGGGGTCGCTGCTGATTAAGGTGAGTGCGAAAACGCCCTTAGTGTTGGCTTTGAAGGGGCTCACAAAATGTCTCCGCCACCACGGAAGACAGCTGGGGTTTTAAGCCAGGCCAGCATCGCTCCCAAGGTAAGCGGAGGTGTCCATTTCTGTTGTCTTGCTAGTCCCAGATCAAGTGCCAAAAAATCTGCTGTGCTGAAAAAGGCGGAGGGGGGGGCACTGCCCTTGTTCTTGCTTCCTTGCCTGCCCTGGCAAAACACAAA
The DNA here is from genome assembly GCF_032191835.1 of Heteronotia binoei. Taxonomy (NCBI): domain Eukaryota; kingdom Metazoa; phylum Chordata; class Lepidosauria; order Squamata; family Gekkonidae; genus Heteronotia; species Heteronotia binoei. Next base: position 1,134,201 of record NC_083233.1, read on the forward strand.
ACTCCAGTGTAAAGGCTGAGCAACACACTGTCAGTACTTGCCTAAATAAGTGTGTGTAACTGTGTTTACACACACTCAACAACCACCACATTCATGTACCAAACCCATAATATACACATTCAACAATATAGAAGTCCATACACAAGACTCTGGTCAATTTCCAAAACTTAGATTGATTAGCTGGGATGTTCTTGCTTGCGCTTGACTTAAATGGGTAGTGGCACAATGGGAGATGACATGCCTCCCGGATACTGGCGTGTTTCAAGAGGCTCTCCCTTCTTCAAATCACCCTCAATGATTTTGGAACTGCAAAATAATCACAGTGCTGATCTAATACTAATGATGGTACTAAAAGCCATCTTAGCTACTTACCCACTGCTCAGAAGGTCATTTCTCCAAGGCTTGCATTAGTCCAACCAGTGACACAGGCAGGGCAGGTTCTCAAAAACGGGACCAGCCCAACCACATTAAATAAAGCCAAATTAACTACACCTGCTATGGTCCTCTGAGCACTTGAAGGTACAGTTCTTACAACTTTAAACAAGGCTTAATCCTTTGTTGCAATTGTTGATTTCCCAGATGCCATGTTACCATAATCCACTTGCCAGATGCAAGACCTCTACTGCCCCGGCGAGGTGTGTTGAGGCGTTGTGTGCAGGGGCAAGAGGGAGGGCTTGCTAATGCCAGAACAGAGTCCCTGTGTGGTGCTGAGCTGGAGAAGTGCAGGCCTTCGTAGCACCTTCAGGGCAGTAAGTTGGCAGGGGAAGATGCTGGCAGCCACCTACTGCCTGCTTTGCTGGAAATTGAGCCCACAAGTGCTGGCATTGAGTTAGTGCAGTTTGGGGCGCAGAGTCATTTCAGAATGCATCGTAACCCTGCAGAATTTGAACAGAATCCTTGACCGTGTTGCAGGGCCATAACCAATTGTGGGGCTGCCCCCTTTTGATTATGCAGAGCCCCCACCCCAGTGGCAGTGGATGCATCTTCCAAGGAACGGGAGTCTCATGTGAAGGTACTGTGGTGTCCCCAGCCCTCCCCCCCCCCCCTTTGCGGCTACTGCATGCACCTCAGAGATGTAGAGCAGAACGTGCAAACAGCAGCCTGCCTTTGGACTGGCTTCGCCGCATGCCACCCCCCCCACCAGCTGGCCTGAGTGGTACGTTTTGAGTAAGTGGGTTTAAGACACGGGTGACAGTATCCCAAGTCCTAGAAGGGAACTCTGAACAGGCAGTCGGGAGAAGGACACCCATGGGTTACAGCCAGATGTATTACAGGCCTGTCAGTTTTCTTGCAGTGTCTTTTGCAGTTTTTTGACCCAAGGAAAGGCCAAGTCTGTGGCTTCTCCTCCTCCCCCCAACTCTACAAGGGAAAAGTGTCAGACATTGGAGAGTATTACTGTGTCATTATGCTGAATGTATTCTGTAACTTGTTCCTTGACATGACTAACTCCATTTTGAACTCCTATTACTAACTATGAAGCAGAAGACCTTGCATATCAAACGGTCTTAGAAATGTTACTAACCCATGCTGTGAATTCATCTGCATAACACTAACAAAGCAATAGCTCTTTGAAGATAGCAAGCCTCAAGGAGAGCCAGCAGGGCTCCTCCGTGAGCCGCAAGCGATAAGAAGGAGGGAAAGTGTTACTTGCAACATTAGAGTGTGAGAATGTAGGGTTGTTTATGAATGCTTTGATGTAAGGCCTTAAAACCCATGTATGTTCAATGTTTGCTATCAGTTCCAATGACTGCCTATTCAGAACTTTGAGATACCAAATAAACGCTACTACTTTTGCAACAAAAGATGGTCCGTTTACTTTGAGCTCCAACGTCTGACAAGAAGTCCAGTGCAGGGAGTTGTGGTCCGGAACCTTGTTGTAGGAAACCAGACTGCCTGGTGGCTGGCTTGACTGCCCTTTGGCCCCTTCTCCTGCACACACCTGCTCCCTTTACTCAGGGCCAGAAAAGGCAGGTGAAGGAGGGGCCGGCTTCATTGCCTGGATCAGCATTCCTAAGAGGGGCGGGGGGGGGGAGGGAGGTGCAGGTTAGTTGGTGGCAGGTTTAAGGGGCAGGAGGTCAGGCAGCCTTAGAACTTTAAACACTCATGATCATGTCATGGGATGTGCCAGTGACCCTGGCTTTAGAGAACTGCACCTACCACGATTCCATGGAGGTGAAGGAGTGGCTTTGATTCCTGGGCAACCCTCCACAGCAGCTTCCTCTGGTAAGGAGGGCATTTGTCCAGGGTGAGAAGGCACAGAGGCAGAAGGCTGGGGAAGCTGCTCTCTCCAGCCACACAAGAGGGAGGGGGAAAGCCGCGCAACGGGGGTTGCCGCCCCCACCTCTTCTGCTGTGGGAACCCATGGGCGCTCTTCCTTCTGGGTGGGGAGAAGGCAGAGAAGACGCAGGGTTAAGGCGGAGTGGACCCATGCCTACCCATTGTGCCTCTTCTGGTCATTTAATGTACATTTATTTAAATTTATTTAGTTAAATTAGCAGCCCCCTGGAGCCTGGATGCCCCCCCCTGAAAAATCCTGACTACGGCCCTGCCAGGAGTAGCTGCCCCGGGCTGGCCCCTTTCCCTGGTCAGCCTTATCAAGGAGTTATTTCCACCCTCTGGCACTCACTGGTAAGCTGTTGGGATACACAGACACCCCCCCCCCCCCTTAAATGATGGAACCAGAAATATCCAAGTGCCTCAGCTTGTAACAATTGTAATGGAGGGGGCGGGGTTTGTTTTTGTTTTTTGCATTTATCTTCCTCCTTGATTGTTAATTACTTCACTGCTTATGGGAACACTAAGGAGCATAGTTGCCTTTAAAGGTGTAACTGTTCACACTGGGTTGATCAGGGGTTTCCTGGGCAGAGGCTGTTGGTGCCCATAAGAACATGTGTGTGCCCCTATCACTTCTGGCACTGGTGGACCAGGCAGTGTGCAGGTCAGGCATTTAAATTAGCAGTCAGGACTCATTTACTCGAATGCAAGAGTAGATTCCTCCACCCCCCCCCCATCCCAGGTATGCCATCAAAAGAGCAGCATCTTTGCATTTTAAGCTGCGCCTTGCCAAAGGCTGAGCACATCTCAGAGAGGCCTGAGAGGAGCAGAACAGAGCAGAGCAGCTCTGAAAGGCTGAGACAGCTGGAGAAGTTGCTAAGAATTTCTGTGTTTTGAAAGACTTCATTCTGAGGCTTGGGTGACTGCTGAAAAGGCTGAGTTGTGATAGCTGGGGAACTGCTGTATGTTTGGGTGAGTGGGCTAAAGGTGAAAGTGATTGATTGATTGAGAGTAATTGTTGATGATTGCTTAGGAGTGGTCTACTCCACCCTCTTTGCATTTTAAGCTGCGCCTTGCCAAAGGCGCAAGCCGAAGGGCGAGAGCTAAAGGGCTCTTGGCCTGTGGCTCTTTGCCTGGGGGCTTCCTAGGGACCGGGAACCCAGATCCCTGATTTCCTTGTTCTCCCAATAAGGTAAGTTGACCTTCCAGAAGGGGAGCCACGTAAACAACAGCATTTAAAGAGGACTGTATATTATATATATATATATATATATATATATATATATATATATATATATATATATATATATATATATATATATATCATGAAGGTAGAATGCCAGCAGGGGGATGGGGGCTTTCCAGTGTTTTGCACTGAGTGTCACATGTATGACTATCTGCCCACAGGACAGAAGTCTTGGGTGTGTGCTCGATGCAAGGAGCTCCTGGTCCTCAGGGAACGGGTTCGTGCCCTTGAGGCCGAGGTGACTGCCCTGGAGAAGCAGAGACAGTCAGTTAGGCAATTGGGGAAGACTCTCGGGGGCGTATTAGATGAGCCCCACTCTGAACGTGGCAGCCCCGTTGCTGCCAGAGAGCGTGAGGGTCGAGAGGGAACAGGGCACCTTGCTGAGGACAAGAGGAATGCGCCCTCAGAAGGGACCTCTTCTTCGGTTGGTGAGCAGGTATCCTTTCGCGCCAAGGAACCATCCCTGGGCAGGGGGAGAAGGGGGGTCTTGGTAGTTGGTGATTCGATCCTTAGGCAAGTAGACAGCTGGGTGGCGAAACTGCGTATTGACCGTATGGTGACTTGCCTGCCTGGTGCGAAGGTAGCGGACATTACACGTGTAGTAGATAGGCTGATAGACAGTGCTGGGGAGGAGCCTGTGGTCGTGGTGCATGTTGGCACCAACGATGTGGGGAAATGCAGTCGTGAGGTCCTGGAGGAAAAATTTAGGCTGCTAGGTGGGAGACTTAAGGCCAGGACCTCCAAGGTGGCCTTCTCGGAAGTGCTACCTGTTCCACGTGCAGGGCAGGAGAGACAGGCGCAAATTAGAAGTCTCAATGTGTGGATGAGACGATGGTGTAAGGAGGAAGGGTTTAAGTTTGTTAGGCACTGGGATGCTTTCTGGAACAAGCAGGAGCTGTACAAAAGAGACGGTCTCCACTTGTCTCCGGATGGAACCAGGCTGCTGGCGCTTAAAATCAAAAAGGTGGCAGAGCAGTTTTTAAACTAAATTTTGGGGGAAAGCCGACAGGAGATGGAATGTCTCTGGTTCGGGAGGACTCATCTCAAAGAGATGAAGGGTTGGCTTCTATTTTTCTACCGAGTAACGGATCAGAGTTGTCCACTGTGATGGTGACAAACAGTATGGACTGTCTGCCAGAGTCTCGAGGCGGCAGGACAGAGGTGGCGGGCCTAGCTTGCCTGGGAAATTATAAATGTTTGTATGCAAATGCTAGAAGTGTCCGAAGTAAAATTGGTGAATTGGAATGTTTAGTGTTGAGAGAAAACATAGACATTGTGGGAATTTCAGAAACTTGGTGGAATGAGGAGAATCAGTGGGACACGGTGATTCCTGGATATAAGTTATATCGGAAGGATAGGGAGGGAAGGGTTGGAGGTGGGGTGGCTCTGTATGTCAGAGAGGATATACGGTCCAGTAAGACTGAGGTCAGAGAATTAGATTCCCTTTTAGAAATGCTTTGGGTTGAAATAGAGGGCCCAAAAGGAAATTTAACTATGGGAGTTTGTTATCGCCCACCAAATCAAAAGAGAGAGGACGATTATAATATGATGGAAGGATTAAAGATAGCGGCTAAACGTAAAAACTGTGTCGTAATAGGTGATTTTAACTACCCGCAGATTGATTGGGTCAATATGTGTTCTGGTCGAGAGAAAGAGATTGAGTTTCTTGATGCTCTCAATGACTGTGCTATGGAGCAGATGGTCTCAGAACCTACCAGAGGTGGGGCGATCCTGGATCTGGTCCTAAGTAATGCCCAAGACTTAGTGAGAGAGGTAAAAGTGATTGCGCCGCTTGGGAACAGTGACCATAATGTTATTGATTTCACCGTTTGTATAAATAGGGAGTTGCCCAAAAAGACCGCCACAACCACATTTAACTTTAAAAGGGGTAAATTCTCTGAGATGAGGAGGCATGTGAGGAGGAAACTGAAAGGAAAGGTAAATACGGTCAAAACCCTTGGGGAGGCTTGGAGACTATTTAAAACTATAATCCTAGAAGCTCAGATAAAATACATACCACAAGTTAGGAAAGGCACAAACAGGTATAAGAAGAGGCCAGCATGGTTAACAAACAAAGTAATGGAAGCTGTAAAAGGTAAGAAGGACTCCTTTAAGCGGTGGAAAACCAGTCCAAGTGAGATTAATAAAAGGGAACACAGGCAGTGGCAAATCAAATGCAAGACTGTGATCAGGCAGGCAAAAAGGGACTATGAGGAGCATATTGCAAAAAACATAAAGACCAACAATAAAAATTTCTTCAAATATATTAGAAGTAGGAAACCAGCCAGGGAAGCAGTGGGGCCCTTGGATGACCATGGGGTAAAAGGATTACTGAAGGAGGATGGGGAAATGGCTGAGAAGCTGAATGCATTTTTTGCCTCCGTCTTCACCGTGGAAGATGAGAAGTGTTTGCCCGCCCCAGAACCACTAATATTGGAAGAGGTGTTGAAAGACCTGAGTCAGATTGAGGTGACAAAAGAGGAGGTCCTACAGCTGATAGACAAATTAAAAACTAATAAGTCACCGGGTCCGGATGGCATACATCCGAGAGTTCTGAAAGAACTCAAAGTTGAACTTGTGGATCTTCTAACAAAAATCTGTAATCTTTCATTGAAATCTGCCTCCGTTCCTGAGGACTGGAAGGTAGCAAATGTCACCCCCATCTTTAAAAAGGGTTCCAGAGGAGATCCAGGAAATTACAGGCCAATCAGTCTGACTTCAATACCGGGAAAGTTGGTAGAAACCATTATCAAGGACAGAATGAGTAGGCACATTGATGAACACAGGTTATTGAGGAAGACTCAGCATGGGTTCTGTAAGGGAAGATCTTGCCTCACTAACCTGTTACATTTCTTTGAGGGGGTAAACAAACTTGTGGACAAAGGAGACCCGATAGATGTTGTTTACCTTGACTTCCAGAAAGCTTTTGATAAAGTTCCTCATCAAAGGCTCCTTAGAAAGCTTGAGAGTCATGGAGTAAAAGGACAGGTCCTCTTGTGGATCAAAAACTGGCTGAGTAATAGGAAGCAGAGAGTGAGTATAAATGGGCAGTCTTCGCAGTGGAGGACGGTAAGCAGTGGGGTGCCGCAGGGCTCGGTACTGGGTCCCATGCTCTTTAACTTGTTCATAAATGATTTAGAGTTGGGAGTGAGCAGTGAAGTGGCCAAATTTGCGGATGACACTAAATTGTTCAGGGTGGTGAGAACCAGAGAGGATTGTGAGGAACTCCAAAGGGATCTGTTGAGGCTGGGTGAGTGGGCGTCAACGTGGCAGATGCGGTTCAATGTGGCCAAGTGCAAAGTAATGCACATTGGGGCCAAGAATCCCAGCTACAAATACAAGTTGATGGGGTGTGAACTGGCAGAGACTGACCAAGAGAGAGATCTTGGGGTCGTGGTAGATAATTCACTGAAAATGTCAAGGCAGTGTGCGTTTGCAATAAAAAAGGCCAACGCCATGCTGGGAATTATTAGGAAGGGAATTGAAAACAAATCAGCCAGTATCATAATGCCCCTGTATAAATCGATGGTGCGGTCTCATTTGGAGTACTGTGTGCAGTTCTGGTCGCCGCACCTCAAAAAGGATATTATAGCATTGGAGAAAGTTCAGAAAAGGGCAACTAGAATGATTAAAGGGCTGGAACACCTTCCTTATGAAGAAAGGTTGAAACGCTTAGGGCTCTTTAGCTTGGAGAAACGTCGACTGAGGGGTGACATGATAGAGGTTTACAAGATAATGCATGGGATGGAGAAAGTAGAGAAAGAAGTACTTTTCTCCCTTTCTCACAATACGAGAACTCGTGGGCATTCGATGAAATTGCTGAGCAGACAGGTTAAGACGGATAAAAGGAAGTACTTCTTCACCCAAAGGGTGATTAACATGTGGAATTCACTGCCACAGGAGGTGGTGGCGGCCACAAGCATGGCCACCTTCAAGAGGGGGTTAGATAAAAATATGGAGCAGAGGTCCATCAGTGGCTATTAGCCACAGTGTATGTGTATATGGGGGGTGGGGTGGGGGGTGGGCTCCCTCTGGGAATCCTACCCCCCCAGGGAAAGTGCATGCGCAATACATAGCCTCTCCTCTCCCGGTGTAGTGAACGCCGCGTGGTCACTGTCTGGCTATGCCTGGCAGATGGTCACTGCAATGGCCTCTCCTGCATTACTGCATCCGTAGCAACACCTTCTCGCTGGTCCCCCCCGTTTTTACAGAGTTTGCTACGTCATGGTGCGACCGAATGTCCGGCGGTATAACCGGATGGGCAGGCTGGGCCCACCAACCTCGCCAGCCTAAGAGAAGGAAAACTCTAACATCAAACCCGGGCAGATAGAGCTCGTTAATGTAACATCTACCACCTGGAGGACTCGCTGCCGGCGTCCCGGCTTACTGGGCCATGGCAGATGACCCCCAGGTGAAAGGGTGGAGCCAGTACCGCGCACACTGCGCTTCACCTAAAAAATTCCTCTGCGCAGGCCTGAAGGGCATATCCACACACACAACCCACAACGCATCAAGTCCTGCAGCGATGGGCAAGGGGCGAAACGGCAGGTGGAAGGTGCCACTGGAAGCCGCAGTCCCGATCCTGCATGTAGGCGGTTCAGGATATTGGTCGCCTGATGCTAACCCGGAGACGAAAGCATTTTTCGGCAGCACCCTGAACGACCAAGCAGCCTTATCTAGGGACAGCACTGCTTGCTCCACACGGAGAGGGGCCTAGAAAAGGTGGCCTAAACAAAGCTCGTCTCCCCCACCCCAGTTGGCTAGCCGCGGTCAACGGGCATCCTTACTTGCGGTCGAAAAATAACAACAAAGAAAAGGCATGCACCTGCCTCACAAAGTGTGCAAAGACTAAAGCTTGCGTGTTGGAACATCAGAACCATGCTTGACACAGTAGGCAGTGGTCGCCCTGAACGACGCTCTGCTCTAGTTGCCCACGAACTTCTCAGGTTGAATATCGACATAGCAGCTCTCAGTGAGGTCCGTTTCCCTGAGGAAGGTAGTCTTCAAGAACACGGTGCTGGCTATACCCTCTACTGGTCGGGTAAGTCAAAGGCTGAGAGCCGCCTTTCTGGCGTTGGCTTCATGGTCAGGAACTCCATTGCCTCCAAACTCGAAAACCTGCCAACAGGTCACTCAGATCGCATCATGTCCATGCGCCTCCCACTTCAAAACAAGCAGCATGCAACACTCTTCAGTGTGTATGCCCCAACCCTTCAAGCAGATCCTGCAGAAAAGAACAAGTTCTATGCTGATCTACGCAACCTCGTACGGAAGACCCCTACAGAGGACAAGGTGATCATCCTTGGCGACTTCAATGCCAGAGTAGGTAAAGACTCGGAAGCCTGGAAAGGAGTACTTGGCAAACACGGCATTGGCAACTGCAATGACAACGGGCGCCTCCTGCTAGAATTCTGCATGGAGCACCAGCTCACCATCACCAACACTATCTTCCAGCAGAAGAACAGTCTGAAGACAACCTGGATGCACCCACGGTCCAAGCATTGGCACCTTATCGACTACATTCTGGTGCGCCAGAGAGACCTTCGAGATGTCTTACACACCCGAGTAATGCCCAGCGCAGAATGTCATACGGATCATCGTCTTGTACGCTGCAATCTCCGTCTTCACTTTAAACCCACACCCAGGAGAGGAGGTATCCCTCGGAGGAAGTTTCAGGTTGGCAGCCTCCAGTCAGCCGAAGTTAAAGCTGCCTTCCAGGCAAAACTCCAGTCAAGAATTGAGGACCCCAGTTGCCCCACAGACCCTTCTCCAGAAGCACTCTGGGAACACCTAAAAACTACCGTCCTGCAGATCTCTGAAGAAGTCCTCGGGTTCTCCACAAGGAAGAACAAGGACTGGTTTGATGAGAACAATCAAGAGATCCAAGAATTACTGGCAAAAAAGAGATCTGCCTACCAAGCACATCTTGCTCAGCCCTCCTGTCCTGGGAAAAAAGCAACCTTTCGCGCTGCATGTAGCAACCTCCAGCGCAAGCTTCGAGACATTCAGAACGAGTGGTGGACCAAGCTTGCAGAGAGAACCCAGCTGTGTGCAGACACTGGTGATTTAAGAGGGTTCTACGAAGCCCTGAAGGCAGTATATGGTCCATCATATCAGGCTCAGAGTCCCTTGCATAGTGCAGACGGCCAAGTGCTCCTCACAGACAAGGCATCCATACTGAACCGGTGGTCGGAGTATTTTCAGGTTCTCTTCAGTGCCAACCGCGTAGTTCAAGATTCAGCAATCCACCTCACCCCACTTCAACCGGTGAAAACAGAGTTGGATGAGATCCCCACCCTAGAAGAGACTGTTAAAGCCATCAAGCAACTGAAAAGTGGCAAGGCAGCGGGAGTTGATGGAATTCCACCAGAGATCTGGAAGCATGGGGGCACAGTACTACATAGCTCACTTCACAAAGTACTTGTCACCTGCTGGGAACAAGGCAAATTACCACAGGACTTTCGCGATGCAATCATCATCACCCTATACAAGAACAAAGGGGAAAAGTCAGACTGCTCCAACTACCGGGGGATAACCCTGCTCTCCATCGCAGGCAAAATCCTTGCCAGAATACTCCTGAACAGACTGGTGCCCACCATTGCAGAAGAACTCCTCCCAGAGAGCCAGTGCGGCTTCAGAGCTAACAGGAGCACCACCGACATGGTATTTGTTCTCAGGCAGCTCCAAGAGAAATGCAGGGAACAGAACAAGGCTCTGTATGTGACTTTTGTCGACCTTACCAAAGCTTTCGATACCATTAGCAGGAAAGGCCTGTGGCAAATCTTGGAACGTTTAGGATGTCCCCCAAGGTTCCTCAGCATGATCATCCAGCTACACGAAGACCAGCGAGGCCAAGTCAGACACTGCAACGACCTCTCGGAGCCCTTCCCAATAGGCACAGGTGTAAAGCAAGGCTGCGTTCTCGCGCCAACTCTCTTTACGATCTTCTTTAGCATGATGCTTCAAAGAGCCGCAGTAGATCTAGATGATGACGATGGTGTATACATCCGCTATCGCACCGATGGCAGCCTGTTCAACCTGAGGCGACTAAAGGCACACTCCAAGACAATGGAAAAACTCATCCGAGAGCTACTGTTTGCTGATGATGCTGCACTCGTCTCCCACTCGGCATCAGCTCTGCAGCATATGACGTCCTGCTTTGCAGAGGCTGCCAAGCTATTTGGCCTAGAAGTTAGTCTGAAGAAGACAGAAGTTCTCCACCAGCCTGCACCCCAGGAAGATTATCACCCTCCCTGCATCACTGTGGGTGAATCAGTTCTGAAGACCGTCCAGCAGTTCAGCTACCTGGGGTGCATCATCTCCTCAGATGCCAAGATCGACAAGGAGATTGACAACAGGCTGGCAAAGGCAAACCGTGCCTTTGGCCGACTGCACAAAAGAGTGTGGAGCAACAAGCATCTGAAAAAAGGCACAAAGATCAATGTTTACAAAGCGGTTGTGATGACAACCCTCATCTACGGCTCCGAATCGTGGGTTTTATACCGTCATCACCTGCGACTCCTTGAGCGCTTTCATCAGCGCTGCCTTCGCACCATCCTCAACATCCACTGGAGTGACTTTGTGACCAACACTGAAGTCCTCAAGAGGGCGGAGGTTACCAGCATCGAGGCACTGCTGTTGAAGACGCAGCTGCGCTGGGCAGGGCATATTTCTAGGATGGAAAACCACCGCCTTCCCAAGATTGCCCTGTATGGCGAACTCTCCACCGGCCATCGAAATAGAGGGGCACCAAAGAAGAGGTACAAGGACTCCTTGAAGAAATCCCTTAGCACCTGTCACATCAACCATCACCAGTGGTCTGACCTAGCCTCAGATCGCAAAGCATGGAGGCACACCATCCACCAGGCTGTCTCTTCCTTTGAGAACGCACGCATAGCTGGCCTTGAGGACAAAAGGAGATTGAGGAAGAATCGCACTGCTACAGCACCAACCCCAAATCAGACTTTTCCCTGCAGCCGCTGTGGCCGGACCTGCCTGTCCCACATTGGTCTTGTCAGCCACCAGCGAGCCTGCAGCAAACGTGGGCTATTGCACCCTTCTTAAATCTTCGTTTGCGAAGCCAAGCCGAGAGAGAGAGAGATGTGTATATATAAAATTTTTTGCCACTGTGTGACACAGAGTGTTGGACTGGATGGGCCATTGGCCTGATCTAACATGGCTTCTCTTATGTTCTTATGTTCTTGTTCTGAATGAAAACAAAGAGCAGGTGGTAATATGTATTTGGGCCAAATTGTAATCGGCTTAATGTTTAAATTATAAATATTTGCTAGTTTAAACTCTTGCTTTCGTAAACCAAATTTATGTCCAAAGAAAGAAGATCCCCCGATGCCCTCATGCTGGTTTCCCCACCCACTTGTTCCCCTTGGCTCCTCCACGAATAGGTTCCCTTCCTTCTCGGTGTGTCTCTGGGGAAAGGATGCGTTAAGATTAAATACTTCTGCAGGGCTTGTCCCATGTGGTGACTCAGCTCTTGAATGCACCTCCAAGAACATTCAGTCAATGATGATTTTGCAGGCCTTAGATCACATGGAAGCAACTTTTGTTCACAAGCTCCAAACAGTAGCAAGAAAACTTCGGACTGAATTATTTATATTTACTGCCAGACTTTTTACTGACTCATTAGTTTTGGAGTCGTACTATGTCATTGTCCTGGGCATGCATAGGCCAGTGGTGTATACTGATTCTTACAGTCCAGGATTGGCCTTGGATTAATTCAGCTTTACCTTGTACCTGCCGCTTCCTGTGGAGACCTTATGTTATTGATGGTATTGATGCAGTCCTACACAAGTTCTGCACGAGTGCAGAATGTAATTCCAAAATATTCTAGGTCTCTAACCAGAGACTTCATGGTCTAGTCCGGGGGGGGGGGCAAATGTCCATCCCACCCAGGGCTTTACTCAGGTCCCCCCAGGCTCTTTTCTCCCCCCTTCCCCTCTCCTGTCCTCACCCTTTGAAACTCAGAGGCTGAGAAAGTTCGCTGTCTTTTCTGCCTTGTCTTTGCAGGCTGCAGCACAGACAAAGCTGTAAGGAAAATGTGGAATGGATTTTCCATTAATGTCTCTGTGCCCAGATAGATAGAGCCCAGGAACCTTGGTGAAATATCCATTCCACATTTTCCTTGCAGTTTTGTCTGTGCTGCAGTGTGTTTCAATGAAGTGGAGATCAGTTTAATTTTTAATGTTCCTGTACAGCTGAAGCTCAGACTTCCTGGAGTTGTGTCCTTGCAAACAAAGGGTTGATGCTTTGAGTCAGCTGAATGGACTTGAGAACTGGCGGCTAGTGAGTACTCTAACCTGTGAACCCACAGCCAAAGGGGGATATTATACTGGAGGGCCATTGCCAATCTAAGTAGACCTGGGAGGGGGGAGAAGCTTTGCAATGCCATTTCATTGTTCTCCCAGGCTCAGAGCATTTTATAATTTTAATTTGTGCTTTTTCTTGATGTTTTATTTTAGAAATCGCATTGCAAAATCCCACTATCCCCCCACCTTTCCATTTTAAACAAAATATTGCAACAGTTTTAAGAATGTTTGTATTTTAAGTTAAAAATATCTTTAATTGTACTTGTCTGTGTCCTTTATAATTTATATCTCCGGTACCTGGCGTTAAATTTTATGACACACATGGCCTGATCCCACAAAATCCCATTTGTGTCAGATCTGGCCCTCCTAACAAGTGAGTTTGACACCCCTGGTTGTAGTCTCCTACCCAAAAGAAAGTGGCACTCTCCTTTTGTGCGTTTTCCAGGAAAGGAGTAGGTTCCTTCCTGCTCTCTTACCTTTTGCTGATGATTGCACAGGAAACCACTCCATGGTGGTTCTTCAGAGAATGTCCCCTTCAGCTTTTTCCAAGCATTGGACCCCTGAGATGTGGAGGCCACCCAGTTGCCATCACCTCGCCAACCTTCTTTTGCTTGGGTAGAGTTGCCAGGGCTCTGCCCACAGTGTCTGGGGAAGGCTGCGCCTGACCCGGAAGTGATGTCCCTTCTTGACAATGCTCTAGGAATCCCCCCAGATCTTGTGGTTAAAAATCATAGAGAATGCAAAGGGTTCTTAGAGATTAACCCAGAAGTTTTTTTTGTTCATTTCTGGGTCAGATGCCATCCCATCTCCCACCCCCTTTTCTCCCTGCTCGGAATATCAACAGAGCAGGAACGCAAGCATGGCAGCACGGGGGGATCCCTTCCTTGAAGTGAGCAAAGTGTAACCTCACAAGTGCAGCCCCCCCCCTCCTCTCCAGGCCAGGGCCCAGTGTGACTCCCAGGCCTGCACCTCTGCTGCTGGCGGGCTCTGCACAACTCCTGCCCATCGGGGGGGGGGGATGCCCACTGTGGCCACTGGCAGGCCTCGTGCAGGTCCCGGGTGGCATGGCCAGGGCAACTGAGCTCAGTGCCAAGGCCTGGGTTGCGCAGCTGCTGCCCACCTGCCTGAGGCCAGTGTCTACTCTGTGCTTGTGCAGGAGATGCTGCTTTGCTTTTCAGGGAATTTAAACCCTCGTGTTGGTGTTTTTTTAACTTCCAGATTCTTCTGCAAACCTGAGGAATGCCCCAAGCTTCCCGAGTCACTGATTTAGCCTCTAGGGCTGCCAGCCTCCTCCTCCTCCTAAACAGGGATGTTGCTGTACAACCTCCCTGACACAGTGACATCACCTGGAAGTGACGTCATCATGTCGGGATGCTCCGGTTTGGGAGCAGACTCTATGGTTTAAGTCTGATTTAAGTCTGGTTTTTGTCCAAAACCCAGAATGTCCCCCTGCACGATGCCCCCAGTGCGATGTCGTCTCTTCTGGGTGACACCCACCTCAGAATGCCTCCCAGCGAGGGGACCCAGCAGCCCTGCTGTGGCCTCAGCCTACTGATTTCAATGGGGGCCACACGTGGCTAATAATATCTAGATTTAGGGGCAACCACGTCAGCTTCCTGGGTTTGTAATTACTTGTGCTCCCAAGAATGTTCCTAATCTTTTAGGTGAAAGAGGAATTTGAATAGTGGCAGCTGTTGACTGAACAGAACAGATTAATTGTGTATGGTCATTGCTGTTTTTTTGTTTAAAGTGGTGCTTGTGTCTGCTCCTTCTGTTGGACTCCAGGGATAGACGGGGAGTTCTTCTTCCACTTGTTCACTAGCCAGCTTGTTACCTGCTGGCAGCCTGTTTTAGTTGACAGAGGTGTTCTGGGGCCTGGTAGCTGGTTTTCCTGGGAGATGTCAGCATTGATGGTGGGCGGGGATGACTCAGGATTCTGTAGCTTCTTTGGCTGCCAGAAGTCTCTCTCAGGGTGTGGCATAAATAAGGCATAATTTTCTGCTCAGCCTGAATCTTTGGGGAAGGGCTGGAGGATCAGCCTGTGACTGTTCCCTCCTCTAGGCATGGGTGAATCTAGGGCCAGTCCCCTCCACAGGCTGTGTGTGGAGGAGATAAATAGTCCACCCACACAGATTGGTGGCTCCTTTAATATTCTTGGGTATTTTAGGATCCCTGGTGACAGCTCTGTTGAGGATGTGGCAGGATCTCACCATGGGAGGCCACAGAGAAAGCCAGGGTGGTGTAGTGCATAGACTGTCACAACTACAACTTGGAAGGCTCAGGTTTGAATCCCTCCTCTGGGCCAGGCCCTCTCTCTCAGCCTGATCCACCTCCTGGGTTTTGTGAGGACAAAATGGAGGAGAGGAAATTTCAGCTGCTTTGAGTAACAGTTGGGGAGAAAGGAAAGGAAAGGAATTCATTAAGTAAATGATAAATGAAGTCAATAACTCCATCTTGGGATGTAGCAGGGTGGGTGCCCCCCCCTCCTCCGCTCTTGTGGTGGGGACAGAAGCCTTGCTGCTCTGCTACCCTGCTGTGGGCTGGTTTGTGACCTGTTGACGTCTAAGTTGGAACCTTTGAATTCTCAGCTCTGTTGCAGGGAGTTGTTCCGATTTGGGTGGCAGTTGTGGTATAGTCAGCACATGCGTCTTATGCATCAATTGGTCCATTTATGGGTAATTTTTGCTGTGTTGGGTATTTACAGGATGGGTGATGGCCACTGCTAGTCCTTTGGATCTGTGTCCATCCAGGCTACTTAAATCACAGAAGTACTGCATTAATCCACTGTCATTTAATTATTGACTCAGGGTGCCTTTCCTCAGGCACTCAGAAACAGCAGTCCACCCACTTCTTGAAAACGACAGTAGAATAGTGTGGGTCAGTTATCGCCCCGTCTCTTATCTGGTTTTTCTGGGCCAAGGTGATATTTACTTGTTATCTTAGGCTTCTAGCCCCCCCCCCTCCCCCAGCAGGGCTCCTCCAGAACATGGCCCTCTGCAGACCACCCTCTTCTGGTGTGCCCGGCCTGGAGGAAGTCCATCTTGCCTCACCCAGGCCAGAGCGATTACAACTCTGGTCCCGCCCGGGTGGGAGTCACTGGAGTAGAGAGAGGGGATGTGGTGAGATGGGGAGGGAGTGTCCCTGAGGGGTTGCTTTGGGCACACTGAGAAGGCCTCCCCTCCCAGCAGGATACAGAGGTAGGCAAGCAACACGTTGGAACAGCTGGGGAGGGGGGCGGCAGAGCAGGGCATCTGGCCACCATGGGGCAGTCTGCTCTCTGGCCTTCTGGAAAGAGGCCTCCAGAATTTCCTTGGCTGATGCAGGGGTAGAAAACAGTACCAGGGACCTTGACATTGGTGGATCTAAATGTGCACCTCTGATTCCTGCCAGTCAGCGGTGGTGTTTGGAACCAAGTAGCTGGTGCTGCTGAGAGGATGAGCCGTTGGTCTCCCAGGAGAGCAGCTGCTTCCCCCCCCCCCCCCTCAGCTTGGACCTACTCCATGTCAGGAGCTTGTGTGGATCCTGCCTGGGTGAAGATGGTGGTGCTGGGGTCCTTTAATATTGCCCTAATTGCCCCCTTTCTCCTCTCCCAGGTTCTTGCCCGGAAGGGGGCTTGTGATCTATCCGGAAATCGGGGACAAGTTGGACATCATGTGCCCCAAAGCAGAGCCTTCTCGGCCTTACGAGTACTACAAGCTGTACCTGGTGAGGCGAGGGCAGGCAGACTCCTGCAGCACCATCATGGACCCCAACGTGCTTGTGACCTGCAACAAGCCGGAGCAGGAAATCCGCTTCACCATCAAGTTCCAGGAATTCAGCCCCAACTACATGGGCTTGGAATTCAAAAGACATCAGGACTACTTCATCACCTGTGAGTGCCTCCCCTCCCCTCCAGGAAACTGCTGTGGGTCTTCTGGAGACCCTCCCCACTTTCATCGTGGTCCCCGGGCAGGGCTTGGCTTCTCCAGCAGGGCCATGGGGGTGGCTTTCATCTCTTATGGAGGCTGAGAAGAGTCTGCTCCAAAAGCAGGCATGGGGCAGCAGCCCGGGGCGGGGGCAGGAGGGGTTGGGCAGGGTGGTTTTGAGAGTGCCTGGCTGAGACCAGAAGAGAACCATGTTTCTGGCCCCAGCCCTTAAAAAGGAATTGGCGGGGGCCAGTTGTTGTGAGAATAACATCGGAAAGAGAGCTTCGTGGGCTCGTTCGGAGCTTTCTGGAGGAAGGGTGGGAAGAAACGGGAGCCCCTCTGTCTTTGTTGTGGCTTCAGGGAGATTTCTTGACTTCAAGGCGGGGGTGGAGGGGTGTCTGAGGGGCCCAGAAGACAAAGGAGATGAAGTCGTTCCTCACAGAGGTCCTAATTGCACCCTTGAACTCTCTTATGAGCCTGAGGAGATAAGAAGCATAAATAAAACCTTTTTCCGGTAGCAACTCTGGTGCTGTTTTGTTTTGGGTGCTTTTGCACAGTGAAGGCTCTGGCGCCTCTTCTTTGGCTGCTGCGGGTGCAAGAGGTGCTCCCTCAGGGCAGATGGGGCTTCCCCAGGAGGGCGTCTCTGTGCATTTTCCCCAGACGTCTCGTCTCCTTCCTTTCCACCCCTGCTCTGCTCTGCCGTCATGGGCTCTTGGGGGTGTGGCCATGACGGTGCCTGTGGCAACTTGCTGCCCCTTTTTATTCTTTACTTCACAGCTTTGCTAGATATTATGGCAGCACCTTTAAATTTTGACAGACATAAATGGCAGCAGATCCTTTTCTTTTTAACCCTTGCGGTTGTGCAGCCAGGGAAGGGGGAAGCGCTTGCAAGGAGGAGGTGTTGGCAAGCAGGTGGTGCTGACGTGGGCAAGACCTTGGCAGGGCAGGACGGGGCAGTCTGCCCTCTGCCTTCCGCTTGACCTGCGGCCTCTCCAGAAAGAAGGATTCAAGGCAGGTTTGGGACATGAGTATGTTTAGGATGGGGAAACCTAGAAATGGGTGGAATCCCTTGGGGTGGGTTCCCAAAAACTGGGTGCTCAGCCCAGGCAGAGGAAGCCGTGGCCTGAATGCAAGAGGTGGGGATTCTTTTTTCCCTGAGAGAAGGACACTCAGCTCACTTGCTGCCTTTGCTGCTGTGCCAGGTGAGGCCTTTCGGTTGGCCTTCCTGGCATCTCTGCAGAAAAGCTTGTTAGGTCAGGGGCTTCTCTCCAGGCAGGAGAGAAGTGGAGGGGAGGGGCAGTGCGCTGACTGGTGACAGGTGAGGCCCTTCTCTTGAGAGCTTTCCCACACGCTTGCATTGGAGTAAAGGGAGCCCCCTGGGAGGAGGAGGGGCTGGGCAAGGTGCTCTCTCACTGCTCCCCCCTCCCTTCTGGAGCTCTGCAGCAAAAGGGCAAGATCCAAATGTGGCAAAGGTCCCAATTCTGTGATCCATGAGGGCCTTACCCAGTTCCCCACAGAAGGAGCTCAGTCTGGCTTGGGTCTGCACTTGGGACCCACAGGGACTACAGCAGTGGCCCCTTCCCTGCTGGCACAGCCTCATGTGCTGGTTTTTGGGGAGAAAGGCCTCCTGTAAGGGTGGCAAGCAGCCTTGGAAAGTTTCTGTCTCTGCTGCGCTCAGAGACAAGCAGGAGGGGTGGGAGTGGGGGGAGGAAAGAGCTGCCTCTTAAGAGAGGCTAATAGAGCTGGCTAAAGAGATAATAGACGAGCCATCTTATTCCCTTCCTCCCCTTCAGTGGGAGGCCCCAGCCCCAAAGAGGATCTCCAGAAATGAGCTGGAGGTTTCCCAGAATGCCTCCCAAAAAGGAGAGTTCCTGGAGAGGCAGCAGGAAAAAAAGACTGAGCCCAGGCAGGCCAAGTAAAAAGGGTGGAGAGTGACGTACAGTGGGCAGAGTCAGAGGCTCATGGAAAGTGCTTGCCCCAAAGTGGAGCTGGGCTTGGAAGAAGCAGGCTGCTACGCTCTGGTCCGCAGCTTGTGGCCATATTGACCATGTGGCTGGACTGGCTGGAGGCAGGAAAAATGCTGCCGTCTCCTTAGAACAACCAACTTGTCCTCCTGATTGCCAAAAGTATGCTTGAAACCTTTTTTGTTTTCAATAAGCATGTAACTATTTTGACTGCTGGTAGTAAATGTCTGTGCTGCATAGTTCCCCAGCTGCCTTAGACCATGCTGCTTTGGGAAGGGGGAAGCCACGCCATTGAAAGGGGTGCCAACCCTCTAGGGGTCTCCTGAAGAAGGGCTTTGGCCTCTGTGGTAAGCAGGTGGTGGCGGGTAGCAGAGGACTTGGAGGCCAGGCCTCAGAACTGGGGAGGGGGAGTCCCGTCCCTCTCAGGCCAGACCCCTAAACTGAGCAAGTGGTGGCAGCGGGCCCTAGTGTCAGGAAGTGGAACAGCACCCTCCATGAAGGGGCATAAGCCCAGGAGGAGGCTGAAAGTCAAATCAGGCCAGTTGTGTCACAGTTTCCATGGAAGCTGCTTGGCAGGGGGATCTTCTGTCTGAGAAGAGTCTTCTGGCTTCTTCCCCCTTTGCCGGGCTTGGTGGGCCTTCAGGGCGTCTGGCTGCCTTTGCTGCTCTTCCTTCCTGTTGTCTCCCCAGGCAGCTTCTGAGCCTCCCTGGTTTCTTCTGTCACTCACAGGTTGCCCCTCTGCCCGCTGCCTTGCTGCTGCCGTGTGCTGTTTGCTGGTTGGCAGCCTGGAGGGGTGGCGTGGCTCAGAGGCTGGGCAGCTCCCTGCACAGACATGTTTTAGTCTCACTACGGGTCCCTGTGGAGGAAATTCTGGAGTGTGGCTTCAGCAGGCACTTTCTGTCTGAGTCTCTCTTTAGTCTGCGTTTACCCTGCACTGAAAAAGGAATAAAACATCTGTGTCAGTCATGGCTACATTCTCTGACCTGTATAGGCTGAGCAAATGTACATAAAAGGTTTGTTTTCTGTTAATCATGGGAAGGAGGAGCCAGGATCCGTGCCATGCACTGAGGACAGCAGTCTCCTCCCCCTCCCCAAAGGCTGTGTCTTCCGAGGCTTCCTGGGCGTGGGAGCTCTTCCTCTACTTGCCCATCAGGTGGCATTGGGCTGGCCTGGCACACGATGCCTGAGGTCTGGAGGACATTTGTCAGGGCCAGGAAGCTGTTGCTAAGTTGTCTGCTCTGCATTGATAGGTGTCACCCATGTCAGACTCTCTCGCAGCACAAGAGCTTTTGTGGCAGCTAGAAGAACTTATACCCAGAATAACATTTTTATTTTTATTTTGTCTGAAAGGCACCTGCCTGATTCAGACTTTGTTCCACTGCCTCAGACCAACCCAGCTGCTCTCCCCCCCAAATCTAGATCATTCCAGCTCCTGAGGGCTGAAAGGAGGAGTCCGAACTAGGTCTGAGTGTCGCACATGCCCTGGGAAATCTGTGCCCCAGTGGCTTGGTGTGTGACCCCCTTCAGCCTCTGTAACTGCATGGACACTGGTCTGAAAGACCATGTAAAGCACCCTCTTGCTTCCCAGCAGGGAAATAGTTTGTTCCTGGCTCGCACAGGGGGCTCGTGGCGTTTCTGTCTGCATTAGGGGAGGAAGAGGCACAATGTTGGGTTTCACTCACTCCTTGGATGTTGCAGGGGGCCCATATTTTAAAAGCCAGCTGCCCTGCTTGGCAGAGGAAAGGCAACTGGCTGGCCTAAAGAAAACCTGCAGGACCTCTGCTGGCTTCCCTGGCAGCCATCCGCACCCTTCATCTCACCCCCTCCTCCCCCATCTGGCCCACCAACAGCCGCTTGGGAGGGAGGGGAGGGGGGTTTATTTCTGCTTGCTTTCTGGGTTTTAAGGCTTGCCAGTGTGACCTCATGAGCCAAGAGAGAAGCTGCCACTCACTTGGAGCTAAGTGGGTATTTGTACCCCATTCCCTTGCATTTAAGAGCAAACTGTCAGAGCTCAGGTTTAGTCTCTTTTATTTTTTATTTTATTTATTTATGATGTATATCCCGCTCTTCCCACGAAAGTGGCTCAGGGCGGCTCACAACAGATAGTCAAACATAAAATTAAACTAGCATTTAAATATATAAGCATTTAAAACATTTAAAACCTTAAAAACATTAAACATTACAACAGTATGTATAACAGGAGTCTGATAAAGCTACATTTAGTTTCTCATATCAGTTAGGTGTAAGCTAGCTGGAAGAGGGTTGTCTTACAGGCCCTGCGGAACTGAACAAGGTCCCGCAGGGCCCTCACCTCCTCCGGCAGCTGATTCCACCATGTAGGGGCCATAACAGAGAAGGCCCTGTCCCTAGTAGATTTTAGGCGGGCTTCTTTTGGCCCAGGGATAGCGAGAAGATTTTGGGTTCCCGATCTCAGTACTCTCTGGGGAACATGTGGGGAGAGACGGTTCTTCAGGTAGGCAGGTCCCAGGCCATATAGGGCTTTAAAGGCGATGACCAGCACCTTGTACCGAACTCGGTATATTACTGGAAGCCAGTGCAGAGTCCGAAGACCCGGCCGAATGTGCCCCCATCTTGGGAGGCCCAATAACAGCCGGGCCGCGGCATTCTGCACCAGCTGCAATTTCCGAGTTCGGCACAGGGGCAGCCCCATGTAGAGGGCATTGCAGTAGCCCAACCTCGAGGTGACCATAGCATGGATCACTGTTGCTAGGTCGTCGCGATCCAGGAAGGGAGCCAACTGCCTTGCCCGCCTAAGATGAAAAAACGCGGACTTGGCAGTGGCTGCTATCTGAGCCTCCATCTTTAAGGAAGGCTCCAATAGTACCCCCAGGCTCTTGACCCTGTCTGCCACCATTAGCAGCGCACCGTCAAAAACTGGCAGAGGGATTCCCCACCCCCCTGGTCCCCGACGACCCAAGCAAAGGACCTCTGTCTTCGCAGGATTTAGCCTCAGTCCACTCAGTCTGAGCCACTCAGCCACGGCCTGTAATGCCCGATCCAGATTTTCCGGGGCGCAGACCGGTCGGTCGTCCATAAGCAGATAGAGCTGGGTGTCATCAGCGTACTGGTGACATCCCAGCCCATACCTTCGGGTGATCTGGGCAAGGGGTCGCATATAGATGTTGAATAACATCGGGGAGAGAACTGCCCCCTGGGGCACACCACAGTCGAGTGTGCGCCTCCAGGATAGCTCCCCCCCCATCGCAACCCTTTGTCCCCAACCTTCAAGGAAAGAGGAAAGCCACTGTAAGGCCGACCCCTGAATCCCCGCGTCGGCAAGGCGGCAAGTCAGTAACCGATGGTCGACCGTATCGAACGCAGCCGATAGGTCCAACAACATCAACACTGCCGAGCCACCCCGATCCAGATGCCATTGAAGGTCATCTACCAGGGCAACCAACACCGTCTCCGTCCCATGGCCCGGGCAAAAGCCGGACTGAAATGGGTCAAGGACGGAAGCGTCCTCCAGGAAAGTCTGTAACTGCATCGCCACTGCCCTCTCAATAAGTTTGCCCAAAAAGGGCAAATTTGAAACCGGCCGGTAGTGTGCCAATTGGGCCGGGTCTAAAGATGTTTTTTTAGGAGGGGACGGACCACTGCCTCTTTAAGCAGCGTTGGAAAGTGCCCTTCCGTCAGGGATCTATTTATGATATCCCGTACAGGATATCTGACGTCCCTCTGGCAAGATTTAATAAGCCAGGAGGGGCATGGGTCCAATTTACAAGTCGTTGGGCGAGCAGATAAGAGAATCCTGTCAACTTCCTCCAGGCTGAGGGGGCTAAAACCATCCAGAATATAATCCGAAGACAGGCTCGGGGCCTCGGTTTCGCTAACTGTCTCAAAACTGGCAGGGAGGTCGAGGCGGAGTGACGTGATTTTATTTGCAAAAAATTTCATAAAAGCCTCACAGCCTATTTCCAATTCAATAGAATTTGGTCTGCCTTGCGGCAGCGTTGTAAATCCTTGAATTATATCGAACAGTTGTGCCGGGCGCGAAGTTGCAGACGCAATCTCGGCCGCAAAGTATGCTTTCTTTGCGGATTTGATTGCCATCTCATAGGCCTTCAAACTCTCTCTATAAGATGTTCGGGTCACTTCGTCTCGAGTACGCCGCCATTGCCTCTCCAGTCGTCTGAGTCCCCGCTTTAATTGCCGCAGCTCCTGGTTAAACCAGGGCGACGGCTTCAGGCGGGGGCGCAGAGGGCGCCTAGGTGCGATCACCTCGATGGCTCTGGAGAGTCCATCGTTCCAGGACTCTCTGCTGTAGGTGGTGGTTAGCCAAGAATAACCCAAGTTGCACTACTCTAAGCTTTAGATCCCAGTATTCAGTATCAGAAGGCAAATTCTGTGTGAGAGAACAGAATCAAAGTCTCCACCCACATCTAAGCAGTTCCAGCTGTTAGTTTTGTATGATATGATCTTTTTAATTAGGGGGGTTACTGGTATTTGTGATCTGAAGTCCAGCCTCCTCCCATGTTGCTCAGCCTGTGAGTTAAGATCTCTCCCCCCCTCCCCCGGCTCCACAGAGGGGGGAGCCTTGCTCCGTATGCCCAGCCTGCACAGTTGAGGCATGTGATGATGAGACATGAGGCGGGGCTTTCTTGGGGGTGGCACCTCACTTCTGGAATGCCCTTGAGGCTCACCCATCTCTTTTCTGCTGTCTTTGAGATACCAGGCCAAAACATTTTTTTTTTGCTGATTCTTTTTATGGACAACAATTGCAGCTGCTGTTTCTAATGGCCTGACGGTTGTGTTTGCTGCCAAATCGTTTTGACACGTATGATGCTGCTGGAGACTTTTCATGCTCTTCTGTTCTTTAAACCCACGGGGGTTCTTTGCTTTTCTGTTCAGTTTTTTTTTTTTAAGATTTCAAACTCTAGCTTAACTTTTCTTTATTTCTGTTTATACTTCTGTTGTGATGTTGTATTGGCAGGTTGTCCAAGAAATATACTGTCTTGACCTTTAAAGTTAATGTAAGCTGCTTTTTTATTCCTTTTGTTTGTGAGAAAAGCAGGATATAAATATTAGAAGAAAGAAAATTTTACTGTTTGTGAGCCACCTTGAGCAGGGTTCGCTCAGATAGCATAATGTTCTCCTAAACCCATAAAGTATGAGGCTTTGGTGGGGATGTAGAGCATCTTTCTCTGGCATAGGCAAAGAAGGTGGACAGAGTCAGTTTGCACTTGAAGCTCCAGGGTGAGGCAGAGAAGAACCAGCAATCTGAACTGATGCTTTCCCATCTCCCAGAAACCCTCCCAGGACTTTATTGTTATTTGGAAGATTTAAATCTGTATTGTTCCTGCTGTGCTTTCTGTGTCTGGTTTGGCTTATAATTCTTCTTAGAATCATTGAGTTGGAAGGTACCTCCAGAGTCATCTAGTCCAAGCCCTTCACAATGCAGGAGACTCACAAATACCTCTCCCCCCCACACACACAAACATCCCTGAAAGATGGCAAAAAACCTCCAGAATCACAGGCTAAAGTGGCCTGATGAAAAATTCCTGGCTGACCCCAGAGTGGCAAACAGCATTTCCCTGAGCATGCAGGAAAGGATTATGGGAACTAAGCACTGATGCAACCCTTCCTGCCCTCCTTCTCATGATTTGCCTAAGTTCACAGAATTAGCATTGCTGTCAGGTGGCCATCTTGCTAAAAATCTCCAAAGAAGAAGAGCCCACCACCTCCCAAGGAAACCTGTTCCATTGAGGAACTGCTCTGTCAGGAAGTTCTTTCTAACATTTAGCCAGAAACTCTTTTGATTTAATTTCAACCCATTGGTTCTGGTTCGCCCTCGTGGGCCAACAGAAAACAACTCTGCACCATTTTCTAGATGACTTGAAGATGGTGATCATATCAGTTCTCATTCAACATCCCCAGATCCTTCTGCCTTTCCTCACCATCCTCAGTGCCCTCCTGGACCCATTCCAGCTTGTCTAGATCCTTCTTAAATTGTGGGGCCCAAAACTGAACACAAGGTGAGGTCTAACCAGAGCAGAGTAAAGCAATACCATCACTTTGCGTGATCTAGACACTATACTTTTTTATATAGAAAAGAGTTTATTGAAAAATTGTAAGTATATACGGAAGAACAATAGCAAGTAAAACACGAGATATGTAATAATAAATATTCAAATACAGAGAATAAGTAATCAGGAATAAAATGGTACACAAAAAATGTATACAAATTAGGAGACAGTTCGTTTTTGTGTTCAGGTGCAGCAGGATGAGACAAACTAGTTCAGAATAAACCATGAATCAGCCATTTCATGATTCGTGGTTCAGTTCATCCCCAACTCTATTCTGGACCTTGGCCTTTGGGTGGCCCAAAGGAAGACCTCTCTCTGCTCTGGAAAAAATCCCCAGGAACCCTCTCTTTGGCCAAAGCAACAACCTGCCCCCCATCCAGGCCACCTGCACGACCAGGGCACAAGGTCAAAACATTTCTCTTTGCCAATTCTTTTTATTGCCAACAATTGTAGCTGCTGTTTTTTAATGGCCGGGCGGTTGTGTTCAGTGTTTCAGCTCCCTCCCTGTAAGGATCCACTGCTGAGCACTCTGGACTGTGCCTGAAGAGAAGCAAGGCTAGAGAGGGGGAAATTATGGAGATTTTGAAACCACCGGGGGGGAGGGGGGCTGTTTTTTTTCCAACCTCCCCCATCCGGAAAAAGGCTGAAATTCTGGGGAAAATATGCAAAACTTATTGTCCTGTCAAATTTAAACTAATTTTACTGCTTTAACAACATAAAATGCATAATTTATGTATTACTTAGCATATAAAATTGCAGTATTTGCCATATTTATAGAATTTAAAAGTTATAAATGCCTTCGTTTTGCACAAGCAAACTTGCAAATATATCTAATGCATGAGAGAAAAGTACAAGCTGATGCTCCCTATGCTATGTTAGCAACATTTACATATAGAAGGTGTCTCAGAAGGGTGGTAGATCCATGGAATACAGTCATTCCTGGGCTTCATAGGAAGGGCAGGGAGGGATGGGTTGGGGAAGGTGCTACATTGTACATCAAAGAGGGGCATGGAATAAAATGTTAGAAAACGTCAGGGACATTTATTTAAAGGGTGGAGCCAGTACTGCGCACACTGTGCCTCACCTAAAAATTCCTCTGCGCAGGCCTGAAGGGCATATCCACAGGTTTCTATCCCACCCTCTCTGCTGAAGCAGGCTCAGGGCAGCTTACATACTCATAAAAAGTCACATAAAAGCCAGCAATCATTATATTCCGTAAACATAACATGAAAATACATTAAAAAACACAAATTGATTCCCCAACAAAAGCAATATGGGTGGAAATAAAGGGCTGTAAGGGTTACTTTAAAGCAGGGGTGTACTATTGCCCGCTTGATCGAACCTTTGAGACTGATCTTGAGATGGAGAAGGAAATGAGGTAACTAAAGGAGTGTTTGGGTCCTGGACCCTCAAGTCCAGACCCAGCCTGCTCACACCCAGTCCCAAGTCTCAGGGACAACCCCCATTCCTTACCCATGTCCAAACCCAGAGTGGCATCCTCAAGGGAGAGAAGGGACCCTACGAGCGAGGAGTCCATCCTCCTTGAAACATCAGACAGCACTGCCATGAAATGGTGGGATCCTAGGAGGTTGGTAGAAAAGACTGGAACCTCACACTAACTCCCTCCAACCCTAATTTGGGAAACCTCAAGAGAGGAGAAACCTCTATGACAAAAGGTGGGAAAACACGAAGGAAATGCTAAGGAGCCAATCTGCTAAACCATCAACCCAGCTGCGAAGTACGAGGGGTCCCAGCTAAAGATACTCCAGGGAATCAATGTGGGGGGTGGGGGGTGGGAAGGGTTGGTTCAAGAGAGAGGTTGAAAGGGGGTTGGTGACCAAGCCAGGGAGAGGTGTCTGTAATGGTCAAAACACGGTTAGAATCCCATCTGACTGGGCATAAATCCCATGATGGGAGAGGGGGATTCCGGTGTATCTGACAGTCCTCCTCTTGTGGTCTGAGGCTCTGGTTACCAACTCCAGGAGAACCCTCATCCGACCTGGAGGCCCATTCCCCTGCAGGGGGTAGACTGGAGGCTACCAAGGGGGAACCAGGCAAGGAGATAATTTTATTATGCTAGGAGACTTCAACTACCCACATTGACTAGGTAAACATATGTTCGAGTTATGCTGTAGAAATTAGACTTCATAAATTACCATGTGTGGTTAACAGCACAAGTCAAGGAAAACGATAAAAAGTAAAGTGACTTCTTTTAAATCATGGAAGTTCTGCCCCAATAAATTCAATGGTCGGAACCACAGGTTCTGGTGAAAGAAATGAAAGTCAGTAATTAGGCATGTAAAAGCAAGTTGCTAAATGCATCAAGACAAACAATAAACATTTTAAAAAATACATTCATAGCAGGAAACCAGGCATAGAAGCAGTGAGGCCTTTGTTGACAAAGGAATAAAGAGATTGCTAAAGGAAGATGGCATAGAAGCTCAATGACTTCTTTGCTTCTGTGTTCACTGTGGAGAGTGTGGGGCCATAGCCCCTATTTTCTGGAGGGGAGTCTAAAGACTGAGCCACATTGAGTTGACCAGAGATGAGATTCTAGATCTACTGGGGAAATAAAAAGCAAGTCTCTAGATCCTGATAATAGCCTAAACCCATGAATTCTTAAAGAACTCTGATGTGAGGTTTGGAGTTTTTTTTAATTATTTTTATTTAATACATATGAACTGAAATACAAACAGAAAAAACATAAGACCAAACTATTAAAAAAAAATAACAAAACCAACAATTCAGTGTTACAGAACCAAGATTCACAGTAACTAACCAACTAAACTTTGTTGCAATGAGGGAATTACATACTTAGCACATAGGAAATCCAGAACTGGTTTCCATATTTCATCATAAATTCAATTAATAATAATAATAAGCTTTTATTTATATCCCGCCCTCCCCGCCGAGGAATAAAGGAATTTCTGTGCACGAGTCCCAAAACAGATTATGCATAATCCTACCCATCAAAAATTATTCAGATATGAGATTGTTTATATACTAACTCGTATATATAACCTATCACTTAATTCAACCACTGTACCAGAAGACTGGAGAGTAGTGAATTTGACACCAATTGTTAAAAAAGAACCCAGAAGGGAACCAAGAAATTACAGGCCAGTCAGCCTAATGTCTATCAAAGGCAAATTAATAGAAACTGTAATCAAAGATAGATTTGTTAAGCATGTAGAGGAGAAATCAGCATGGCTTCCGCAAAGGGAAGTCCCAAGGAAATTTAGCAGTCCCAGGATAAGAGGATGGATGGGGGTTTTTTATGGAAAAAAATCTGGGCAAATGATGGGAAGCAAAGAGTAGGAATCAATGGGCAGTTCTCACAATGGAGGGGGAAGGAAGCAGTGGGGCCTCTCAAGGATCAGTATTGGGGCCACTACTGTTTAAGTTATCCATGATCTGGAATGAGGGGCGAGTAGCATAGTGGCCAGTCCCCCCCCCCCCCACTGGATTAGAAAGAACTGGGCCTCATTTCGGGCAGGAGCTCACAGGAGCAGAGCTCCAGAACCTCTACATTTTATTGTACTCTTTCTTACCACCCCTTCCCCCCCCAAAAAATACTTGCTTCTGGGCTCCATTGTTCAACCCTGTGATAATTTTGCTGAACTCCAAGATTTGACAAACTCTCCAGTATTTCCCCCCACAAAAAATGGGGAAATAACCGGCATATATAAAGCAGACAGATGGGAATCTTCGTCCTGCCACTGTGGCCACAGAGGAGAAAGTAATTTTAAAAGTATGATGAGAGGAAGGTTTTGTTATGACAATTACAATTCAATTCAAAAAACATTTAAGGTAAATGCTGAGTTGATACAATTTAGTATGCCTGGTGATGTCAGGGGTGTGTGGCATATGCAAATGAGTTATGCTAGTGAGCTCCATCGCCTCTTTTTCTACAAAATGACCCCTGGAAAGAACTCTGTTATTTCAGTTTTCCTCTGCATTTGGGTAGTTTCTTCCCCACCTCCTTCTGATCCCCCCCCCCCGCTCTTGCAAGGTAGGGCAGAAAGGTGCTTGTTACCCAGTCTGTGGTTAAAATATGTCACAGTAGTTTGGGGGAGAGGTGAGAAGGTCAGCCACATCAGGGAAGGCAGACAGCTGTGGAGGGCAAGTGAGAGCCCTGCATGAGGTCTTTCTAGGTGCATGAAGGCATCTTGGACTTAAAAGCTGTCTATGTCTACAACATGCTCACCATTCTAAAAGAGCAAATATTTCCTAGGAGGTTTTTTCTCCCTCCAGTACTACCTTGAAGTATTTTCCATTGGAAGGATAGGACCAAAAAGGCCTCAGGAAGAAAAAAACCCCGTATTGTTTCTGGCCATTTCTTGGGCCTACCGATCTCTAAGCAAGGCCAGCAGTGTGAACTGGGGAAACCTCCCGGGCTTCGGGCGGTATAAATGTGTGGGGGTGGGGGCAGGGATTTCAAGCCCTTGTGAGATGAGGCCTGTAGTGGGAACAGATTGGAGTTAATCGCTTCACGGCTTTATTTGCAAGAAAAGTCCTCAGAGAGAGGATGTCTCTAACACTAACCTGCTCCTGCTCTAAAAACCCCCATCCACGGTCCCCCCCCCCCGGCCCCAGAAACCTCCTTGAATCCTTCCCTTGGGGGCTTTCCTGTTGCTTGCTGGGGTGGCTGCCTTTCCTAATGGCAGCCATCCGGCAAGCCTCATGGTCCCACGAATGGGGTTCCCGGGGTGTGGGGGCAGGTTTTTGGGGGCCTGTGTGCTAATAACACAGGGCAGGAATGTTCAGTTGTCACACCATACAGTGTGTGAGTCAGATTGTGCTTCCTCTGTGGAACCATCTTTCCAGAGGAGCAGAGACCTGGCTCACTAGAGGTTTGCACCTGTGCCACAATCCGCATCTCATTCTCACCCATCAGCTTCCCAAGAATCGTGGCTGTTTTAAGGACAGCAGTTGTCTTTGCCTCCCTGAGACAGAGCAAGGTCGTTTCTGCCAGAGGCTGCAGCGGGCAGGGAGGCTTAGGTGGGGGGCACATGGGGAGCAGGGGCTTCCCTCCTCTTTGGTGCTGTGCTTCCTGCCCTCAGCCCCCTTGGCAGCCTTAACAGTGTTCTTTCCTTACCTCCCTCCCGCTTTCTTGCCCAGTGGCCTACAGAAACACCCAGGCAGGGAGGACTGTCTGAGCCAGGCCTCTGCCACGTCTTGCTTGTCTCCCTGGAAACCAAACTGGCTGTATTCTGCACATTCTGGAGTGCCGCTTGTTTCATTCTGGGTGAAAGTGCAGAGTTGTGCTTGGGAAGGGGAGGGGGTCTTTGTAAGCAAGGCTGGAGACAGTAGCGTTTCCTACATGGGGGTGGGGGGAGTTCAGTATGTTGCCATCATTGCCAAAGCCTTGTGGTGGGGTGGAGTTATGAAAGCAGCTCCTGCCCCCTCAAAAGTTTGGCCATGAAATCTCAACCATATGACTTCCTTGCCTGAGCTGTGAGTAGGCTGCTTCCTCTCTTCTTTCAGACAGCCTTTGTAAATATGCAGAAGATTGACTTGTTTTCCTGCCAGGAGAGAGGCGGCAGCAGACCCCAGACCTCAGGCATGGAGGAGGGGCCAAGTCTGGCAGTGGGGGAGGGGGGGTCTCATCATTCTCAGGCTGCCCCTTAGAGGTGTCCTTCCCCAGCTGGGGGTAGGCAGGGGATTCCCTGGTTTGGAGCCCCTCCCCCTGCTTCAGGGCTAACAGAATGCGGTGGGGGGGGGAAATAGCTGCTGGGTGCTCCATTATACCCTGTGGAGACCTGTCCCCATAGGGTATAATGGAGAATCAATCTGTGGGTATCTGGGGCTCTTGGGGGGCTGTTTTTTTAAGGTAGATGCACCAAATTTTCTGCATAACTGCTGGTTCATCTCCTTGAAAAAACTCCCAAATTTCAAAAAGATTGGACCAGGGGGTCCAATTCTGTGACACCCCCCCCAAAAAAGGTGCCCCCTCCTCTATTATTTCCTATGAAGGGAAGGCAGACTCCTTCAAAGGGAAGGCGGACTCCTTCAAAGGCAAGAGCAGCTCCCCAGGAACTGGCTTCAGAATCGCCCCCCCCCCCGGACCCTCCCTCCCTCCTCCCAGAGGCTCCTGGTAGGTCCCCTGCCTGCTTGTCCGTCTCACCTGGCAACCCTCACCTCCCAAAAATGTATTTTAGAATAAAGTAATATATTCAACATGGAGACTCTTGCATTCTCCACTGTTTACTCAAGCATACCCATTACAAACCTCTATTGCAAACACACATAACATACACAAGTAGGCACTAAAGGTGCTGGAAGAGCACTTCTACACTGTCTGGAGTTGAAATAGTCCTTGAAGACCTTGGCTGCATCTGGGCCTTCAGGCCGACGGAGGCCCTCTTTAGCTTTGTGATGCTCTGTTTATAGACCCTATAAATAAGACTGTAAAGAATTTAAATCCAATCTAAACGAGATCCTGGTGACTTCTCGTGTCATATAAGACTTCCTCAGTGTCTTCAGTTCATCCCAGAGGAGATAATGAAATCATTTCCACCTCTATGCTGCAGTTCCGCCTGGTGCGTAAGGCAGAGGTGTTCAGCAGGAGTTTGGTTCAGGACAGCGATGGTCCTGTCTTGGCACCCTCCTCCTTCCTCCTGCCCCTTCAGCCATGAGACTGAGGACTTCAGCACCAGGCAGAGCTAACCAGTCTGACAGTGTTAGCCTGACTATGAACGGTTGGATGTGGTGTTTTCTCTGCTGGGGTGTAGCTGCACTGAGCCAGGCCTACTGGGGAGGGCAGTGAAGGAATGTAGTAAACAAACTTCAAGAAGACAGAAGTAATGATTTCTGGGGAATTACACAATTTTAAAGACGACAATGAAGAAATTGAAATTGTTCAAGATTTTCTATTCTTTGCTCCATTGTCAACCAAAAGGGGGGGGAGGAGGGCAAGGACTGCACCTAACAGGAGGAGACTGAAACTGGGCCAGGCAGCCATGATGGAGCTAGAAGGAGGGGTCACTGGTGACCAAGATATCAGGCGAATTCATGCCACAGGACACTGAAGAAAGGGGACAGGAAGAAAGTGGTGTTTTCCGGATACTGTGGACTGCCCCAAAGACAAATCAGTGGGTTCTAGAACAAATCAGCCTAAACACTCCAGAGAAGTTAAAATGACTTAATTGAGGCTTTGCACCCGTTATTAGAAGGTGGGAGTCCCTGGAAAGTTGAAAGCAGCAGGAAGAGAGGGAGGCCCAACCTGAGATGGAGGGACTTCACCAAGGAAGCCATGAGGGCTTTGCAAGACCTGAGAAGAGCTGTTAACAATCGGATGTTTGGGAGGCCATTAATTGATAGTGACTTGAGGGCACTACAAATACACACACAGCTGTGTATCAGATCCTGCACATAAACTACTCAAGCTAGTTTCTCAGCCCAGTGTGATTTTTTTTTTTCATATATTACAGTGCAGGTACAGCATCTCTTAATTTTGTAAGTCTTTGTGCACTGGCACTTCTCACATCTGTTGAATGCAGGAAGGGTATTGATTTTATTCTCAAATTTCTCCTGCCCCGCACAAGCCACCATTTCCCTATATTCCTTGAGACTGATCCCTCTCCCTGTCCAAATGGCTGATGGAGAGAGAGGTTGGTGCCCCGTCCTCCCCTGCACACAAACCCTCTTGTAAGTGAGCCTTGCTTCTCCGGCAGGTGGCTGAAGAGAGGCTCCTGAGCGGATGAGAAGGGCCCCGCCCTGTGGTGCTCGAGGGCCAGGGGATGGGAGGAAGAGAAGAGTGGTGCAGGAGAGGCAAAACCGCACAAGCCAATACGTGCTGGGTGGGTGAGGGGGCAAAGTGCGCTGCCTGAGGCTGGTAGCAGAGGAGGCAAGAACAAAGAGGGCAGCCTCTTCTCCAGACCAACCTTTCCCATGCGTTTTGGTTGCTCTGTGTTACTGCCTGTCTCCAAGCTTTCATCACACCTTGAATGGCTGGCAGAGGTTGGAGGCTGGGGGTAGAGACCTTCAAAGCCCTGAGCGGCCCTTTCCCCTGGAGTTTGCAGAAGCTCCTCTGCACGAACATTGGCAGGGTGGTTCCCAAAGCAGATGTTGGCTTCAGTTGCAGCTGAATGCCGAAGGAACAGCTTGGGCCAAGGGCTGCTTGCCTGTTTTCCTCCTTCTCGTATCGTACAGAGTGGAACTTTTCTGTGTCATTCCTGCAGCGTGATGGGATTTGCAGGCCTCTTCTCCTCTGCGGGGGGCGGAGGCTCCTTCCTCGGCCTGCAAGGCTGCCCTGGAGGGCTGGGACTGGTGCTCCTGGGGAGGGCGATGGCCTCCTCTTTCTGCATTGGAAACCGATCCGAGGAGAGGCTGCGTGGCCTCCCTTGGGCGCGATCTTCTCTCTGCAAAGCATGCAGAGGCGCCTTTCCTTTTCCTAATCTGCTCACGTGACCTGGGGCTAAAGTCAGCACAGCTGGTGTGGCTCCAGAGAGGCTGTGCTGCTGTCATCCATGGAGAATGGGTGGCTCTTTGGTCATTATTGTGGCCTCAAAATCAAGACTCCCTTTGAGTCGTCCCAAACATGTAGGACACTCTCTTGCATGATCCGGCTGCAGCCAACCTGAATCCGTCGTGTGTCTAGAAGGGAAAATGCACAGCAGAGATCCTTGTTATGGAAAAGCAGGCTGAGGGAGAATTCCCTTCTTCAGCATAAGTGCTGTGCCAGGTGGAACAGCAGAGGAGAAAGGACCCCCCCCCCCGCCGCCCCAGCCCTGCTGTGCTGCTTGAGGCCCTCAGACCGAACACCTGCTGGGGATTCCACCTCTGGCCCCTGCTGCTGGCTGCTCAGCTGCTCTCCTGCCTGAGGGGGCGCTCCAGGAGCCGCCAAGGAACCAGGCCCCAAAGCCCTGAAGCATCCGCTGCTGCCGCCACCTGTGCAGTGCCTTCATGGGGCAGGATCACATAAAGCCACATGCCAGTCACACCCAGAGGCAGTGCAGATGGGGGCATTCATGGTGTGAACTTCAGGGGACAAATCCCCCATGCTCCACCCCCCCCCCCCCAGTTCCGCACTCAGCAGCTTTTTATAGGCAAGCCAGTGCCTCCCTGGAAGCCCCCAGGTCCCCATGGATCTCTGAGGGCCAACCTGTAAGCCAGAGATGGAGAGGCCCAGCCTGTTTGGGCAGCATCTCAGATGCTCCCTCGAGTTGATGCTCTCTGAAACATGCATGAAACATTTGGGAAGGACAGAAAGAGGAGGGAAGAGTTTCTTCATTTCTGCAAGCAGGAAATCAAGAAATATGACCTGTTACAGCCCAGCCCTTGGAGTCTGGAATAGGCCGTCTTTCCTCGTGAGTCCTGGTTGCTCCACACAGATGGAAGAGTCATTAAGAGCAATAAAAGATGAGCGACTTGGATTTGCTTCAGGTTGAGGATGTTAATTATGCATTGGGGCTTAAATCATAACAGAAACTTGCAAAAGGGACTCTGAGAGAAACAACTTAAGCCTCTAATTTGGTCCAGAACTCCCTGTTGAAGAGGCCTTTGCATTTATCTTTTGCCAGCTGTGCTTTCCAAGGGTTCTAACCCGCCAAAACTCAGTTCTGTTTTTTCGGAGGGGCGTCAAGCCAAGTTCTAGAGGGAGCTAGCCTGGTGCAGCAGGGAGGGCATCACATGAGGAACATTGGCTGCCCCTCTGTCCAACAGACCTTGCAGACCGAGCGCGGAGGGCAGTCCTGTGCCCACCCGGAGCGCCATGGAGGGATGAGGAGGGGGTTACAGTGAAGCAAATAGGGGGAGTGGAGCCACACACCGCTTGGGGGGGCACTGAGGGTCCCTGTTCAGTGTAATGCTATCCACCTGTTCAGAGGTGATGGCCCTTCAAAAATCCTCCCCCTTTTTTTCTTCCCCACCGGAAGCTCTGCAAACCATCTAGAGCAAGGGTGGCCAACAGTAGCTCTCCAGATGTTTTTTGCCTACAACTCCCATCAGCCCCAGCCAGCATGACCAATGACTGGGGCTGATGGGAGTTGTAGGCAAAAAACATCTGGAGAGCTACCATTGGCCACCCCTGGTCTAGAGTGTTTTCAAAGATTCTGATGAGGACAGCATAGAATCCGCCCTGAAGCCGCTGGGAAGGAAAGAGGGGCTCTCCACTCGCCACTGGCAGCAGGGCCTGGCCTGGACCTCTGTCCAAGAAGCGCTGCTCTTCCCAATGGCCAAGTGATTCTGCCTGTGACAAAAAGGCTGCTCATGATTTGCAGTTCAGATGATTGCAGAGAGACGGACTCCCTTCCCTTGGTCTGGCCCTGACAGGCTGCCTCAGCTCAGCCGTTCTTTCCTTATCCGACTGCTGCAGTGCTTATTGCAAAGAGATGGGGGTGGGGTGGATTCATTTCCTGTCCTGGGGAAGCCACAGCGGGGGTGGGGGGCTGCTGCTCTTCATCCTGGCGGAAGCCATTTCTGTAAAGGGGAATGCCGGGAGGGGAGGGTTGAGTGCCGTCCACCTCACCAAGGCCCTCCTTGGCCAGTCTCCGGAGAGCAGTCCTCAGGCAGAGGTGGCATCCAAAGGAAGGCAGATGTCTCAGCTGGCATGAGGAGGATCATACCACTTTCTCTCCGCTTCCAGCCTCCCATCTGCTGCCCCTTGGACTGTTAAAAGTCAACGATTGCAGACAAAATACCATTCAGACTGTTGAGCTGCCAACTTACCCATTAGATGTCTTGTTGCTTTCTGACAGTTGTGAGTCACTGCCCACTTTGTCTGCTGAATGTGCAGGAAAGTGAGCTGGGACTTACAAAATCCTCGTCTTGAAGTGAAAGCTGTTAGTCCTGAAGGTGCCACTGGGCTTGCACTTTATTTTGCTAGGGCAGACGATAGTGGGATAAGCAAAGCGTCCTGTGAATACGTGGCAGTAATGGCACACCTGGCTAGGTTTTTATTTCTGTTGCTTGGTGTTACTTCTCACAGAGCTCCCTTCTATATTCCGGATGCAGCAGGAGTCCCGGGTTCTTCTTGATGAGGGGAGAGGAGAGGATCATCTCAGCCACATGTCCATCCTGCAAGATGGAAACCTTCCGAAACAACATTGCCTCCATTTTGTTATGTTAGGGTTAATTTCCGAGCTTGTTCCCATTTAGCCATTGAACATCCCCCCCCCCCCTCTTGGTATGTTAGGCTCCGCTCAAGACCTCTCCCACCCTCACCTGGCAATCTGGGCCAAGGAACAGAAAGCATAAAAACATAAGAGAAGCCATGTTGGATCAGGCTAATGGGCCATCCAGTCCAGCACTCTCTGTGTCACACAGTGGCAAAAAAAACCAGGCACCATCAGGAGGTCCACTGGGAACAGCCTCTCCCAGGCCACAAGCAATTTCCCCTGCAAGCTTTGCATGGCAATGGAGGTGTTGTGGCACAAGGCAAGTATTTTGGCCCCCTGCAAGGCAGGTCCCACTCTGATGAAATCTGGTCTCCACCCACAACCCTCTGAGACCCGCCTTGAAGAGCCAGCTGAATTCAGTTCACAGCACCTCCTTTAATCTCCATGTCTACCTGCAGGCAACTCAGCTAGGCAGTCTGTGCCACATGATCAAGTGCTGCTAAGGGAGAGCAGCAGAGAGGCAGGTGGCATCCCCTTCTGGTGGAGCTGCCTGAGCACCGTCTTCATCCCAGAGCCCAGCCTGAAGCCAGACGGAGTGGCCAGCAGGGCCTGCAGCTGTTCCGCTACCACTCTGCCACCTTATCCAGAAAGGGCAAATAGGAAACAGGGGGATACTTAGCTGCTGCTTTCTTTGCTGACAGAGGTTTTTTTAAGTAGCAGATGGATGATCACTTGCTTTAAAGACCAAAGAAAGGCCCCCTGAGTTGGTGGACATCAAGGACCTACAGATGTGCTCTTTACAGGGTTATAGTAACCAGGATGAACAATCCCAATTAGAAGAGAAGAGTTTGGATTTATGCCCCGCCCTTCCCTTGGAGTCTTAGAGTGGTTTACAGTCTCCTTCCCCTCCTCACAACAGGCTCCCTGTGAAGTAGGCAGGGCAGAGTGAGCTCTTCTTGAGAACTGCTCTTGAGAGAAAGTTATGACTGTTCCAAGGTCATACCAGCAGCTGCATGTGGAGGAGTGGGGAATCAAACCCAGTTCTCCCAGATTAGAGTCTGTGCACTTAACCACTACACCAAACTGGCTCTCTACCGCAAAGGTTGTGGCCTTCACAGTTCCCAGGATCCTGTCTGGATAAAAATGATCCATAAACAGTTCTTGTGTCTTCAGGCAGCATCCAAAGCAGAATGTAGTTGAAATATTTCCCCAGAAAACAACTTTGCAAAAGGCTTGTGCTGTTTCAGTTACTCGAAGGGGGTGAATCGGTCCCTGCTGGCATGGAGGAGAGGAAGTGGGAGGCAGCTTAGTGATCCATCCTTGAGGCTGGAGAAGGGAAATAGAACTGGTGATTCTCTCTGGTGAGCGTTATGGTTTTGTTGGAGGGCTGTTTCTGGAAGGCCCTCTTTGATGACTTCTCAACATCTGCGGTGGGGTGGAAAACCCTCTCTCTTAATTGACTTCCCTAGTTAATCCTGACTGGCGGTAGACTTGCTCCTGTGCCTCAGGTGTTCTCAGAGCCATCTCTGTTTCCTCTCTGTCTCCCCTAAATAGTGCAAGAGGCTCTGGGAAGGTGGAGCGCCAGCTGCTGAGAGATGTCCTGTCATGTGCCAGAGCAGTTGCTTGGTTACGTGGGCTGCAGTCCCAAGCAGATGGGTGGCTGCCGTGTGTCCCCAGGAGATAGGGCTGCTCTCTGAAAGTGGTGGGGTCTAGGTGGGTGATAACTGTCATGGGGGGGTGTCACTTTGTCCCTTTCCATGTCAGTCTGGAAAACCTGGCAGCCTCTTGTGCGGATGGCGGCCTTGTGTGCTGAGCGGGGCTGACCAGAACAGTTCAGCTGCTTCCTGTGTGGCAGCCTCATTGCTCCAGTTCCAGCTTTAGCTATGACCTCAGTGCCGTGAAACAGGGAAGTTGTGAAACAGGGAAGCAAATCCATCTGGGAGGCCACAATGAAGAGCACTGATGGACCTTCACAATTTAGCACTTTCTCTGGAAAACGCACCTCATCTGCCGCACTGCCGTCTTTATTTTGACATCTTGTGAGAACTGCTGCTGTTTCACTCCTTTTCACCTGGCAAAGGAATAAGTTGGAAAGATATTGCTTGCAGCAGTTGAATAACAGTAAATTCCCTTCTTGCCTGCAGCTGTACTTCTCTGCTTAGCACAAATGAGGTCGAAGGGCCTGTGGTCTGCATTAGGATTAACCCAGGATATGGTTGCCAGCTTCGTGTTGTGCTTAAGAGTCGTGAACGTAATCTGGAGAACTGGGTCTGATTCCCTGCTCTTCCCCAATTTGAAGCCAGGTGGGAGACCTTGGGGTCAGTCACAGCTTTCACAGAGCTCTCTCAGCACCATAAGAACATGAGAGAAGCCATGTTCGATCCATCCAGTCCAACACTCTGTGTCACACAGTGGCCAAAACACCAGGTGCCATCAGGAGGTCCATCAGGGGCCGGGGCACTTGAAGTGCTCCCAGTTCCCCCCACCCCCAGCACCAAGAGCATCACTGCCCCAGCCAGAGAGTTCCAACAATAAGCTGTGGCTAATAGCCACTGATGGACCTCTGCTCCAGCAGTTTATCAAATCCCTTCTTGAAGCTGTCTATGCTTGTAGCTGCCACCACCTCCTGTGGCAGTGAATTCCACATGTTTTTTGGTTAAACAGTTTTATTGGTAACATATGGTAACAAAATTATTTCTTAAATCTTAATAACGTCTTTTATCTACCCCATACATTACTTTCTCCCCACCTCTCCCCCCGTTACTTGACCCCCGCCGGTGTTATTTACTCAAAATGCTAATATTTAAAGGTACCCTTAACTATTAAAACAAAAACTTATTTTCTTCCTCTTCTAAAACTTAATCATTATCAAAAATTGTCCAGTGTCCTTTTATTTTCCACTCTTTTTCTACATATCTTCTAAACTTCTTCCATTCCATCTTAAAAACTTCTAAATCATAGTCTCTTAATGTTCTTGTTAATTTGTCCATTTCACTCCATGTCATAATGTTTATAATCCAATCCCATTTCTCTGGTATTTTTTCTTGCTTCCACAACTGCGCATATAATGTCCTAGCAGCTGAAAGCAAGTACCAAATTACAGTTCTATCTTCTTTTGGAAATTTTTCCATTTGTAATCCCAACAGAAAAGCCTTTGCAACTTTCTTAAATTCATATCCCAAGATCTTAGTAATTTTTTGCTAGACCATTTGCCAATACTTTTTCACTTTTTCACAAGTCCACCACATATGGTAGAAAGAACCTTCATGTTTTTTACATTTCCAACATCTATCTGGCATCTTGTTATTCATCTTTGCCAATTTTTAGGAGTCACATACCATCTGTACATAATTTTAAAACAGTTCTCTTTAATACTATGACACGTCGAAAGCTTCATAGAATTTTTCCACAAGTATTCCCAAGTTTCCATCTGTATTTCATTTACATTAATTGCCCACTTAATCATTTGAGATTTCACTACTTCATCTTCCGTAGACCATTTTAACAGTAATTTATATATTTTTGAAATTAATTTTTCATTATCTCCAAGCAGAACTATTTCCATTTCTGTTTGTTCTTTTCTTATCCCTTCAGTTTTAATATCATTGTCCACCAAGCTCTTTATTTGTTGCATTTGGAACCAATCATATTTATTGTTCAACTCTTCAGCAGTTTTCAATTCTACTTTGCCATTTTAAATTATTTTTAATAATTGATTATATGACAATCACTTTTCTTCACCTATCAGCCGTTATTTTTATTACTTCAGCTGGCACTATCCGTAAAGGTTTTCTCTCATCCCCATATTTCTTGTACTTCATCCATGTATTTAACAAGTTATTTCTTATATAATGGTGAGAGGAAAAAACCATCCATTTTCTTTTTTCCATAATACAAATACGTGTGCCAGCCAAATTTATTTCCGTGACCTTCCAGCACTAAGAGTTTTTTTGTTTAACAGCATTATCCATTCTTTTATCTACACCAAACAAACTGCTTCCTGATATAATTTTAAATTCGGTAGTTGAAATCCACCTGTCTCTTTGCGTCTGTCAAAATTTTCATTTTAATTCTTGGTTTCTTCCCAGCCCACACAAATTCTGAAATTTTCCTTCGCCATTTTTCAAATTGTTTACTTTCTTTCACAATAGGAATAGTTTGAAACAAATACATTATTCTTGGTAGAATATTCATTTTAATTGCAGCAATTCTACCTAGCAATGACAAATTAAGTTTGTTCCATTTTAACATATCTTCACCCATTTTACGCCATAGCTTCTCATAATTGTTTTTGAATAGATCGTCATTGTTATCTCCACACCCAAATATTTTACCTTGGAGGTAACTTCACAGCCCGTTAGTCTCTGTAATTCTTGTTGCTCATTTAGTTGCATATTTTTGCATAAAAAAATTGATTTTCCTTTATTAATACAAAGTCCCGCCAACTTGTATTTCTTGTATTTTAGCTAACAACAAAAGTGTAACTTGTATAGGGTTTTCATTTATAAACATATCATCTGCAAATGCTCTATATTTGTAAGTAAATCCTTTTATTTTTAATCCTTCTATTTCTTTTTCTTCTTGAATCTGCATCAGTAATATTTCAAGAGTCATTATAAACAACAATGGGGAAAGTGGACAACCTTGTCTTGTACCTTTGCTAATTATCATATCTTCTGTAAGGTCTGTGTTTATACATAGCCTTGCACGTTGTTCAGTATATATTGCCTTTATCATTCTTATAAAGCTTTCTCTTCTATTTTTCATTACATTAATTGCAGCCTCAATTTCAATTTTTTCAATTAGATCATTCAAAACTTTTCACATATTTTCTGTTAAGGGTTCTATTTTTATCTTTTGTAAATACTCTTCCATTTTTCTTTATTTTAACACCTTTAAACCACTTGGCATAATACTTAAAAAATTCTCATTTATTCCCTCTTGACTAACCACCCATCTACCACAATTTTATTAATAATTTTATTTTCTCTTTTTTTCTTCAGTTGCCAAGCCAAAAACTTTCCAGGTTTATTTGCTCCCTCAAAAGATTTCTGCTGCAGTCTTTTCAAATTCCATTCCAATTCTTTATTTAACAAATGTCTCATTTGCGTTTGTAATATTGTAATTTCCCTTATAATTTTCTTTTTCCCTGGCCTTTTTCTCAACTCCCCTTCTTTTTTCTTTATTTCATTCTGAATGTCCAACAACTGTTTTTCTTTTGCTCTCTTATCTTTATTATTCAAAGTAATCAATAATCCTCTCATTACTGCTTTATAGGCATCCCAGACCATCTGAAATTCCATATCTTTTTCACTTGAAAGAAAGCTTTAGTTTCATTTTCTACGTATGTCACTATTTCTTTATTCTATAATAAATCTTCATTCAATCTCATCTTCTCAACGTCTTAGACAATTTTGTAATCCACATTATTGGGTTATGATCAGCCCCAATTTTGGGTAAAATCTCTATTTTTCTTGTTATAAGACCTAAATCTTTAGTGCCCCACAACATGTCAATTCTGGAAAAAGGTTTTATGTCTTGCTGAAAAAAAGGTATAATCCCGCACTTTAGGGTTAAATTTCCTCCATATATTCTCCAAATTTTCTTGTTTGACCTGTTCAAAAAAAGACTTTGGCAATTTTCCTTCTTTGTTATTATTTTTTCTCCCCCTAGGCCTATCCAGAGAGTTCTTAATTGTTCCATTAAAGTCTCCCATTATCAAAACTTGGTCATACGTCAGTTCATCAAATTGTTGTCTTAAAAAAAACATCATTTGCACCATTAAGCGCATACAATCCCAATAACAACGTTTTCTTTGCATTTAATATTATTTCTACTCCTACAAATCTTCCATCTTTGTCTTTAAACACTAATTTTGGCTCCAGCTCTTGTTTGATATAAAAAATCACTCCTCTTTTCTTCTGTTCAGCCAATGAAAAAAATTCTAACCCCAATTGTTTATTCCATAAAAATTTGTAATCCTTTTGTTTAATATGCACTTCTTGGAAACAAACTATATTACAATTTTGTTTTTTAATCCAGTGAAATGTTGCCCTTCTTTTTTTGTGGTGAATTTAGTCCATTTACATTCCAAGACAATAATTTGTAATCCATCATGGTGCAAATTCTTTATGTTCTTCATAAAAGCTATGCAGTTCCTGTACATTTGTGATTGTGATTCTTTTCCCCTGAAGTTCAAAACTCAAACCTTCAGGTATTATCCATCTAAACCTCATTTCATTGTTCCGTAATTTTTTCTGTCAGTTTTTTATATGTTCTTCTATCATTTATCACTTGTCTTGGCAACTCTTTCATAATTCTTTCTCTGCTGCCTCCCACTATCGATGTCTTTTCAAAATTTTTACTCATGATCTTTCCCACCATTTCTTTTGTCATATATCTTATAACAACATCTCTTGGTAGATTATTTTTCTTGGCATAGAGTGAGTTCACTCTATACATGTAGTCATAAATATTTTTCGTCTCTTCAGGATCTTCCTCTAAAAATTCTGCAATTATTTTTATTATATACCCTTTCAAATCACCATCTTCCTTTTCAGGTACTCCCCTCAGACGTATCTGAGTCTCCATCAATTTGCAGTCGTGGATTGTCACTTTTTCTTGTATTTTCAACAAGGTGGAGTCATGTATTTTCATTCTCCCTTCTACCTCCTGCACTTTTTTTAGAT
This sequence comes from Heteronotia binoei, assembly GCF_032191835.1. NCBI lineage: Eukaryota > Metazoa > Chordata > Lepidosauria > Squamata > Gekkonidae > Heteronotia > Heteronotia binoei. Next base: position 1,176,709 of record NC_083233.1, read on the forward strand.
GTTTCCTCTGTCTCCTTTCTGAGACCTTCCATATCTTTTTTAATCTCTTCTATAATTTCTTTTTTTGATGCAGTTATCATCTCTCTCACGCCTTTCATCATTCTGGCCTCCATTGCTTCTAATTGGTCCTGCATTTTCTCCAATGAAGTGGCCCTTGTATGGCCTTGCTTGTGTTCTGACATTTAAAAACACCGAAAATTTTGATCTCACCAATTTGAAATTTAACTATCCAATTCAAAAGATTAGAGTTTGCTTTCTACAACAAGCCTAATTTCACCATCCTCAGAACTTCCCAGACCGAAATATTAATTTTAAAATTTTTTTTAAACCCTCAAAATGGCGGTCACGACTTTTTGCTGCTATCTGCAACTTTTTTCCCCTTTTTCTTTTAAAGGCTTCTAAAGTCCATTACAAACAATATGTCCAATAGTATTTATCTTGATATCATCTCGATTAATTCCAACAATTTTTAATGTCCCAAACACTTTAAAAACATTATTTTAATTTTGACCTTTAAACACTGGCCGCCGATGTTTCTCAATGGTGTTATAATCCTAGAGTAGGCTTTTCCTCCGCTGCTTCCTGCTTTACTTGCCACCAAATCTCGTTTTCACTGATAAGGAGATCTCACAATGCTTGACGTACTTCCTGTGTTGATTGCATATGCTGCAGATCCATGACGATGGTGCTTTTTTCAAAACCGCAAGTAGACCAAACAATAAATTCCTTTCCACTTTTTAGCACTATCCTTTAAATTTGCAAAGTCCAAATTTCACCTCTTCCTCCCTTCTTCTTCCAAGCTTTCTAGATTTCCATTTCCCACCTTCTGAGTTTATTCTGTTTAACTGTAAATAGTCCCGGAATGAAAGATAATCATCTGTACCTTCTCTGCCAGTTATCCACACCGGTCTTGTGTAGCTTTAGATGTTTAGCAAAGTCCAAGAAGGTTAGGATTCTGTCGAGCTTATGTCAAATAAATGACTCTGAGAACTTCTGCAGATGATGAAAATGGAACCCTTCTCCGGAGACCCCTCAAAGGAGCCCCCCCGCCCGGGACTCCCTTTTAGCCAAGGTAAATCTCCTCAAAGTTTCCTGTGCATATCTTGGACTAATCTCTGACTGAGTGTCAGAACTGGCAGAACTTCAAGAAAAGCCCAAGACTTAGTTGCAAGTATAGGCATTTATTAGAGAACTCCAGAGCTTGAGGTGCAGAATAACACTGATAACAACAGCTAGTATTCGATACACTTTATGTGATTCTGTTGACAACAATAAAACGATCGTTCACACGGGTGGAGACAACAGTCTGTTTCTCAGGGTTTGTTATCAGGTAGGGAGGATGGAATCCCACTGGGAAAGTGCGGGCCGGCCTGGCTTCAAAGGCCATCTGCAGATGTTGACCCTGGGCTATCTGTCACACTTCAGTGATCACAGTTTGTTTGAAATGCACAGGCGCACACAACATGTGGACTGGTTAGTTATTTGGGCAAAGCTGCTTGGGTTAGTGTTTGCTTTCAATATGGAGTCGGTTAGGCTAACAGCATATAGGAAAGTTACAAGTTCTGACACTGAGAAAAATAGGCAGTAGGCATTCATTTGCCTTCCACTACCCCAAACAGTTCCAGCCTGCTCCCGTTACGAGAAGTAGCTCATCTCAGCAATTTCCTCTCCCGGAAGTTCCTCAGTGAATTCCACATGTTAATCATCCTTTGGGTGAAGAAGGACTTCCTTGTATCCGCTCTAACCTGACTGCTCAGCAATTTCATTGAATGTCCACAAGTTCTCATACTGTGAGAAAGGGAGAAAAGTACTTCTTTCTCTGCCTTCTCTATCCCATGCATAATCTTGTAAACCTCTATCATGTCGCCTCTCAGTCAACGTTTCTCCAAGCTAAAGAGACCCAAGCGTTTTAACCTTTCTTCATAGGGAAAGTGTTCCAAATCATTCTAGTTGCCCTTTTCTGCACTTTTTCCAGTGCTATAATATCCTTTTTGAGGTGCGGTGACCAGAATTGTACACAGTATTCCAAATGAGGCTGAACCATCAATTTATACAGGAGCATTATGATACTGGCGGATTTGTTTTCAATTCCCTTCCTAATAATTCCCAGCATGGCGCTGGCCTTTTTAATTGCAGTTGCACACTGACTGACTATTTTCAGTGAGTTATCTACTACAACCCCAAGATCTCTCTCTTGATCATTCTCTGCCAGTTCACCTCCCTCACAGGGTGTCTGTTGTGGGGAGAGAGATCCAGGTGGTCTGAAGCAGTAGAACAAAGTTGAGTCCAGTCAGGCACCTTTTAAGACCAACAAAGCTTTATTCAAAATATGAGCTTTTGTGTGCACACAAAAAGGCAGTGCTTGTGCTCATGAAAGCTCAGACCTTGAATAAAACTTCGTTGGACTCAGACTTTGTTGTAGGGAGGGGAATGAAAGGTGTTTGTAAGCTACTCTGAGACTCCTTCAGGTAGTGAAGAGCGGGGTGTATAAAACCAACTCCTCCTCCGCCACTACTGCCACTATTTCTTCTTCATCGTCTTTTCTTTGTTTTCATTGTATATAAATTGGCTGTTATTTTGTTGGGTTCGTTTGAGGAGAAAAGGATCATAGACCAAAAAATACAAATAAAGCGCTGGGCCTGCGACTGCTCTCAGAGGGCCAAGCAGGAAGTTGGTCTGATCCAACTCCAGGAGCCTCTTTTAGCCCACCCCAGAGCAGCAGCTGCCCCAGTCAGTGCCCCAGAGAGAGACAGAGTCTAGAAGCAACTCTGCCCCAACCCAAAGATGTTGCAGCAGGAGTTTTTGAGTTTTTCACTGAACGTTGGTCTAAAGCAAAGTGTTTAGATGGGTTTTGGAGTTCGCTCTCAAGTGAATGCCTGAGAAATGTTGAGGGAACCCAAAGACAGTTTCAATGAAGAGAGAGAGATGTTTGTGAGGAGGGGCTCTGCCCTGGACTTTGAAGCTCAGCACAGAAGCCACCTGAGGAGGCAGCTGAGAGGGAAGAGAAGAAGTTTTCACTACAAACTACTTTCCCCCCCTAAGACAGTTTCACATGCTTGAGAATTTGCTGTCAGAGGTGGAGATGGGGAGGCCGGGCAGCAGAGGGCCTCTGAGAGCAGCAGGAAACAAGCAGCCTTCCTTCCGAAGTATCCCCTGAGCTTAGGGTTCCAAGTCCAATTTAAGAAATATCTGGGGACTTTGGGGGTGGAGCCGGGAGACATAGGGGTGGAGCCAAGATCAAGGCTGTGACACGCATCATTAAACTCCAAAGGAAGTTCTGGCCATCACATTTAAAGCAATGGCACACCTTTTCAATGCCTTCCTTTCATAGGAAATAATGAAGGATAGGGGCACTTTCTTTGGGGGCTCATAGAATTGGACCCCCTGGTCAAATCGTTTTGAAACTTGGGAGATATTTTGGGGAGAGGCACTAGATGCTGTACTGAAAATTTGGTGCCTCTACCTCAAAAAACAGGCCCCCCCCCGAGCCCCAGATACCCGCGGATCAATTCTCCATTATTTTCTATGGGAATAAATCTCCATAGGGAATAACAGAGTTCCCAGCAGACATTTCCCTCCCCTCCCCCCGCTTTCTGATGACCCTGAAGCGGGGGGAGGGTCTCCAAACCGGGGGATCCCCTGCCCCCACCTGGGGATTGGCAGCCCTACCTGAGCTCCCTGGGGCTTCCATTCGAGGCCTGGATGGCATCATTTCCTCCCCCCCCTCCCCCAAGCAGGAAAGCAAGAGCCTTGAACTCCCCCAGAGGCAAGTGGGTTTGGATGGGGATTGGAGAGAAGAAGTCGGCCTTTTTTGGAAACCATCAGTGTTGTCAGTTTGCAGCCACCTTTCCATTCAGAAGTCATGTCCTGGTGTGTGGAATTCAGTCTTAGTTTCTGTAACGGGAAACCTAGCCGCTGCTGTATTGTTAGGGATCTGTCGGTCAATTTGCCCAGTAAGTATTGGGATAATGTCTTCCCTGAATGGAGGCGATGGAGTTGAGCACTAGAAGGACCGAGGCTGGGGACCCAGATCACTTGGGACACATCTCTATGAGTCTGTCCATGCGCCTTTATTGTCTTTCTGAGTATGGCTAGGTGGCAGTTGTCTTTCAAAGGATGTCTGGGGAAGTTAGAGAACTCTTTAAATGTCCTCAGCACACAGGCCACCACCCCACCCTCACCTTCCCAAGTCTGTCTGGGGTGGGGGCGGGGCCTAGGGCTCCAGGAACTCTGGCACCGGCCCTGAACATAGGAGTTTGGGGGCTAGCTTTTCAGTGGCTTGCCTCCTTTCTTCAGGGCCAGGGACAGAGGGTTGTGCTAAGAGAGAATGTGTCCAGGGGAAAATGCATGACCTGGAGGCTTAGAGAGAAGACTAGTCTGGAGCAATTTTCCCTCTAAGCTGAGTTAGTGTGAGCTAGCTCACAGTTTTTTAGCCTCCAGGTCACACATTTTTGTCTTAGCTCAGGAAAAAATGGCCCCAGAGCAAGCTAATTTATGCACTAGAGCTCACAACTTTCATGCCAGTAACTCACAAAGTAGAATTTTTGCTCACAAGACTCCACAGCTTAGAGGGAGGATTGGCCTGGAGGCGATGGTTGGATGGCTGAAACAAAGTAGACTGAAACTGAATTAAACCAAGAGAGAGGTTCTGTGGCTGGGGAGGGGGACTTTGGGGTTGGGGCATCCATTGCCCACCCTTGGCAGGGCATCACTTACACCGGCACAGTTCGTTAAAAGTGACCTTGGATCCCTCCTTGAACATGGGGGGGGGGGGGGAAGTCACACACACATTGTCAGGCTGGCATTTTTTCTGGCAATTGGTCCCTTTCCTGTTACACCCTGCCATGGTAATCCAAGCAACAGTCACTTCCAGGCTAGACTACTGTAACTCGCTGTATGTTCGCCTACCCTTGAGACTGACGTGGAAGCTCCAACTGGTTCAGAATGTGGCAGGCATGAGTCTTGATGGGAAATCCATGGTCAGCCATCTGCACTGGCTCCCAGTGGAACACTGAGTCACATTCAAGGTTTTGGTGTTGACTACAAGGCCTTGAGTGGTCAGGGACCAATGTACCGAGGGGACCCACCTCAGTTTTATCCTTGGGAGAGTGCTATGCTCCTTAAGATAGCAATTTGCTGGTGGTCCTCGGCCCTGAAGATAAATGGCTGAACTCGGCCCGAGTCTTCTTGGTCCTGGCTCCAACCTGGTGAAACTGTGCCAGATTCCATCAGGGCCCTGCGGGACTTTATGCAATTCTGCAGGGCCTGTAGGGCAGGGACATTCTGCCAAGCTTTGGGTTGAGGACAGTGATGGTCACCATCTTAGCTGGCACTCTTCTCCACTCCCTAGATCCATTTTACCTCTTCCCCCTGCCTGCAAAGTAGCTGGCAGTCTGAATCATTGCCATCAAGTTTTAAAATGTTATTTAAGTATTGATTGTTTTATTTGTATGTTTTTTTATTTGTACGTGGCCCAGAGCCCGAAATAATACTATCAGGGCCAGCCCATCCCTTAGGCAACCCTAGGTGGCTGCCTAGGGCAGGGGCCGGAGGGGGGCTGATTTGGGCCCCCCTCCCGCACCTCAGAGTGTGCATGTCGCCCCACTGCTGTTGCTTGCTGAAGTGACGGTGGCTGGGTAACACATGCACTTTGAAGTGCAGGTGCTGCTGCCATGGCCCTCGCCAGGGGCAAGGGAGGAAGGGGGTGGCAGGGAGGAGGCATCGGCTCAGAGTCCCCACCCAGTCAGAGGGGAGGAGGGGGCATCGCAGACTCCTGACACCAAACCCCAAACCTACCACTGTGACCTCAGGCCACAATCATCCAGTATCAATGAACTAGCTTCTTTGTATCTACATCGACTCGTTATTGAATCTGCAGACTTGACATTTTGAAGAGACTATCCTTTGGAATTCATCCACCCTGGCAACTTTGTAACCTCATGGCCGAAAAGATTCCAGGAGATGGAGAACTCCCCTACTTGGAGGAAGAGCTGGCGTCACCTTGGCATGTACTAAACGCCAGGCGAGCCGCGGTTTCCCCTCCACACTTCCAACTGGTGATCATGCCCCAGCAGTACCGGCCGAGGACCTCAACCACCACAATGGACGAGGCCCCTGCCCGGAGGGATGCAATCCTGACGCGCCACATGAGGAGGGTATGGTTAACTGAAGCTGAATCCGCCAACCCTGGAGTCGGGCAAAGCAGAAGCCGCCCTCGATGTCCAAGAGCAGGAGGAAACCCCTGAGGGCAAGGAGAAAGGGGGAGAAGAACCACTGCCAAAGGACATGCACGAGGACGATGCCCGCATGTTTCGGGCTATGGTCCGAAAAGAAGTGGATGGAGCGATCAAGGGCCTGAAAGACGAGATGCAGGCTATGACCGCCCAGATCTCCTGCGCCTTAGGACTACCAGGGCCACGGAGACCTTCCCAGCCTCAGCCTCCACCGGCCCGCCCCCCCCCAGCCCCTATACAGGCCCCGGCACCGCTGGCGGTAGGGCAAGCGCCATGACCAGCAGCACAGGCCCAAGGGACAGAGGGCGAAGTAGGGAGCTGGATGCCACCTTCAACGGAGACCCAGACGAGGTAGAATACTTTGCCATCCAGGCCAACAGCTACATGTACTACTGGGGGAACACCTTCCCTGATGAATTCAGCCAAGTGGACTATCTGGGGTCGAAGCTGAAGGGGGCCACCAAGAGATGGTACGTGAGACTCTACGAAGCCATGAGCCCGGAACTGGACTACGTACAAACGTTCCTTCAGGCTCTGTTGGCCCAGTACGAGGACTCGCTTCAGGAGACGTGAGCTCTGGCCGCCCTGTGGGACATGCAACAGGGCTCCAGGACCATCCGCGAGTATGCCGTGGAGTTCCGAACCAACGCGGCTAAAGGGGGTGGAGTGAGCTGATGAAGATCGAACACTTCACCAGAGGGCTGAATGCTGGCATCCTGGATCGGGCCCTCACTCAGGCTAGACCTACCACTCTGGTAGGGTGGATACAACTGGCAGGAGAAGTCGAGACCAACATGAAGCGGGTGGCGATGCAACGTCAACACCAATCCGGGAAGGGGCCGCAGAAAACAACCCCACCTAAGGCCGAACCTAAAGCCGTGGGGGGGGGAGCACCTGCAGGACCCCGCAAGTGCTTCCGCTGCAGCGACCCCAATCACCTCGCTTCCCATTGTCCGCCCTCCCCCCGCAAGGCCCCACAAGGGGGGCAGAAGACCAGCACCCTGACCCCCAAGAAACTGACCAGCCGCCCTAAGGAAGCAGCGAAGAGTAGCCTCATGGTGGTTGAGGAACCGGAAGAGGACGTGCTGCTGTCGGCGGAGCTGTGCGACCTGGCTTGGGCATCCGAGCCGGTGGGAAACAGGAATGACCTGCTCTAAAGGGTGCCAACCAGCAGGTCGAGGAGGAGCCGGCACCGCTGAGGGTGAGCGTGATGGGATGGTTGTATTTTGTAGTAGTGAAACTGCTGAACCCTAAACTGAAAAGATTCATGCAGGTATGGACCCTAATAGACTCAGGGTGTAACCGGGAACTGATCACCCCCAACCTAGTAGATGCTCTGGGACTCGACAGCTCTCCACTACCCTGTCCCATGCAGTTTGAGCAAATGGATGGGTCGGTGATACGAGGGGAACCGTGAAGACTAGAGACTCATGTCTTGCCGATGGGGATCGAGGAACACTGGGACCAGGAGTCCTTCGTCATCGCCCCCTCCTGCTCCTACCCGGTAGTCTTGGGGGTGGGCTGGTTAGAGAAGCACGAACCCCGCATAAGGTGGGGGGCACAGACAATTAGGTTCATAGACCCCCTTTGCAAAATGCACCTCTGGGATCCGGCCTGGGACCCGCGGGCTCCGGTGGCCAAGGAGAGGGCTTGTATGTCGGTGGAAGAGACCCACACCATCCCGAAGGTCTACTGGGACCTGATGGGGGTATTTAGCGAACAAGGGGCGAACCAGCTACCCCCCCCCCCCACAGGAACACAGGCTGTGCCATAGAACTAATCCCGGGGAAAACTCTGCCCAGAGCCAAATTATACCCCATGGGCTGGGCAGAGAAGAAGGAGCTCCGCAAATTCTTAGACCAGAATCTGGAGAGAGGATTCATCAGACCAGCAACCGCCCCCCACGCGGCCCCAGTACTGTTTAGGAAGAAGAAGGATGGCTCGCTTAGGCTTCGCACAGACTTTCGCGGGATTAACGCAATTTCCACGACCAATGCCTACCCCATCCCCCTCATCCGGGACTTGTTAAGCATGGTATCTGAGGGTAAAATCTTCACCAAGCTGGACTTGAGAGACGCGTACTTCCGAGTGCGCATTAAAGAGGGGGATGAGTGGAAGACTGCATTTAACACGCCCATGGGACAATTTGAGTATGTAGTCATGCCTTTCGGACTACAGGGGCCCCCGGGAGTGTTTATGAACTTTATAAATGATGTACTAAGGAAGTTTTTATTCAAGGGGGTGGTGGTGTACCTGGATGACATCATTATTTATTCCCAGGACGAACAGTCTCATGTGAAGTTAGTGAGAGAGGTACTAAGCACTCTGTTGAAGCATCAATTGTATGCCAAGTTGTCTAAATACGAATTCCATAAGACCGAATTGGATTATTTGGGCTTCCGGGTATTGGGGAAGGGGTTGGCCATGGACCCGGCAAAAGTGCAGGCAGTACTGGAATGGGCTCCCCCGAGAACACGTAGACAGCTCCAATCATTTCTCGGGTTTGCAAATTTCTATAGGACCTTCATAGAAGGGTTCGCCCAGATCGCCCTCCCTCTGACAGAGTTACTGAAAACCAAGGGGAAGGGGCCAGAGGCGAAGCAACTGGGGGCCCGACTTAATTGGAGCCCAAAGTGCCAAACGGCCTTCGATGAACTGAAACGCTTATTCACTAGTGAGCCGGTCCTGAGCCACCCCGATGAACAACGACCCTTCATTGTGCAATGTAACGCTTCTGATATGGCCGTCAGAGCCATACTAATGCAGAAAGTTGGGGAGGGGCGGCTACGACCTTGTGCCTATATTTCTAGAAAATTCTCAGGCGAACAGAGGAACTGGTCAGTGTGGGACAAGGAGGCTTTTGCAGTGACGTTCGCTCTGAAAACGTGACGGGCCTGGCTGGAGGGAGCCAAAATGCCGTTTGAGATCTGGACCGACCACAAAAACCTCGAAGCCCTTACAGGCAAGAGGAAACTGAGTGAGAAGCAAATTCGGTGGGTGGGATTCTTCTCCAAATTCGAGTTCACACTAAAGCACATCCCGGGGGCGAAAAACTTCCTAGCGGATGCGCTGTCCCACCTACCGCAACATGAGAGCCAGAGGGAGGAAGTTGTCGACATCTTAGTTCCCCCCTCGCAGGTGGCCGCAACAGTAACTACGCGGTCGCAGAAGAAGAGGGACTTAGGGGAACTGGGACTGAGAAACTGGCCGTGGAGACAGAGAGGGAGGGGGATGCCGTTACAGGGGACGTTCAGAAGAGAGGGGACAGACTGTGGTATAAAGGGGAGAAACTTTATGTTCCCAAGAGCCTAAGGGCGGAAGTGCTGCAATTCTGCCACTCAAATAAACTGGCCAGGCACTTTGGCTATGTCAAGATGCTCCATTTGATTAGTAGACAGTTTTGATGGCCGTCCCTTAAAAAAGACGTGTTGGAATTCGTGGCCTCCTGCCCCTTCCGCATCAGGGCCAAGAAAAGGGGCGATAAAGCCCCGGGGCTGCTCAAACCCCTGGAAACGGCCAAGCGCCCCTGGTCAGTGGTGTCAATGGACTTTATCGTAGAGCTGCCGCCGTCCCATGGGAAAACGGTGATCTTAGTGGTAGTAGACACATTTTCCAAACAAGCTCATCTTATCTCGTGTGCCCAATTGCCCACAGCAAAGAAACTGGCCCTCCTGTTTTTCAACCACATGGTCTGGCTTCACTCATTTCCTGATAAGGTCATTAGCGACCACGGGCCGCAGTTCGTTGCCAACTTCTGGCGGGAGTTTTGTAAACTGGCCAGAATAGAGGAGGAGGAGGAGGAGGAGAAGAAGAAGAAGAAGAAGATGATGATATTGGATTTATACCCCGCCCTTCACTCCGAAGAGTCTCAGAGCGGCTCACAATCTCCTTTACCTTCCTCCCCCACAACAGACACCCTGTGAGGTAGGTGGGGCTGGAGAGGGCTCTCACAGCAGCTGCCCTTTCAAGGACAACCTCTGCCAGAGCTATGGCTGACCCAAGGCCATGCTAGCAGGTGCAAGTGGAGGAGTGGGGAATCAAACCCGGTTCTCCCAGATAAGAGTCCACACACTTAACCACTACACCAAACTAGCTCTCCTCCAGGAGCAGGGCTTGAGTTCCGCCTACCACCCGCAGACGGATGGACAGACTGTGAATGGGCTTCTAGAACAATATTTACGTTGTTTCATTAACCACAGACAGTCCGATTGGGTGGACCTGCTCCCTTTTGCTGAGTATGGGTATAACAACAGCATGCATAGTTCCACCAAAGCTTCCCCCTTCTCAACCGTCCAAGGGTATGAAGGGGAGCCGATGCCACTATTGCCAGGGGGGACCCCTTCCCCTGAATCGACACCCTTCAAGCAATGGTGGCAAGGGCCAAGCGGGAGCTGGAAAACAATCCAGGAAAACTTAGAGGCGGCCAAAGAAGCCTATAAGCAATATGACAAGTCACATGTCCCCACATGGGATTTCAAGGTCGGGGACTCAGTGTTCGTGTCTACTAAGAACTTGCCTCAGTCAACCCTCTAAAAAACTGGCATACAAATTCTTGGGACCCTTCAGAATCTCGAGCGTGATCAATCAGGTGACAGTAGAGTTAGAGCTGCCAAAAATGTTTAGTAAAGTGCACCCTGTATTTCATTGCCGCTTACTCCGTCGGGACCCCGGGGCTTCGGTTTGGCACCCTCGAGAACCTGCCCCACAACCTATCCTGGTTGGGAATCAGAACCATCACGAAGTCCAAGAAATCCTGGACTCTAAAGTCAAAAGGGGGGTCCTACATTACCTAATAAAATGAAAACACTTTCCCTCCAGCGAGAATGAATTGGTAGCAGAGAAAGATATATCAGCCCCAGACCTGATTAAAAGTTTTCATCAGAAATGCTCTAACAGGGCAGTAAAAGCAGCTTAGGGGGGGGGCGGTATGTCAAGTCTGAATATGACTCTGGCTCAACCAGAGAGCATGCTGGGTAGAACCAAAGTAGAACCAAATGCTGCTAGTGCCTCTCTACTGTTCCCCCTCCCTTTTCTTAGAAGCTCTCCCTGCTTTGAAATGGTGATGTGTGAAAAGTCTTATCTGAACCTTCTCAGCCCAGGCCTGTGGGAGTCATAGGAGCCTAGTAAAATATCAAGGCCACTACGCCTAATCAACATGAGAATGTACTAGTAACATTATGTGTGAATGTCCCCTGCACAATTTCCCTGCCCGTAGGAATGCTTTTGAAGTGATCTTTATATGCAATGTATTTACTGTATGGTTTTAGTCTCTTAAAACCCTGGCTCAGGCCATAAGCATCCAGTATCAATAAACTAGCTCCTTTGTATCTACATCGACTCATTATTGAATCTGCAGACTTGACATTAAGGCATTTAAAAATGGCTGGTGTGTGAGGGAGATTGCACTGAGAGCAGCTGTCCAAATTCTCCCAATGAACTTCAGGTCTAAACAAGATTTTGAGCCTAGTCCTTGAGGAGGAGGAGGGAGTTGGAGGGGGGGCAAGAAGGCACCACGAAAATAGCTCTCCATCTCTGAAGGCAGGGCTTGGGGGGCGGGCTCTCAGCGGTTGAGGGCCTCAAGGTTAAGAAGCATCCCTCTGAACTGGGCCTGCGGCAGAGAGGGGGGTGCCAGGGCAGGTCTTTCAGCACAGGGTGTGACACAAACGATCCCTGTAACCATCCCCTGGTCGCAGCATTGCAGACCAACTTTCAATGGCCGCTCCGCACAGAACACCTTATGCTGAGCCGCCCCTCCCCCCCAACTCTCCCTCCCCCTACAAAGTGCTCTGCTGCTGCCTCCTCTGCACTGTGAGGAGCCCTGTGGAAGTTGCAAGAGGGGCTGTTGGGGTTTTAAAATGGCATTTGGAGGGAAGGAAGAGGCCATGAGAGAGAAGCAGCAGGGCTAAAGCCACTGGTTGAAATTAATGAGTGCGGCAGAAGGTGCTTTGAGGGCATTTCTTGTCCAACTTTTCTCCTCAGTACAAAATACCAATATAATTTAAATAACCTCTTTGACTGAGCGGGGGCAGGGGAGAAGGGCCTGGAGCAGCCTTTGGGGGGGGGGGGTATCTGTGGCCACAGGGGGCCGTTCAGTGCCTTCAGCAATGGGGGAGGGGGCGGGGGAGGAAGGCTCAACCAAGAGGAGCTACTGACAGCTTCTTTAAGGGCAAACAAGAAGCACAAAGGGGAACTCCGGGAGGGCAGGTGAAGACCAAGATGGAGGGCTCCTGCCCAGCAGACTTCCAAGCAGTTGTTGGTTTGGGTATTTAAATGCTTCTGTTAGCAGCTCCCTCTGAACAGGGCGAGAGCAGGAGAGCTCTTGGTTGTCTGTTCAGCAGGGACTGAGGGGCAGTTAAGTTCACTTTTGCTCTTGGTGAAGCATTCAATAACCTATTGTTCTTTTGTCCTAATTTTAATAGTCAATTAAGAACATAAGAGAAGCCATGTTGGATCAGGCCAATGGCCCATGCATCGAACACTCTGTGTCACATAGTGGGCAAAAAATTTATATATATATATATATATATACACACACACACACACACACACTGTGGCTAATACCCACTGATGGACCGCTGCTCCATATTTTTATCTAAACCCCTCTTGAAGGCGGCCATGCTTGTGGCCGCCACCACCTCCTGTGGCAGTGAATTCCAGTGAAGTTTGCATCTGGAGTTGGCCATTTTGAGCTGCCGTGGGTTTCCATCCCTTGTCAGTTTGCTGGCGGCAGTTCCTGATGTTGTAGACAAACTGTAAGACTTCTGGACAGAAGCACCAGACGGTCTTTCCCAGCCTTGCACAACAATCATGCTGCTTTTCCCTTTCTTTCTCCTCCTGCAGCCACCTCCAATGGGACCTTGGAAGGTTTGGAGAACAGAGAAGGGGGGGTCTGCCAAACACGGTCCATGAAGATCGTCATGAAAGTGGGACAAGGTACGTCAACATCTCTGCAGTCCTTTGCAGTGTCCAATCAGAGGGCAGAATTTCAGGTTTTGGATATTCAGGGAGTTTGTCTTGCTCTTTCTTCAGACTCATAAGCCTTTTTCCGCAGTGATGATGAAGTAGTGCTGGTGCCAGTTGTTGTAGCTTTGGTTGAGAAATCACAGCAGTAAACCATCCAGTTGTGCCACTTGTAGGAGAGTCTGTCTTGCCCATGAGTTCTTGCATTGTGAGAAAGGAAGAAAAGTACTTTTTTCTTTACTTTCTCCATCCCATGCATTATCTTGTAAACCTCTATCATGTCACCCCTCAGTCGACATTTCTCCATGGTAAAGAAACCCAAGCGTTGTAACCTTTCTTCATAGGCAAAGTGTTCCAAACCTTTAATTATTCTAAGGCAACTAGGGCAAACCTTTAATCATTCTAGTTGTCCTTTTCTGTGCTTTTTCCAATAATATAACATCCTTTTTGAGGTGCAGTGACCAGAATTGCACACAGTATTCCAAATGAGACCGCACCATCGATTTATACAAGGGCATTATGATACTGGCTGATTTGTTTTCAATTCCCTTCCTAATAATTCCCAGCATGGCGTTGGCCTTTTTTATTGCAATCGCACACTGTCTTGACATTTTCATTGAGTTATCTACCATGACCCCAATATTTCTCGCTTGGTCAGTCTCTGCCAGTTGACACCCCATCAACTTGTATTTGTAGCTGGGATTCTTGGCCCCAATGTGCATTACTTTGCACTTGGCCACATTGAACCTCATCTGCCACGTTGACGCCCACTCACCCAGCCTCAACAGATCCCTTTGGAGTGCCTCACAATCCTCTGTGGTTCTCACCACCCTGAACGATTTAGTGTTATCTGCAAACTTGGCCACTTCACTGCTTACTCCCAACTCCAAATCATTAATGAACAAGTTAAAGAGCGTGCGATTCTCTGATTCCCCACCTTCTGTCCAAGGTGCACCACTGCTGGCATTCCAAGTTGGCATTTGTTCAGCTTCTCATTGCCTCCTTCCCTCCCACTTACATGGAGCACCATGAGGCTCTTGAGGAACGGCTTCAGCTTATTCCTCTGCCCCACTTGAGTTTTCTTTCCAGCCCTCTCGATAGCCCCACTGTGTATGTAACATTGCTCAGTTTATCTGCAATCACATGGGGTCCCTCCCTGTCCCTCCCATGCAGCTTTCCGTTTATTTGTGCGAAGGGACAGGAAAACCATCACTCTATCCCCTGTCTCAAAAGTTCGAGACGTGGCTGTTTTGTCATCTCAACTGCTCCGATTGCATTGAGCTTTGGTCAAGTTCTATTTAACATCCCCTTCAGTGTTCTCTGAAGGATCCTGCATATTCCACCACTGATGTATTTGCCTTTGAGATTTTCTCCTCCCATCTTTTCTTGACCAGGTCTAGAGGTCCCCAGACCTTCCTGCCAAACATAAGTTCAAAAGAGGAGAGCCCCATGGATTCCTGCGGCATCTCCCTATAAGCAAACAATAATTGTGGCAGTTTTTCACCCCCATCTTGGGGGTAAGAGTCCACATAGGCTCTTGGCATTCCTTTTAACATCCCACTAAATCTTTCAATCAACCAATTTGATTGCGGATGGTAGGCTACAGTTTTCATGTGCTTTTTACAAACACTCCATCAGTTCAGACAAAAAGTTATGCCCCCTGCCTGTCTGTCAAAAATTTCAGCGGGAAACTCCAGCTGACAAAATACCTTGATCAGGGCTTCTGCTACCATTGGAGCTCTTCCGTAGAGGCTAGAGGCACTGCTTCTGGGTACCTCTTCACAAGGTCCATTAAACTCAGTGTAAACCATTTGCCTCTCTGGGCAGGCTTTGGGAACAGGCCCACTATGTCAATTCCTACCGGTTGGAATGCTTCCCCCATGATTGGAAGGGAGTGCAAAGGAGCTTTGCATCCACCCTTGCCCACCTTGGTACGTTGGGGATGACATATGAACATATGAAGCTGCCTTGTACTGAATCAGACCTTTGGTCCATCAAAGTCAGTATTGTCTTCTCAGACTGGCAGCGGCTCTCCAGCGTCTCAAGCTGAGGTTTTTCACACCTATTTGCCTGGACCCTTTTTTGGTGATTCCAGGGATTGAACCTGGGACCTTCTGCTTCCCAAGCAGATGCTCTATCACTGAGCCACCGTCCCTCCCCTTGCAGTAGTCCCTCACATCCTGAGCCAGCCTCAGTAAAAGTTTAGCAAAAGTCGCTGTCTAGTCTTGTTAACCCCTAAGTGGCCAGGACAGGGTATGTCATGTGCCAACTCTAAGAGCTTTAGCCTATATTTCCCAGGAACCAAAAACTGTCAAACTACTTCCCCAAGAAACTTGTCTATCAGGTGGCAACCAGAGCCTATACAACCAACCCTGCTTCCATATCACTTGCTCTGTAAGAGCTTCTGAGAACTGCACTTCCTGATCCCTTACGCAGTGGTTCCAGACTAGGGTTGCTTTGAACCTCTGACAGGAACATTTCCTGTTCCCCAGACTCTCTGCCACCTGTTCCTCCAAGCCCCATCTAGTCCCACTGTTTCTGGGACACTCAGCAGAGGTTTGGTTTGGGCTCTCAGTCCCCTCAGTTGGTTTTTCAGCACTACCCAACTGACCCCCTTCCTGCCTGGAAGGTTCCACAGCTTCCTGCTGCTCTTGGGTGAAATGGCAGCCCTCTTCCTCTTGGGAACACCCTCCCTCACGGCTTGAGATGTGCTGGTTCTCCCCCTCTTGGGTCACAGACCTCTCTCTGTCCTCAGTAACCTGGGCCACTTCCCCCTACCTGGTTGGTGGCAGGTCGGCTTCCTTGAAGTTGCCTTCCTCCTCCCACCTCCCTCTGAGAGTCTGGCTGCATGTCACTGCATTCATGGAGTACTGGCCAGCCAACACGCCCCAACCCAATAACAGTGGAAACGCCTGTTCCTTCATTCCCCCCACCTCCATGAGACCTACTGACCCCATTCCACTGGTTTCTGGACCACAGGAATCGTGGCAGGTGGTCCCAGAACCCCCTGGATTCTGAATGCCGTATCAGGGACAAGATCAGCAGGTGGGTTCTCATCCCGTCTCTTCTCTGTCTCTTGTTCCTAGATCCCAACGCAGTGATGCCAGAGCAGCTGACGACCAGCCGGCCCAGCAGGGAATCTGACAATAATGTGAAAACTGCCACGCAGAGTCCACGCAACAGATTTCCGCCTGCTGTGGAGGATCCTGGGAAGCCAGGTAGCCTCTTGGGTAGTGGAACTGCCGGTGGGTGGGGGAGGGGAGGCCTGGCCCCAGCAGTTGTAGGCCAGGCTCAGATCCTTGGGTGCTGATGATGCGGCACTAGAGACAACAGAATTTTTTAAACCACTTTTAATAAAAGAGTTAGAATTTTTCACTTGGAATATAGCTGCAGTTCAGAATGGGTGCGAGTGACACGGGCCAGTTGTGACGGCGGTTGTGGCAGACTCTGCTGCCAACTTGGTCCTTTCTGTTTTCTTCCCCAGATCCTGTTAACCAAGATGGCGAAAATACTCACAGCCCCACAGACGGCTTCTTCGGCTCCAAAGTGGCAGTGTTTGCGGCCATCGGTGCTGGCTGCTTGATCTTCGTCCTCATCATCATCTTCTTGGTGGTGCTGCTGATCAAGATCCGCAAGCGGCACCGGAAGCACACCCAGCAGAGGGCAGCAGCCCTGTCGCTCAGCACCCTCGCCAGCCCCAAGTGCAGCGGCAATGCAGGCTCTGAGCCCAGCGACATCATCATCCCCTTGCGGACTACAGAGAACAATTATTGCCCTCACTACGAGAAAGTGAGCGGGGACTACGGCCACCCGGTCTACATTGTCCAGGAAATGCCTCCTCAGAGCCCAGCCAACATTTACTACAAGGTCTGAGGAGCCCACAGAAGAGCACTAGAAACCAGAGGGGGGGCAGGGGGCGGCCCCCCCCCCGGTGGCGGGCTGGCCCTGAAGAGCAGAGTCCAGGCAAGGGCTGGGGCTGGTGCTCTTCTCTGCTTTAGCAGCATTTAGTTTTGTAGTTTGGAGCGGGGGCAGTCCCAGGACTCCGGGGGGCGGGGGAGGGGGGCAAGGCCAGCCTCCTCCTTTGAGCTCCAAGGTAGCCCCAGCAAGTCCAGTGGCCCGTGGCTTGGCCTCCGTGCCTTTCCTTGCTCTTAGCCATGCCTGGCAGCGCCCAAGACCTCCCCTCCCGGCTTTTCTTGCTCCTGTCCTCCTTCTGTTAAGTCTTGGGGGGGGGGGGGCTGTGGCCCCCAGGGCCTGGTATTCTGCAGTACTGGGGAAGGAAGCCTGCCTGTCATTTGATGAAAGAGGGCAGTCCTCCGAGAGAGGAGACTTGTCTGGCCCCAACTTTGTACTATTATAATTATTTTAAATATTTTTGTACCTTTTTAAAACACTTTGTGAAATGTTGGAACTCTAAGCCTTTGAGCCTGAGCCTCTTGCCCCCCTCCCCGCCCCGGGGCTGCCCTCCGCACAGGAGAGGGGGCGTGCCCCATCAGTCCTTCGCCCATCAGTCCTCGCCAGACAGAGCAGCTGCAGCCTGGTTGTGTTGGGTTGCAGGGCCTGCCTTAGAGAACAAAGAGAGAACCCCGTTCGGAACCCAGCAGGGAGGGAGGGAGGAGTCTTCCTAGCCACAGGACCAGCCCCCTCCCGCTCATCCATACCAGTGGAGTGCCCGTTCCTATGGCAGGTGGGGGGGCGGGAGAGGGCTTGCTTCTGACAAGAACTTCCTCGAGGGAGGGGGGCAGCGTGTCTCTGGCTGCAGAAGAGGCATGTCCTGCATATCCCTGGGGTGGGGGGGGAAGCAGCACGTCCAGGGAGTGCTGGAGAGGAAGATCCCTTACGACCCACCCGTACCCCTTCTCTGAGGTTCTGCATCGTGGCCCCTCGCAGCAGTCACTCATGTGGGGGAGCTGGGGAGAGGGCGGGAGAAGAGCCCTTTGGTAGCCTCTCTTTGGAAGGGGCTCGGCTGCGGTTCCCAGGCCTGGTGAGGCGCTGAAGGCAGTGGCAGGTTCCTCTCTGGGAGAACCAGCAGCAGGAGCTTCCAGGGGGAGGTCAGGCGGTTGCCCTGTCAGAGAGCAGGAGGGCTCACCTGCTCCCGTCCACAGCAGTCACCTTGCAAAGCGTCCAGAGGCCTCTCTCAGAGCCAGTGGTCCAGAAGGAGCTGGGGTGGGGACTGAGGCCAGCTGGCCACTCACACTGGGAGGAGGAGGATGGGCTGGCTACCAAGCCCCCCCCTTGTGCCACGCGGGGAGGCAGCAGCAAAGCAGGTCTTTGTTTACAGTGTTTCCAATCTGTTCTCCCCAAAATGCCTGCCAGGGCAGGGGTGGGAGTCAGCAAGAGGCCATTCGCCCCTCTGTCTGCTCACTTTGCTGGCTGGGAGCAGGAGCCATCCTTTCCCGGCCCTGCGCACAAGGAGGCCCTGCAGCAACAGAGACCAGTTGGGACGATGGATCCCACCCGCTCCTCTGCACTGCTTCCTTCCTTCCTTCAGGCTCCAGCATGAAGGGCAGGAACCAAATCTGATGCTTGGCTGACATTGGCAGCCCAGCCAATCATCGTGCACTAGAGGCGGGGCTCAGCTCCTCTGACAGTGTCAGCACACTCCATTGGATGCTGCGGTCAGGGCATGAGCACCAATCAAAGACCCTGCTTGAACCTTTCCTTAGACTCATATCATTGGTGGAGAGAGCCGCCATATTTTCCAGAGGGGGAGGAGCCATGATGAGGCAGCCCGTTCCAGAGCCTTGGTTGGAAGAGCATTTGGGTGCTTTCAGGCCGGCTCTCTCTGATTCCCATGTTGTGTTTGTCATGCCAGAAGCCTTACTTTGCATGGAGAAGAAGGGAGCTTGGACCCCTGGGCCTCCACCCTGCCTTGACTCCCCACCCCGGGTGAGAGAGAAATGCTGGGAGGCAGCGAGTGCCCACTTTTTGCAGGCCAGAGCCTGACTCTGACTCCATCGCTCCTGGCTGGGCTCCGCTTTCAGGACAACCAAGAGGCTGCAGGGAGACACCTGCACTTGTGGGGAGCAGAAGGCCCTGGACTGGGCTGCTGCTGAAGGCAGCAAGGGTGTCTGGGCTCCGAAACCTCCTCCCTGCTTTCCTTTTTTGATATAGATGATGACTCTTCTTGCACAAGGCAATAAACTGGCCTCAAGTTGCCTTCGCAGGGGCAGAAGAAAATGGCAGGAAGTTGGTTCCACCCAGGCTATGGCTGCCCTCCTGTTCCTAGGTCGGAGGTTTAGACTGTTGAAATTGGGTTGATCCACTTGTCCTTCTCATGAGAAGACATTTGCAGTCTCTCTGCTCCCCTGCTCTGCCCTGCCCCGGTCGGTCTCTATGCAGGATGTGTGTGTGTGGGGGGGTGTCTTCGCTCTTTCCCTTGTAAGGGCTCCATCAGTCATGCCCTTGGAGGCACATCAAGAGGGGGTCATCCAAGGATGCAGGATTCTCAGGACTCCACAGATAAGTGAGATTTTTTTAAAAAATCCATTTTAAAATAAAGAAACAAACTGTCTCACTCTGCCCGCTTTCTTTTTTTGCCACAAGGGCAGGATGCCTGAAACTGTTCAGAGGAGGTGAGGGGATTCTTCGGGGTGGGGGCAAAAACGTGCATCCGCAGGGCATCTTCCCTGTGCCCTGAATGGTGCTGGGTGCCGCCCCCTCCCAGCACAAGTTTGTTTTTTCAGATATTCCAACCAGTTTTAAATACAGGCTTCTCAACTTCCAGTGTTGTTTTAATGTGTGTGGGTCGCAGGGCAGTCATCTTTCCCATCAAACCTCCGTCCTCCCCATGTGCTGAGGTGCCTTGGAGGGAAAGGACAATGCCACCCCCCAGCAGGGCCTGGCAAAGGCAAAGCAACCCAGCCAACAGATGGCCTGAATCCATTCCTGGAGCAGCCAGAAGTCAGGAGCCCTTGGAAGGTGGGAAGGGCTCTGAGATGCACTCACTCCTTTCTCACCCAGCTACTCAGGATTGCATCAGGAAGGGTCATTTCCTGTGAGGAAATAGCATCGTGTTGTGCATTTTTGCCATACACACACACAGTCTGAGAAACCTCTCTCAGCATTAACTTTCTGCCATGTGTAAATCAGCCAAAAGAAAGCTCAGGGTGTGTAGCAGACACACATTGGATGCACGGGATTTGGACACCTCCCCCACTCCTTGCTTGTGATCTCTTTCTTACCTTTGTGTTCACACACACACACCCGCTGCCCGGCTCACTCACTCACCTGAGGTGCCTGCCAGAGACTCAGAAAGTTTCGCTTGGCTGAGCAAACTCCTTGGCCTGTTGAGTGACCCCAAACAGGGGGAGTGGGGGTGGAAAGGAAGGCTGACCAAATGTCTTGTGGGGCATCTCTGTTGAGCTCTCAAACTTTCTCCTCTTTGTTCTCATCAAAAGGACTTTTTTATTTTAAGGTTTTGATTTGTAAATAACTAGTCTGTTTTGGAAGAAATAATGTAAAGATGTTTTGTATAAACTCTGGATTATTTTCTGGTTGCTTTTTCTTAGAAAAAACAAATAAGAACTAAAAAAAATAACCACAAGAACGGGTGTAAAACAACCATGTCTCATTCTGCCATTGAGTGAAGAAGGAAAGAGGGGGGGTCCCCATCTGCAGAGGCCCCCCCTCATGCTCCGGGCGGCAGCGGCTGGAGGTGGGGGCTCAAGGATATTACTTTGGCAGAAGGTCTCCAGAGCTGCCAGCCCCCAGAAGGAGCAGGGACTCGGACTGGCCGTGGGTCGTGGCCTCTGCCTGTGGGGCTTTCTGTCACGGGAGGCCAAAGCAGAACTAGTGGAAAGTGCAGGGCTGGCTTCATTTCACATCCCAGCATCCATCACCATTTTGACCAAAAGCAAGCCATCTGGTACAGCGGGGGGGGGGGGGGGGGCGGTGTCAGGGCCTCCAAAACCTGTGCAGAGCTGGGGGGTGGGGCAGGAGGCCATGGTCATTCCGTTCCTCCTGTAAACTCTTGGCTCTCTACATCTGTACCTCCAACTGACCTTGCTGCTTTATATATCATCAGAGCCTGTTCTGTTCAAATGTGGCAAATTCAGGCATACCTCCAGTGTCCTCCATTGTTTCAGATGCAGCTCATATCTAACAACAGGATTTCACGCTGGGTCTGCAGCAGAACGCATCCATGGCCCATCTGCCAGGTTGCACCGTTTCAATGCAGTCTGGAACGTGGCTGGGTTAGTTGAGCATACAAGGAGGCGCAGGATGCACACAGCACATCAGCATGCTCTTGGGAACCGTAGCATTGGCATTGGTGCCAGGGTAACCCTTAGCTGTGTGTTTGCTTGCTGTTGGGTCGTCTCAGGTCAGAGTTGTTGCAGACACAGACAGGTGATCTCACTGCCAGGGTCAGGGGCCATTTAGAGTCCCTCAGTGACCCCCACCCCACCCCTGGAGGCTGCCTCCTGCCCTCCCTCAATGGCGGGTTTTTCCTTCCACCCCTGGCTGACTGCCAGGGACGGTGGCTCAGTGGTAGAGCATCTGCTTGGTAAGCAGAAGGTCCCAGGTTCAATCCCTGGCATCTCCAAAAAAGGGTCCAGGCAAATAGGTGTGAAAAACCTCAGCTTGAGACCCTGGAGAGCCGCTGCCAGTCTGAGTAGACAAGACTGACTTTGATGGACCGAGGGTCTGATTCAGTATAAGGCAGCTTCATATGTTCATAAGTCTTCGTAAGAGCACAAGGGAAGGGATCAGTCACATGGCTGATGCCCTGTCGGCAAAGTCCCCGAGTGGAGCAGCTGTGAGAGAGGCAGTGTTGTACAAGGATCCTCTTCTCTCTGTGGGAGTGGGGTGGGGTGGGGTGGACACACGCAATATTCTTTCTCCACTAGCCTGGCTTTCCCAGCCTTACTGCAATTTAACCCAGGCTGCATGTAACCGGCATGACTGCATACCAAGTGTACGTTTATGCCCTGTCAGAACAGTGTCCCACGTGCAGGCTGCGATGAGGTCACCTCATGCAGTGCCATGCCCCAGCAACACTAGAGAGCTGCCTGCATTCCTTCTTCCCTCAGGCATGCATACTCCGCCCATGGCAGTGTGGCTGCTCCCCGCCACCTGTGCCATCCGGCAATCAGGGCCATGGCCATCCTCGGCTGATGGGTCGATTGCATGGCTGAGACACATCCAGCCGCTGAGTGATGTGAGAGGCCTCCACTTGTCTCACATGAAGTTTTCTCAAAGGCTCCAAGATCCTCCTTACAAGGAGGCCCCCCTGCTGCACACACTTGGAGGAGCTTTCTTGCCATACAGGGGTGTGGGGGGGGGATGCTGCCCTGACCGGCTACCACTTTGGATCCCATGGCCAAGTCAATGGTGTTTTTCCACCTCCCGTCATGTCCCCCCATCTGTGTGAGATTTCGAGGCCACAGCTCCGGATTTCTGAGTTTTCTGTTGGTGACACTGAATTTACCATAACAATGTATGTTTTGTTCTTCTGTCCACTTTGCCAAGAATTCTTTTTTAAATACATTTTAAATACATCTCCCAGTTATCATATCATTCATTGTCATCAGTAATATGGGATTTGAATTCCCTGGAGCCATGATGGAGCCTGATACATTGTTAAATAAAATATTTTTTCCTATGGAACCTGGTGTGTCCTTTGAGTCTTTCCCCCTCCTGTAAACAAATCTTTTCTCTCTCAATCTGGGATGTGGCAGAGCAGCTCCCACCCCCCCCCCCCACCCCAGCCTGTGAGTCTCATCCTGTTTTGCCCTCCAGTGTCTTCCGGTGCCCAGCAGCCGTCCCAAGGATCTGCCTGGCAACATGCTTGTCTTGCCCAGTCGGCAGCAACGTTCTCTCTCCGTTCTTCAGTGTGCTGCTGCCAGACCCTGAGGGGGTCAGCACTCCCAACTTCCCCTGTGGCATTGCTGTTCCAAGGCTCAAACTCTAGTGCCTCTGGTTACCATGGGGATGGCTTTCTGCAGAGGAATAGGGATTTAGTCGCTGACCCCTTCCCCTGGTGCTCATTTTGAATAGCAGGTTCAAATGGGAGAGATTACTGTGGTACAGAGAACAACAACCAGCACTGAAAATAGTAAAGAATTATTAAAGGTCCACACATATACTCTGGAAACAGCAACAGATTGAACAAGAAAAACAAAAGGAAGGTATAAGCACAAATGCTCCTGTCCCCTACTGGATACATGCCCTACCTGGTATCATTCTAAGTCAGGCTCTTTAGCTTAGAAGCGACAAAGCTGTAACAGTTTCCCATTGCCTTTAGGCAGCCAGCCTGTTGGCTGTTCCACATGGCCTTGGGAGCCATCATGGAGTTCATGAGTGAGAGCTGCTTTCTCCAGATGTAATCAGCCAAGATGGACATGCACAATGGACTTCTCGGCCTCCATGCTAGGGATTTTGTCTCCTGTTGACCAGAACATCCTTTCCTGATATCTCCAGGAAGATAGAATCTAGTGCCTCCCATCTCCCAAGCCTCTGTGCCTCTTTTAGTTGCCAGGTTCCAGCCAAGTTATCTTTGTCAAGACAAGATGTCCCTGACCATCAGCATTAGGGGGTGAACTCATGAAGCTGAGCCCAAGTAAAAACCAAATAGTATCTGCTTTTATTTGGGCTCAGCTAGATTGGTTGCTAAATCAGATTTTCTAATCCGATTCAGCTGAATACCTTAATGGTATTTTTCGGGTATTTATTCAGTTTAGTATATACCAAGCGTGCACCTCTAGTTAGAAACAACATGTCATATCTGAAAGTATTAGAACGTTGTAAGTCTCTCACATTGCACTCCCTCTTCCTCACATGACAAAATCTTTTTATTAGTTACTAAGCTTCCAGTTGTGTGTAAGTCAGCTTCTACCCGTTTTATCCTTCCTGAGCCAAGAACATCCTCGAAATAGCTCTCTCAGCCCCACTTACTTCAGAGGTTGTCTATTGTGATGAGAAGAAGAGAAAGGAGGTTGTAAACTGCTCTGAGACTCTGGGCGAAGGGTGGGGTATAAATCCATTCTGTTCTCTTCTTATCCTGATTCTCTTGCATACCCTGCCACCTTGCCTAGCCTCCTTTGCCAGTTCTTTTTTGTGTGCAGATGACAATCAACATAGAATATCTGCAGAACAACTGGTGCTATTGAAATCAGGACCTCCTTTGTCTTAGCAGCTGGTGAGCCCTCCTCAGCAATCTTACTACATGTTACCATCCTATTTGAATAGATAGGCAGGACATCACTCTCAAATATTGGAGGATAATGACATGAATACAATGGATACATGGAGGCTTGCTCCATGATGGTTTGGTTCTGATCCCTGCACCATGAGCCTGAAGAAGAGACTTCTGTCGCTTCTTGTTGCAGTTTC
The DNA here is from genome assembly GCF_032191835.1 of Heteronotia binoei. Lineage (NCBI taxonomy): Eukaryota > Metazoa > Chordata > Lepidosauria > Squamata > Gekkonidae > Heteronotia > Heteronotia binoei. The sequence continues at coordinate 1,201,233 of NC_083233.1, forward strand.
GAGAGTGCCTCAGACCTGTCACCTGACAATACTGTAGGTGATCTGACTCCAGTATCTCCTAGTAAAGACTTCCATCTCTCTGGAGAATAGATAATGAGAAAGGTGAAAGTCCTTGATAGTGATGTAGCCGCTTCAGATAACCATCTAAAAGACAGAATATTGAGTCGACTACTCTGATACTTCTGGTATAGTGGCTTTTCCAGTCTTGGAGGGCTTATCTGACCTCATGGTTTCAATCTGAGAGAAACCAGCCTCCATCTAAACCACATCTCACAGGACTGAGAAGTTATACAGAGTAAAGCAAGACTTTGGTGAGTTTCTGTCTATGTACCCTCCTCCGCCTTCCTCATTGATCATGGAAAACATGCAGAGACACACTAATGACCCAGTCAGGATTCATCTACAGCAGATGGGAAAAGACACCGTCTGGAGACTTTGGGGAGGAAGTTTTATGCTTCATCCACTCTCTGTTTCCAAATTGGGAATTATCAAGTAATTATGGAAGGCTACCAACATTTCCTCTGGGAGAGTCTACCCAAGAAATCCAAGCCCTTGGCTAAACTTATTCACTTTGAAGCAATTAAGTTCTCAAAATGAGATTAACACGGGCAGGCCCACTACAGATGTATTGGCTTGATCTATTGCCTCTGCCATAGTTCTCTGGAGATGCAATATTGCTCTTTCTCTAGAGACTTGCTATAAGGTCAAGGATTGCCTCTTTGAGGGGTCAACTCTTTTTTTTCCGCAGTCCACTGATGATTTCTTTTCCATTATGGAAAAGAACCATCAGACAGCCAGATCATTGAGCATGTTCTCCTCAGCTTTGACTCACAGATAATTCTCTCAAAGGCAGCACCATTGTTTGTATATCCTCAATGCCCAGCCCAGTTGCCCTGCCCTTCAAAACAAAAGGTACCCCACAGCTGAGACCCTTCCCCCCCCAACAGAACCCCCAATTCAACCAAGGACAGCAGCCAGCAAAATTCTATCTGTCCCGGCAGTTAAGAGATATTTTCAGTATCAAGAGTAGGCTGGCATAAATTGCATTTCACTTCAGGTGGTTGGGTGTTATCTATAGTTCAGGATGGTTACCGCCCGGTTAGAGATGTTATCCCAATCCCCTTGCCCCCGGCCTCAGCCACCGTGGAGAAGAGTCCAGCGAGGGGAGCTTCTCAGGAAAGGGGGCGCAGGTGGGCTTCATTCCTGGAATTTCCATTCAAGATTGTTTTCTAGTCAATAAATAGGATGGTTGGCACAGACCCACACTGAATCTCAGAAAATTAAACGCATTTTAAAATGTTCAAAATTCAGAATGGTTTCACTTTCTTCTGTGATGGTGTTCCTTGCCGTGGATTAGGGCTGTCAACAACAACAACAAAAATTAGTAATATCCAGATTCGGAAATAATTTTTTTGGTATTCTGGATATTATGGAATAGTGGTGTTCGGATATATACAGTATTCGGCTCCCATTATACCCTATAGGCCATTCAAGTCAATGGCAAAATAGGGTATATTGGAAGCTTCCTGGAGGGGAGACAGTTTGAGGGAGAGCCCCCAAATTTGCAGGAAACCTGCAGGGGACTCTCCTCTACAAAACCCCTAAGTCCCAAAAAGATTGGACCAGGGGGTCCCATTGCACCTCTTTGGGTGCCCCTATCCCACCATTATACCCTATGGGCCATTGAAAGGCTGCTGGGGGATAGGGGGTTTGAGGGAGAGCCCCCAAAACTGCAGGGAACCTGCAGGGGACACTCTTCTACAAAACCCCCAAGTCCCAAAATGTAGTGGTAGCGCGTCTGCGTGCACAGGGTTGCTCTTTATTCCCATACCTACGTGACTGGTTTATTGTGGCCCACAGTCATGATCTGCTGAGGGACCACGTTCACTGCATTAGTTCCATCTGCAACATGTTAGGCCTGATAATGAACCACGAAAAGTCTCACCTCAACCCTTCTTAATGAGTGCACTTCATTAGTGCCTCCCTTGATGCCACCTTAGGTGGGGCCTCTTAGCCTGCTGACAGAGCCAAAAGCATTAAGGTGATGGTGTTAAGCTGCATTAGAAAATGTGGGCAACCAGCGAGAGCAATTTAATAGTTACTAGGACTCATGACCTTGACTACTTCAGTAATTCCGTTAGCAAGACTGTGGTTGTGAAATTTGCAAATCTGGTTTGTTAAGAGGTATAATCCTATCACCCCCCAAAATGCTGTCTTTTGATGCCTAGGATGGTGGGTTAGGTCTCTGCATTGGTGGCTGGAGGGCACTCATTTGTTTTCAGAGATCCCATTTGACTTCTGGGTTCCTCAGGTCACCCTGACCACAGATGCTTCCTTATCAGATTGGAGTGCCCATTAACAGGGTCTTGCTGTACAGGGCTGATAGCTTTTGACCCAAACAACTCCCTGTATTAAGGTCCTTGAGCTTTGTGCAGTAAGATGTGCCCTTATCTCCTTCTCAGATATTCTCAAGGATAAGAGGTTGCTTATCCAGATGGACAACATGACAGTGTCCAATTTCAACAAACAAGGAGCCATGGACTCCCAGAGCCTTTGCTTAGAAGCAATAGCAGCCCAGGAAATAGCTATTTTTATTTATTTATTTTATTGGATTTATATCCCACCCTTGTCAAAATTGACTAAAAACGACTTAAGACTGGGGGATCATGGCCTAAGCAATAGGCCCTGTTAAAATCATAATGGATCCACTGCTGCTAATGTTCTACCTTAGTTGCTTCCCTTCCCCCCTTTTCTTATTTTGATTTGCGACTGGTGTGAAGGAACTAGTTGGCGCCTTCTCAGGGCCTGAGGTGGGAGGAAGCCTTGCATAACAATTAAAGGGCATTTGCTAGATATCACCTGAGAAAGTATCTAGTAGTTATGTGTGAATGTTCCCTCCTGTAAACCTCCACCAGTAGGAATGTTTTTGAAGTGTATCTTAAAACCCATGTATCAATCTATTGGTTTCATTCTTAGCAAGCTAGAGGCTTGCGCCAGAGTACCGGTTATCAATAAATGGGATCTTAGTATCAACTTTGACTCATTCTTGAATCCGTCGACTTGACATTTTGCTAAGAATCAACTTTGAAGCTTAACCACTCTGGCCACTTTGTAGCAAATGGCTGAAAAGATACCAGAAGGTGGTGAGCTTCCCGATACTGAAGAAGGGCCATCCATTCCCTGGCACGTCTTGGATGCCCGGAGAGTAGCAGCATCTCCTCCACAGTTCCAGCAGCTGCTTGTCACCCTGCGGCAGTGGCAGCCCCAGACCTCCACCAGTACAATGGATGAGGCCACGGCGAGACGAGAAGCCATCCTAACCCGGCATATGCGGAGGATGTGGATGGCGAACGCAGAAGGGCCCAATCCGGGACCTATGGAGCCGGAGGAAATCGACACCATTGTGCTGGTCCCGCTACACAAAGAGGGCCTGGAGCCAGACGAGGGAGAGCTGGGCGCAGCGGCTCCCAAGGATGAGGAGGACGAAATAGCCAGGGAGTTTCGAGCCATGGTCCGCAGCGAAGTGGAGAGCATGGTCAAGGGCCTGAAGGTGGAGATGCAGGCCATGACCAACCGCATGGCGGGAGAGATCACCCAGGAAATCTCTCATTCTCTGGGGCTGCCCAGGCCTAGAAGGGCGACTCAACCCCCCCTGATCCGGCAGCAACCCACACCAGCGATTCCCATGCCAGCGGCCCTAGCCGTTGCCCCAGCGCCGCCCTCAGCGCCCCGGCAAGCCCCCCCCCCCGCATCTCGAGACGGAGAGAGAGGAAGGGAGCTTGATGCTACCTTTGATGGGGATCCGGTTGAAGTGGAATATTCCACGAACCAGGTGAACAGCTACATGCATTATTGGGGAAACACCTTCCTGGATGAGTTCAGCCGAGTGGATTACCTGGGGTTGAAGCTGAAAGGGGTGGCTAAAAGATGGTATGTGAGTCTGTACAAAGCCATGAGCCCAGAACTGGACTATGTAGCAATGTTCCTACAGGCTCTGTTGGCCCAGTACGAAGACCCCCTCCAGGAGACCGGGGCTTTGGCGGCCCTGCGCGACATGCAACAGGGGCAGAAGTCAATCCGGGAGTATGTTGCAGACTTTCGATCCAATGCAGCGAAGGTGTGAGGGTGGAGTGAACTGATGAAGATAGAGCACTTCACTCAGAGAGCACTTCACCCGGGGGCTGAATGCAGGCATATTGGATTGGGCCCTCACCCAAGCCCGACCTACCATGTTGGTAGGTTGGATCCAGTTAGCGGGTGAGGTTGAGACAAATATGAAGCACGTCACCATGCAATGCCAGCAACAGAGCGGGAAAGGGGGACAAAACCTGAAAGCAGCCCCGAAAACAGGCAAAGAAACTGGCAGGGGGTTCCAGTGGGGGCAAGCCCGCCAAGCCCTGAAAGTGCTTTCGATGCGGAGACCCCGGGCACCTAGCAAGCGGCTGCCCAAACCCGCCGCGAGCACCACCAAGTGCCCCGAAGCAGAGCACCCCTGTGCCAAAGAAGGCCCCCAGCCACCCTAAGGATGCGGCGAAAGGCAGCATGGCGGCCATCGAGGAGGCAGAAGAGGACCCGTTCCTGGGTGAGGAGCTGAGCGAGCTGGGCTGGATGGAGGAGCCATCGGGAAACGAGAATGACCTGCTCTGAAGGGTGCCCACCAGCAGGTCACAGAGGAGCCGGCACCAGTGAGGGTGAGAGTGACTGGATCACTATACTTTGTACCAGTGAGACTGTTGAACCCCAAACCCCAGATTCATGCAAGTGAGGGCTTTAATTGACTTGGGGTGAAATCGGGAATTAATCACGCCCAAAATAGTAGAGGCCTTAGGCCTGACTACTACCCCCCTCCCCTGCCCCATACAGTTCGAGCAGATGGATGGGTCAGTGATGTGGGGGAGCCCTATGCTTCAGAGACTCAATTTCTGCCAATGGGGATTGAGGAACATTGGGAGTAGGAGTCTTTTGTAATCGCCCCCTCCTGCTCTTACCCAGTAGTGTTGGGGGTGGGGTGGCTGGCCAGGCACGAACCGGACATTTGGTGGGGAAGACAAACCATAAGGTTCATAGACCCGCTGTGCAAAGATCACCTAGAGTGGGGGCCTCGCCCTCCACCCTCCACCGAGAGGGTGTGCCTGACACTGGAAGAAGTCCCGGAAATCCTCCGGGCATACCGGGACTTGATGGGGGTGTTCAGCGAGCAGGGCGGCAAGGAGCTGCCGCCCCATAGGGACACGGACTGTGCTATCGAGTTAATACCGGGGGAGTCGCTCCCCAAAGCCAAAATGTACCAATGGGATGGGCAGAGAAGGCAGAGCTGAGCAAATTTCTGGACAAGAACTTAAAACGGGGGGTTATTAGGCCGGCCACAGCCCCCCATGCAGCCCTGGTCCTGTTCCGGAAAAAGAAAGACGGCTTGCTTAGACTTTGCACAGATTTTCGTGGGATAAACGCGATTTCAACCTCCAACACCTACCCCATCCCCCTCATTAAAGACTTGTTGAGTACTGTGTCGGAGGAGAAAATTTACACAAAGTTAGATTTGAGAGATGCGTATTTCCGAGTGCGCATTAAGGAGGGGGATGAGTGGAAAACGACGTTCAACACACCACTGGGACAGTTCGAATACCTGGTGATGCCATTTGGACTGCAAGGGGCCCCCGGGGTATTCATGAGTTTTATAAACAATATGTTAAGAAAGTTTTTGTTTAAGGGGGTGGTGGTGTACCTGGATGACATCATTATTTACTCACAAGGCGAACGGTCTCATTGGTGCAGGAGGTGTTAAGCACCCTGTTGAGGGTGGAATGCGCACGCTCTAAAGAGAAGAAGCCTCGGCTCGCCCCTCTCTGGATAAGAAAAGAGATTAGGACTGAAAGATAAGTAAATATTGAAGTTTTTGGGGTCATAATATTTGGCAGTGAGGCTAGAGAGTCAAAGAAATAAAAGGCGTGCTCAGGAGAGAGCTAGCAGTGAGAAAAAGGGAGTATTTTGGCAAAACAGATAAGAAACGGAGGCAGTAATTAGCAGCATAGAAATGGCTGCCACTACAGTGAAACAGCTTTCGGAACAAATAGCACAATTTCAGGCTTTAATGATGCAATCTCAGAACAAGATAGAGGAAACTGTTGCTGAGATAAAAAAATGAAGTTAGTCAGATAAACAAGGAACTGCAAGATATTAGGCAGCTGGCCAACAAAGCAGATAAGGCAGCTTCAACAAATAGGAAGGGCATAGTTCATTTAAAGGAACAGATTAAAAGAAGATATTGGATTTATATCCCGCCCTCCACTCCGAAGAGTCTCAGAGCGGCTCACAGTCTCCTTTACCTTCCTCCCCCACAACAAACACCCTGTGAGGTGGGTGGGGCTGGAGAGGGCTCTCACAGCAGCTGCCCTTTCAAGGACAACTTCTGCCAGAGCTATGGCTGACCCAAGGCCATTCCAGCAGGTGCAAGTGGAGGAGTGGGGAATCAAACCCGGTTCTCCCAGATAAGAGTCCGCACACTTAACCACTACACCAAATTGGCTCTCTGACAGAGCAAGAAGGGCTAACCTTATCGTCCATGGTATTTCAGAAGACATTGACTCACGACACTTGGAAGACGGGATAATAAATTGGCTTTCAGAACAGCAAACAGCTGTTATGATTAATGCTGACCAGGTTGAAAGAGTTCATAGGCTTAGAACCAGAAGATCAGGAGGAGATCCTAGACCAGTGATTGTTAAATTTACAAGAGAAAAAGTGCAGCAGCAAGTGTTTTTGGCTTTAAAGAAGAAGAAGGGACTGGAATTTAAAGGGAAAAGGGTATATGTGAGACAAGACTTTTGCAGTGAGACACTGGAAGAAAAAAGACAAATGAAGCCATTTGCAGATAAACTCTTTCAGAACAAGATATTGTTTTCATGGGCTTTCCCAGCCACTATTGTAATCTATAAATAAGGCAAAAGACTCACAGCAAGGAACCCAGCTGAAGCAAAGAAACTCTTGGAGAAGATGGGTTTGGACCCAGGGGAAACAGGAACTCAACCAGAGGAAGAGTTTAATGTCGATGAACCAGAGGAGGGGCCCTCTACACGTCAGGAGAAACGACAGAGGACGAGACTATAAGACGTCTAAGGAGAAGGAGGAACTTCTAAAAAAAAGGGAAGTACCCCATAAATAAGAGGGAGGGGATATTACGGTATTAAGTGAAGGAAGGAAACAATAAAAGATCCAGGAGGGGGGGGGAGGTGTGCCCACCTAAAGGTATAGGGAGGGTGGAGAGATCAACCCAAACGCGAGCCCTATACCAGAAGAGGGGAGGGGGGATGATGGGGAAGAGTGGGGGGAAAGGGTGTGGGAGGGGAAAAGGGAGAAAGGGGAGATGAAAAATAGACCTTGTTATCCAGCCAGGGAAGGGAGGGGAGGCAAATGATTATGGCTAAAACTTTGAAAATGCTCTCACTGAATGTCAATGGACTAAGTTCAGACCTGAAAAGATATAGATTAACAAGAATGGTAAAACAACAAAATATAGATATAATGTATTTACAGGAAACACATTGTCAGCTTGTGTTCAAATTGATACTAACCAGAATGCCTAAACTGTTGTATTGCTTACTAACCCTGTGAACTGTAACTATAATTCAGTTGTGAGAGCAGGAGGAGTGGGGGGGGGGAGAGAAGCTTGGCGCCAAGAGCTGTAAAGGTGTTTGAAGTGCAAACTATGTGACCGGCTCTCAGCCGCTGCAAGGCCGCCTGTGGGGGAGAGAGAACGGACGCGGCTAGCTATGCAAGATATCAGTGTGTGAACCTCGCACCTCTTAGAAGTAGAATGCAACTGTATTGTGAGAATGATTTAAACCCCCTAGCTTTGATCCTGGGCCATAAAGGCCAGCTAGTGTGTGTGTACCTTATCACTTTCAAATAACTCTCGTAGCAGTAACATGTATGTATCCAATAAATGAAACTTATTTCAATCGTTCTTTGTCACAATCCATTGTTCCCACTTGTTTGAAGGCTTCCCTTATTGTCCCAATACCAAAGAGGACGCCAGCAAAGGTTTTAAATGACTATAGGCCAGTGGCCTTGACTTCTGTGATAATGAAGTGTTTTGAACAATTAGTTCGAAAATATATTATTTCCTGCCTTCCTGTTATTTTTGATGAATATCAGTTTGCTTACAGGAAAAATAGATCTACTGAGGATGCTGTTAATACTGTTCTTTATACTGCTTTATTGCATTTGGATAAAAAGGGGACGTATGTTAGAATGTTGTTTGCAGATTTTAGTTCTGCTTTTAACCTCATAGATTGTTGTTTAAGCTTAAAGATTTGAAGCTGTCGGACTCTATATGTGAGTGGATTTTGAATTTTTTGTCAGGTCGTTCACAAAGGGTTAAAATGGATGGATATATTTCCTCCGTGAAGATCTTAAATACTGGCACCCCTCAGGGATGTGTCTTGAGTCCACTTCTTTTCACTATTTACACGTCTGATTGTGTTTCTAGCAGTCTGAGTAACAAAATCATTAAGTATGCAGATGATACAACGTTGGTAGGGCTCATCTCTGAGGATGATGAGTCTGCGTACAGGAGGGAAGTTCAACAGCTGTCCCTTTGGTGTAAAGTAAATAATCTTATTTTAAATATAAATAAGATGAAGGAAATTATAGTGGATTACAGGAAGAGTAGTTTGGACACCCAGCCGTTGTTTATTGATGGTGTTATGGTAGAACAGGTGACAGAATGGAAGTTTCTGGGAATTACCATGAAACAGGATCTAACATGGGGGGCAAATACTTTAGCTCTAGAGAAAAAGGCCCAGCAACGACTATACTACTTAAGACTCTTAAGATCACTACAACTGTCAGGGAGTCTGCTGGTTGCCTTTTATCGTAGTTCCATTGAGAGCATTTTATCTTATTGCCTCTGCGCGTGGTTTGGGAGCTGCACGGAAGCAGAGAGAAGGGTGCTCCAAAGAGTGACGAGAAGAGCACAAAAGATTTGTGGATGTTCTCTCCCCTCATTGGTGGATCTGTATAATATGGCATGTAAAAGGAAGATACAAATGATCCTAAGGGACCATACACATCTGGGCCATTTGCTTTTTGAGATCTTACCATCAGGTAGACGATATAGAGTGTTGAAGGCTAGGACAAACAGATTTAAGGACAGTTTCTATCCAAGTGCTGTGGTTAGGTTAAATGCAGGGTTATGAAGGATTATCTGTTTTAGATGTATTTAATGGTTTTAATGGTTTTAATGGTTTATGTATGTTTAATGGTTTTATGAATGTTTATTTAATGGTTTAAATGGTTTTAATGGTTTTATGAATGTTTATCCGTTTTAGATGTATTTAAATGGTTTTAATGGTTTAAATGGTTTAATGGTTTTAGATGTATTTAAATGGTTTATGAATATGTGTGTTTGATGTGTTGGTATGTTTGTGGAAGAGCACCTCATTTCGTTGCTCTCTTTTTGTTGAGAACAATGACAATAAATTCATCTATCATCTATCTATCTTATTTTCAAATGAAAAGAGTCTATCCATTGTTGGAGCGTCCATGAACCCTACGCTGACATTTTGAAAGTGATCCCTATTTAACGGGACTCATCGGCGAGGGTTACTTCTGGTGGATGGCCGAAGCACCGGACGACCGAGAGCCCTGCATACCCGGCCTGCCTGGGTCACTGGCGTGGTACATCACCGAAAAGAGGAGACCTCAGAGAGTGAGCAGCCAACTCTCTTCCTCACCCCGAAGGCACCGTGCAAGCCCCGGGCCTCCACCAAGCTGATGGGCGAGATGGCGCAAAGGCATGCGAATATCCTCCGCAACCCCGGAGGACCCGGAAGGCGGCGGCAACCCGGGCGAGCCGGAGAAAGGCGAGAGGGGACTACCCGACGACGACGGAGCCGGCGGAGGCGACGGTGGCGGCGACAATGGGGAAGACTCCCAGGGCGTGGGTGACTCGCAAGCGTCCTCCCCGAAAACTGACCCCCTGGAAGAAATCAGGCGGGAGATGGAGATTCTAGGGTGTGATCTCCGCCGAGAGATGCACAGCAACATGAATCTAACCCTGAACGAAGTGGCGAAGCAAGTGGATCGGGTCCTGGCGACAATGGAGAGGAGACTGGCCGCACCCCCCGCAGGGCCGCTACCGAGAAGCCCGACCCCGCCGCTCCCCATCCAACCATCACCGGCCCCAGGGCCAGCGGGGCCACCACCCGGACCCCCAGGGCCTCCACCCCCGGGATCCAAAGTCAAAACCCGGGAGCTACATGCCACCTTTGACGGGAGCGCAGATAAAGTGGAATACTTCGTGATCCAAGCCAACAGCTACATGCGCTACTGGGGAACGTCCTTCCCCAATGAGCACAGCCGAGTGGCGTACCTCGGCTCCCGGCTGGAGGGCGAGGCGCAGATGTGGTACGTAACCCTGTTCGAGACCCGGGGCCCAGAGGTAACTACGGTGGCCAGATTCCTACAGGTGCTGTTATCCCAGTTCGAAGACCCCCTGAGGGAGACCCTGGCCATCGCCGCGATCAAAGGGCTCCGCCAGGGGAGCAAATCCATCCGAGAATACTCCCTGGAGTTCACGAACCACAGCCGCAAAATCAAAGGCTGGAGCGAGGCGATGAAAATCAGGGCGTATCGAAAGGGGCTGAACCCCGGGATCCTCGACTGGGCCCTGCAACAGGTCCGCCCGGATACCCTGGTCGAGTGGATCCAACTGGCGGGGGAGATCGAAACCAACATGAAAGAGGTGGCGATCCAGCGCCAGGAATTACAGGGGAAGCCCAGCCGGGAGACAAAGAGTGCCGCCAAGCCGGACGCGAAGAAGACGGGGGGAGAACCCCAAAGCCCCCCTCCGGGGCGCAAAAGTGCTACCAATGTGGGGACCCCAACCACCTGGCTTCTACCTGCCCGGAGAGGGCCCAGGCCCCCGCGCCCACTGCGAAGGGCCCCCCACCCAAAACCCAGCGGGCCGGGAAACCGAAAGAGTCGGGTCGAAGCAGCACCGCGCTGTCGGCGGTGCTAGACGAGGATAATACAATACTGGAGGAGCCCGGGGAGGAGGCTTGGGACCTGGAGCTGGCGGGAAACGAGACCGACCTGCGCTAGACGGTGCCCAGCGGCAGGTCCGAAAGAAGCCGGCACCACTGAGGGTGAGAATAGCAGGGGAACTAATGTATATCCCATTGACTTTGTTGAACGTTGGGGAAAAAAGGTTTATCCACGCCCGGGGCTTAATAGACTCGGGGTGCACACAGGAACTAATCACCCCACGACTGGTGGACCTAATGGGGATAGGGCGAGAGAAACTGCCCCGGCCCCTTGAATTCGAACAGATGGATGGGACTAGGATGAGGGGAGAACCTTGCACGGAGCAGTCCCGGGAGATACTAATGGGGGTGGAGGATCACTGGGACATGGAAGTATTTGTAATAGCTCCCTCCTGCTCCTTCGACATAGTGTTAGGGGTGGGCTGGCTGGCTCGACACCAACCCGATATCCAGTGGGGCGAGCACACCATAGACTTTACGGATCGGAGGTGCGTCACTCACCTCTGGAAGGAGATCTGGGGCCCCCGACCTCCCCCCAAGAATGAGAAACTTTGTGTGACAATAGAGGAGGTGAAAACCATCCCTAAGGAGTACCGAGACCTGAAGGGGGTGTTCAGCGAACGGGAGGCGGACGAGTTGCCTCCCCATCGGGCCACTGACTGTGCAATAGAGCTCCTGCCCGACCAGCCATTGCCAAAAGCTAAACTGTACTCGATGGGGTGGGCGGAAAAGGCTGAATTGAGAAAATTTCTGGACAAAAACCTCCAGCGGGGTTTTATCCGACCCGCGACGGCCCCCCACGCCGCCCCGGTACTGTTTCGAAAGAAAAAGGATGGAAGTCTTAGACTTTGCACAGATTTTCGCGGGATAAACGGGATTTCCATGTCGAACGCCTACCCCATCCCCCTAATCAAAGACTTGCTAAGCGCAGTATCGGAGGGGTCCATTTTTACCAAACTGGACCTGCGCGATGCCTATTTCCGAGTCAGGATAAGAGAAGGGGACGAGTGGAAAACGGCATTCAACACTCCTCTGGGGCAGTTTGAGTATCTAGTGATGCTGTTCGGCCTTCAGGGAGCCCCGGGAGTGTTCATGAACTTTATCAATGAGGTTCTTCGAAAATTTTTGTATAAGGGGGTGGTGGTTTACCTGGATGACATCATTATTTACTCGAAGGACCTACCCTCCCACGTGAAACTGGTCCGAGAGGTACTGAGCACCTTACTTCAAAACAAACTGTATGCCAAACTTTCCAAATGTGAATTTCACAAGGAGGAGCTTGACTACCTAGGGTTCCAAGTCTCGGGGAGGGGGTTGGCCATGGATCCGGCTAAGGTCCAGGCAGTGTTAGAATGGGAACCCCCGAGGACACGTAGACAGCTCCAATCTTTCATCGGATTCTCCAATTTTTATAGATCCTTCATACGGGGGTTTGCTAAGGTGGCCCTTCCCCTCACCGACCTGCTGCAGACGAAAGGGAAGGGCCCAGAGGCAAAAAAGCCAAACGCCAAACTTAATTGGACCAGCCAGTGTCAAGAGGCGTTTGACAAACTAAAGCGCCTCTTCACGAGCGAACCCGTGTTAGTGCACCCTAACGAACTCAAACCCTTCGTGGTGCAATGTGATGCTTCTGACACGGCCGTCGGAGCCATACTCATGCAGAGAGACGAGGAGGGGCACCTAAGACCGTGCGCCTACATCTCGCGGAAATTCTCCGGCGAGCAGAGAAATTGGTCGGTCTGGGACAAAGAAGCCTACGCAGTCACGTTTGCACTAAAAACATGGCGCTCCTGGTTAGAGGGAGCCCGAGTCCCATTCGAGATCTGGACAGACCACAAGAACCTAGAAGCCCTAACCGGGCGGCGGAAACTGACAAGGAAACAAATCCGGTGGGCCGGGTTCTTCGCCAAGTTTGATTTCACCCTCCGCCATATCCCTGGAGCCAAAAACTTTTTAGCTGACGCTCTGTCCCGGCAGCCCCAACACGAAAGCGAGAAGGAGGAGGTTATAGACTCACTGATCTCCCCGCAGGCAGTGGCGGGGGCAGTGCAGACTCGCTCGAAGTCCAAAACCCCAGCTGCGGGCCCGTGGGGGGGAAGCAGGCTGATCGCCGAGACTGAAGCGGAGGGGGAAGGGCGACCAGAGGGACTGACCAAGGGAGAAGGGGGGTTCTGGTACCACGAAGGGAAACTCTACGTCCCCGAATCCCTCCGGGCAGAAGCGCTACATCACTGCCACACTAGTAGACTGGCTGGACACTTTGGCTACGTAAAAATTTTGCACATGGTCCACAGACAGTTCTGGTGGCCACAGATGAAGAGAGACATTTCCCATTTTGTGCAAACATGCCCCACCTGCCTCATGGCAAAGCGAAGGGGGGGGAAGGTTCCAGGATTACTGCAACCCCTCCCCACCGCGACACGGCCGTGGTTGGTCATCTCCATGGACTTTATAGTGGAACTACCCCCGTCAAAGGGGAGAACTGTAATTTGGGTGGTGGTTGACACATTCTCCAAACAGGCTCACTTCATCCCCTGCCGAAAGCTCCCCACTGCAAAAGAGCTAGCACATCTATTTTTCGTCCACATGGCCCGCCTACACTTGATCCCTGACAAAGTCATTAGTGACCGCGGGCCACAGTTCGTTGCCAACTTCTGGCGGGAGTTTTGTAAACTAATGGGCATGGAGCAGGGCTTGAGCTCAGCTTATCACCCCCAGACGGACGGCCAGAGTGAGAGGGTTAATGGGCTTTTAGAACAATACTTAAGGTGCTATGTAAATTTCCAACAAAGCAACTGGGTGGACTTACTTCCTTTTGCGGAGTATAGTTACAACAACAGCCTCCATGCCTCCATCAAGGTTTCCCCTTTTCAAGTGGTCCACGGGTACGAGGGGAAGCCCGTACCTACCCTGCCAGGGGGCAGTGAACCCTCGCTCTCCCCCGAGTGCCATCAATGGTGGAAGACATTAGAAAACTCCTGGAAGAGTATACAGGAGAACCTGGAAGAGGCAAAGAGGGACTACAAAGCCCAATTTGACAAAAAAACACAGCCCGGGGTGGGATTTCAAGGTGGGGGAGACGGTCTTCCTGTCCACAAAGAACTTACCGCTCCCCCAAACCTCCCGGAAATTGGCCTATAAGTTCCTGGGGCCATTTCGGATAAAACGGGTGATTAACAAGGTGACCGTGGAACTAGACTTGCCCAAGCTGTTTAGTAAGGTGCACCCTGTCTTTCATTGCAGTCTGATTCGTTGAGACCCGGGGGGGTCGAAATGGCATCCTCGGGGCCCCGAGCCGACCCCCATCAAGGTGCGGGGCCAACAACACCACGAAGTGAAGGAGATTCTCGATGCCAGACTGCACCGGGGTGCGCTGCAGTATTTAGTGAGGTGGCGTTACTTCCCCCCTAGTTGTGATGAATGGGTGAAAGCCACGGATCTGAACGCCCCGCTGCTCCTTAAGCAATTTTACCTACTGCACCCAGACAAACCCCGAGCGCAAGCTTAGGGGGGGCAGTATGTCAGCTTGTGTTCAAATTGATACTAACCAGAATGCCTAAACTGTTGTATTGCTTACTAACCCTGTGAACTGTAACTATAATTCAGTTGTGAGAGCAGGAGGAGTGGGGGGGGGAAGAGGAGCTTGGCGCCAAGAGCTGTAAAGGTGTTTGAAGTGCAAACTATGTGACCGGCTCTCAGCCACTGCAAGGCCGCCTGTGGGGGAGAGAGAACAGACGCGGCTAGCTATGCAAGATATCAGTGTGTGAACCTCGCACCTCTTAGAAGTAGAGTGCAACTGTATTGTGAGAATGATTTAAACCCCCTAGCTTTGATCCTGGGCCATAAAGGCCAGCTAGTGTGTGTGTACCTTATCACTTTCAAAGAACTCTCGTAGCAGTAACATGTATGTATCCAATAAATGAAACTTATTTTCAAATGAAAAGAGTCTATCCATTGTTGGAGCGTCCATGAACCCTACGCTGACACACATAAGGCAAAGGATGACATTAAACCGTTAATTAAACACCCAGGGTGGAAAGTATTGGCTGAAGCAAGAAGTAGAACTAAGACGAGAGGAGTAGCAATTTTAGTACACACAAGGATTGATATTAGGATATTAGATCTCGTTAGTGATAGGGAAGGGAGATATTTGTTCATTAAAGGTAGGTTTCAGAATAGAGTAATAACGCTGATAAATATATATGCCCCAAATACAGGACAGAGGAGATTTTTGAATAAGCAAAAGTTTTTTGAATAAGCAAAAAGTTCAGAAATTCTCAGAGGGAGAAGTTATTATAGCAGGAGACTTTAACATAGATATGACCAAGGAGAAGGAGGCTAGGTGGAAAAGGAATTTGCTAGAAGCGCATGAGGCCTTAGGCTTGGTTCCAAAGCCGACACATTTATCAAGTAGACACAAGACAGCTTCTTGTATAGATTATATATTTCTTAAAAAATCAAATAATTGGGAGTTGAGGAAAGTAACAACCCATCCAATATGGATTTCAGACCAATGTCCACTGAATATAGAACTGGTGATAAAAAACGAGCAAATTGGAAGGACCTGGAGATTTAACAGTATGGTTTTATTAAAAAAAGAAAATAGACAATATATGGAAAATCAAATAAAACAATATTTTAGAGAAAATAAGGGAACAGTGGCCACAAATATTTTGTGGGAAGCAGCAAAGGCAGTGTTAAGAGGTCATTGTATGATGCAGGAGAAAGAAATAAAAAAAGAATGGTATGCTAACAAGACACAGAAACTCCAGGAATTAGGTGCACTGCAGAGCAGTCAAGGTATTAGATTCTGCCCTGATAGGAAAAAAAAGATCGAAGAGATTAAGAAACAATTGGACTTTATGGATTCAAGGTCATTATGGAAAAAACAAACCATGGTAAGAAATGAGTTTCAAAGAGATTCAATAAACTCCGTTAGGAGACTGGCTAATTATCTCAAGACTAGGAAAGAAAAGCAAAAGGTGGAAAGTATAAAGAAACAAGGAAAGGTCATGCAGAACCCGAGAGAGATTAGGCAAGCGTTTCAAGAATTTTATAAAGAGTTATACGCCAGGAGGGATATAACAGAACATATTGAAGAAAGTGGAGAAGTGTTGGAAGACATAGATAAAGAGAGTTTGGAGAAGGAAATAACAGTTCAAGAAATAGAGGAAGTTGTGAACAATTTAAAAGTGGGTAAATCCCCAGGGCCAGATGGCTTTACTGCGGATTTTTATAGGGAGATGAAGGAGTTATTGATCCCCGAATTACAACAAGTGTTTAATGCTATATTGAAGGGGGGGAAAGCTCCCGACTCTTGGAGAATGGCTGAAATAATCGTAATATTAAAACCCCAGAAGGATCCTCGGGAAGTGGGTTCATATAGACCAATAAGTCTACTTAACCAGGACTTCAAAATATTCGCTAAAGTTTTAGCAAATAGGCTAAGGAACATATTACCTTATATAATAAAAGAGGATCAATATGGTTTTGTGAAGAATAGGAGTATTGCACATCCTATAAGGAATATATTAAATGTATTGTACCATAAACATTCTGGGCAACTTGCTTTGCTTAAATTAGATGTATACAAGGCATTTGATACGCTGTCCCATGAATTCTTATGGTCCATAATGAAGAAGTGTGGGATTGGGCCACTATTCTTAAAAGCCATTCAAGAGGTCTATAGGGAGGGGTCAGCAGTGGTAAGAGTAAATAACGAACATACGGATCAGCTCCCAATTGAGAGGGGTGTGAGGCAGGGGTGTCCACTTTCCCCATCCCTGTTTATAATGGCGGTAGAGCAATTAGCAGAAAGGATCAGGAATTCAGGGAGAATAGAAGGCTGTAGAATGGGAAAGGAGGAAATAAAAATCAACTTATTTGCAGATGATATAATCATGACAATATCTAACCCGAAAGAAGCCATTAGGGAAACGAAAATTATTTTAGAGGATTTTGAAGCCATGTCAGGTTTAAGAATAAACATGGGAAAGTCTGAAATAATATACTTTAATGTTGGTTTGGAAGAAAGGAAAGCGATTAATAGGATAACTAATATGGGGATGGGAGTTAAGAAATTTAAATATCTAGGGATAGAAATTTATAAAAATATTAACAGGATAGTGGAGGGAAATTATAATAAAATCTGGGAGAAGATAGAGAGGGATATGCAGCAGTGGGGGGAAAGGACGATGTTTGACCACTAGAGTAAAGAGTGTATCGATGTTCTGGATGCCAAGGTTGTTGTACCTTTTTCCAATGATACCATTGGAGTTAGATAAGCAAAAAATGATTAACTGGAACACTAAAATAAGGGAATGGATATTTGGTAGTAGGAAACTTAGATTCCCAAAAAAATTAGCATACAATCATAAATCGGAACTTGGATGGGGAGTCCCAGATATAGTCAATTATTATGAAGCATTTCAGCTTAAGGCATTATTAGAGATAGAGAAGGAAGGGGATCAGAAATGGATAAGGTTTGAGAATGAAGCTAACAATGGGGTAGGAAAACATGGCATCTTTACGAACATGGGGGCGAAGGAACTTAATTTAAACGTGGGACCAAGGAAAAATGGGCTAAATGTTTGGAAGAAATGGCAACCGAAATGGCTGAATCGGGTATCTAGATGGACACCATTAGAAATGTTGATGGAAGGAGATAAGGAGCATAGGTGGAGCGAACTACTTAAGGCTAAAGGATTTAGAAGGGTAGAAGATTTGTTAATACTAGATAAGTTAAAACCATTACATGAGTTTCAAGAAGTCATAGGAATACAATACTGGCTTAAGGCTACAGGATTGTATACTAAAGTTAAGAAGGAAGTGGAGAAGAGTAATTTAAATGAAGAAGAACCTATGGAAAAGTTTTACAAATTAATGGGCAAAACAAAAAAAGGATTAGTAGGCATCCTAAACAGGAGTATGAATTCAGGCAACGAAGGAGCAATAAGCTACCTTCAACAGTCATGGAGTTTAGAAGGCCAAATAACGAAACGAACAGGAGAGAAGATAATGGAAGGTTTAAAAAAAGTTAAGATACATAAAGTTAGAGAAATGGAATTGAAATTTTTTACCAAATGGTATAGAACTCCGGCTACTTTAGCCAATATGTTTCCTGGGTTGAGCCCTAAGTGTTGGCACTGTAAGAAAGAGAAGGGATGGTATACCCACATGTGGTGGGAGTGCCCTGAGGCCAAGAAACTATGGGATATGGTAGTGGGAATGATAAAGAAATTCTTTCAGGTAGAGCCGAGAATTAACTTTGAACTAATGCAGATGAGTTTATTAGGGAATGAAAAAATAGGGAAGAATAATCAAGATTTACTAAAAGCAATGATATCAGCGGGTAAAGCGGTAATAGCGGCAGGATGGAAGGATAAAAGTAAATGGAAGGAAAGAACTTGGCATAACTATCTCTTTGATTTTGTCCAGTCAGATATAGCTGCTACAATGTCGCAAGAAGAATCATGGGAGGAAAGAAGATCAAGAATCAAAGAAAAGTGGCAGACCTATCTGAAATGGGCGAAGGAAGAAAGGAGAGTGGACATTCAGTGGAAGCTTCAAGTCCTTTGTCCCTGGCTGGAAGAAGAAAAGGATGTATAGAATAAGGGGGGTGGGTTGGGGGAAAATGTAAAATGGATATCAGAAATCATGTAGAGAAATGGATAATGTATAATAATAATAAAAAATATACATTGGGAAAAAAAGCACCCTGTTGAGTCATAAATTGTATGCTAAGCTGTCCAAATGCAAATTTCACAAAACAGAGCTGGACTACTTGGGTTTCCGAGTGTCCGCTAGGGGGCTGGCAATGGACCCAGTAAAAGTGCAAGCCGTATTAGATTGGGCTCCCCCGAGGACACATAGACAACTCCAATCGTTCCTCGGGTTCGCAAATTTCTATAGGACGTTCATACCGAGGTTCGCACAAATCATGCTCCCCTTAACTGAGTTGTTAAAGACAAAGGGGAAGGGCCTGGAAGCCAAGCGACTGGGAGCCCGGTTAAATTGGACATCAAACTGCCAGTCGGCGTTTGATAAATTGAAGCGGCTGTTCACAAGTGAGCCGGTTCTGAGCCACCCCAATGATCTCAAACCCTTCGTGGTGCAATGCGACGCCTCCAATGTGGCCGTCAGGGCCATTCTCATGCAGAAGAATGAGGAAGGGAAACTGAGGCCGTGTGCTTACATTTCAAAAAAGTTTGCGGCAGAGCAAAGAAATTGGTCAGTGTGGGACAAGAAGGCGTTTGCAGTAATGTTTGCCTTAAAAACATGGCGGTCTTGGTTAGAAGGGGCGAAACTGCTGTTTGAAATATGGACCGACCACAAATATCTCGAGGCCCTCACAGGGAAAAGGAAACTGAGGGAAAAACAAATCAGGTGGTCTGGTTTCTTTTCGAAATTTGTTTTTGTGCTAAAGCACATCCCAGGCACAAAGAACTTTCTAGCAGATGCATTGTCGCGCTTGGCCCAGCACAACAGTCAAAGAGAGGAGAGAGTGGACTCGTTAGTTCCGCTCACCCAAGTGGCCGCTGTTGTAACTACATGGTCACAAAAGAAGTTCCAACTACAGGGGTGGGGAACGGAAAGAATGGCAGCAGAGACCAAAAAGGAGGGGGACAAACGGCCAGGGGAAATCCAAAAATGAGAAGATGGGCTTTGGTACAGAGGAGAAAAATTATACGTTCCTAAAACCATGAGATTAGAAGTATTACAGTTCTGCCACTCCAACAAACTGGCTGGGCATTTTGGGTACATCAAGACCTTACATCTGGTCAACAGGCAGTTTTAGTGGCCCTCCATGAAAAAGGATATATCTGAGTTTGTGTATACTTGTCCTATTTGCATAATGGCTAAAAGAAGGGGTGGGCTACTCAAACCGCTGGAGACCACCTCTAGACCCTGGTCGATAGTCTCCATGGACTTTATTGTAGAGCTACTGCTTTGGTGGAAAAGCTTGGCCTTTTTTCACAGAGTTTGCTACGTCATGGTGCGACCGAATTGTCCGGCGGTATAAACGGATAGGCAGGCTGGGCCCACCAACCTTGCCAGCCTAAGAGAAGGAAAACTCTAACATCAAACCCGGGCAGATAGAGCTCGTTAATGTAACACCTACCACCTGGAGGACTCACTGCCGGCGTCCCGGCTTACTGGGCCATGGCAGATGACCCCCAGGTGAAAGGGTGGAGCCAGTACCGCGCACACTGGGCTTCACCTAAAAAATTCCTCTGCGCAGGCCTGAAGGGCATATCCACATACACAACGCACAACGCATCAAGTCCTGCAGCGATGGGCAAGGGGCGAAATGGCAGGTGGAAGGTGCCACTGGAAGCCGCAGTCCCGATCCTGCATGTAGGCGGTTCAGGGTATTGGTCACCTGATGCTAACCCGGAGACGAAAGCATTTTTCGGCAGCACCCTGAACGACCAAGCAGCCTTATCTAGGGATAGCACTGCTTGCTCCACACGGAGAGGGGCCTAGAAAAGGCAGCCTAAACAAAGCTCGTCTCCTCCACCCCAGTTGGCTAGCCGCAGTCAACGGGCATCCTTACTTGCGGTCAAAAAATAACAACAAAGAAAAGGCATGCACCTGCCTCACAAAGTGTGCAAAGACGAAAGCTTGCATGTTGGAACATCAGAACCATGCTTGACACAGTAGACAGTGGTCGCCCTGAACGACGCTCTGCTCTAGTTGCCCACGAACTTCTCAGGTTGAATATCGACATAGCAGCTCTCAGTGAGGTCCGTTTCCCTGAGGAAGGTAGTCTTCAAGAACACGGTGCTGGCTATACCCTCTACTGGTCAGGTAAGTCAAAGGCTGAGAGCCACCTTTCTGGCGTTGGCTTCATGGTCAGGAACTCCATTGCCTCCAAACTCGAAAACCTGCCAACAGGTCACTCAGGTCGCATCATGTCCATGCGCCTCCCACTTCAAAACAAGCAGCATGCAACACTCTTCAGTGTGTATGCCCCAACCCTTCAAGCAGATCCTGCAGAAAAGAACAAGTTCTATGCTGATCTACACAACCTCGTACGGAAGACCCCTACAGAGGACAAGGTGATCATCCTTGGCGACTTCAATGCCAGAGTAGGTAAAGACTCGGAAGCCTGGAAAGGAGTACTTGGCAAACACGGCATTGGCAACTGCAATGATAACGGGCGCCTCCTGCTAGAATTCTGCACGGAGCACCAGCTCACCATCACCAACACTATCTTCCAGCAGAAGAACAGTCTGAAGACAACCTGGATGCACCCACGGTCCAAGCACTGGCACCTTATCGACTACATTCTGGTGCGCCAGAGAGACCTTCGAGATGTCTTACACACCCGAGTAATGCCCAGTGCAGAATGTCATACGGATCATCGTCTTGTACGCTGCAATCTCCGTCTTCACTTTAAACCCACACCCAGGAGAGGAGGTATCCCTCGGAGGAAGTTTCAGATTGGCAGTCTCCAGTCAGCCGAAGTTAAAGCTGCCTTCCAGGCAAAACTCCAGTCAAGAATTGAGGACCCCAGTTGCCCCACAGACCCTTCTACAGAAGCACTCTGGGAACACCTAAAAACTACCATCCTGCAGATCTCTGAAGAAGTCCTCGGGTTCTCCACAAGAAAGAACAAGGACTGGTTTGATGAGAACAATCAAGAGATCCAAGATTTACTGGCGAAAAAGAGATCTGCCTACCAAGCACATCTTGCTCAGCCCTCCTGTCCTGGGAAAAAAGCAACCTTTCGCGCTGTATGTAGCAACCTCCAGCACAAGCTTCGAGACATTCAGAACGAGTGGTGGACCAAGCTTGCTGAGAGAACCCAGCTGTGTGCAGACACTGGTGATTTAAGAGGGTTCTACGAAGCCCTGAAGGCAGTATATGGTCCATCATATCAGACTCAGAGTCCCTTGCATAGTGCAGACGGCCAAGTGCTCCTCACCGACAAGGCATCCATATTGAACCGGTGGTCGGAGTATTTTCAGGTCCTCTTCAGTGCCAACCGCGTAGTTCAAGATTCAGCAATCCACCTCACCCCACTTCAACCAGTGAAAACAGAGTTGGATGAGATCCCCACTCTAGAAGAGACTGTTAAAGCCATCAAGCAACTGAAAAGTGGCAAGGCAGCAGGAGTTGATGGAATGCCACTAGAGATCTGGAAGCATGGGGGCACAGTACTACATAGCTCACTTCACAAAGTACTTGTCACCTGCTAGGAACAAGGCAAATTACCACAGGACTTTCGCGATGCAATCATCATCACCCTATACAAGAACAAAGGGGAAAAGTCAGACTGCTCCAACAACCGGGGGATAACCCTGCTCTCCATCGCAGGCAAAATCCTTGCCAGAATACTCCTGAACAGACTGGTGCCCACTATTGCAGAAGAACTCCTCCCAGAGAGCCAGTGCGGCTTCAGAGCTAACAGGAGCACCACCGACATGGTATTTGTTCTCAGGCAGCTCCAAGAGAAATGCAGGGAACAGAACAAGGCTCTGTATGTGACTTTTGTCGACCTTACCAAAGCTTTCGATACCATTAGCAGGAAAGGCCTGTGGCAAATCTTGGAATGTTTAGGATGTCCCCCAAGGTTCCTCAGCATGATCATCCAGCTACACGAAGACCAGCGAGGCCAAGTCAGACACTGCAACGACCTCTCGGAGCCCTTCCCAATAGGCACAGGTGTAAAGCAAGGTTGCGTTCTCGCGCCAACTCTCTTTACGATCTTCATTAGCATGATGCTTCAAAGAGCCGCAGTAGATCTAGATGATGACGATGGTGTCTACATCCGCTATCGCACCGATGGCAGCCTGTTCAACCTGAGGCGACTAAAGGCCCACTCCAAGAAAATGGAAAAACTCATCCGAGAGCTACTGTTTGCTGATGATGCTGCACTCGTCTCCCACTCGGTATCAGCTCTGCAGCATATGACGTCCTGCTTTGCAGAGGCTGCCAAGCTATTCGGCCTAGAAGTTAGTCTGAAGAAGACAGAAGTTCTCCGCCAGTCTGCACCCCAGGAAGATTATCACCCTCCCTGCATCACTGTGGGTGAATCAGTTCTGAAGACAGTCCAGCAGTTCAGCTACCTGGGGTGCATCATCTCCTCAGATGCTAAGATCGACAAGGAGATCGACCACAGGCTGGCAAAGGCAAACCGTGCATTTGGCCAACTACACAAAAGAGTGTGGAGCAACAAGCATCTGAAAAAAGGCACAAAGATCAATGTTTACAAAGCGGTTGTGATGACAACCCTCATCTACGGCTCCGAATCGTGGGTTTTATACCGTCATCACCTGCGACTCCTTGAGCGCTTTCATCAGTGCTGCCTTCGCACCATCCTCAACATCCACTGGAGTGACTTTGTGACCAACACTGAAGTTCTCAAGCGGGCGGAGGTTACCAGCATCGAGGCACTGCTGTTGAAGACGCAGCTGCGCTGGGCAGGGCATATTTCTAGGATGAAAACCACCGCCTTCCCAAGATTGCCCTGTATGCCGAACTCTCCACCGGCCATCGAAATAGAGGGGCACCAAAGAAGAGGTACAAGGACTCCTTGAAGAAATCCCTTGGCACCTGTCGCATCAACCATCACCAGTGGTCTGACCTAGCCTCAGATCGCAAAGCATGGAGGCACACCATCCACCAGGCTGTCTCTTCCTTTGAGAACGCATGCATAGCTGGTCTTGAGGACAAAAGGAGATTGAGGAAGAATCGCACTGCTACAGCACCAACCCTAAATCAGACTTTTCCCTGCAGCCACTGTGGCCGGACCTGCCTGTCCCGCATTGGTCTTGTCAGCCACCAGCGAGCCTGTAGCAGACGTGGACTATTTCACCCTTCTTAAATCTTCGTTTGCGAAGCCAAGCCGAGAGAGAGAGAGACTGCCCTCGCATGGCAAAACAGTAATATTGGTGGTAGTGTATACTTTTTCCAAACAAGCCCACTTCATTCCTTGTGCCCAACTCCCCACCGCAAAGAAGCTGGCTTATTTATTCTTCAACCACGTAGCCAAGCTACACTCAATCCCCGACAAGGTGATTAGTGACTGCGGCCCGCAGTTCATTGCCAACTTCTGGCAGGAGTTCTGTAAACTGATGGGCATGGAGCAGGGGTTGAGTTCTGCCTACCACCCACAGACGGATGGACAGACTGAGCGTCTGAACGGGCTTCTAGAGCAGTACTTAAGGTGCTATGTAAACCATCAACAATCCAACTGGGTGGATCTATTGCCCTTTGCAGAGTACTGCTATAACAACAGTGTCCACAGCTCCACCAAAGCCTCCCCCTTTCAGATAGTGAGTGGGTATGGGGGAAAGTCCCTCCCCCTGCTACCGGGGGGGGGGGGTAAAGAAAGAGGCGAGCCCTTTTGATCAGTGGTGGGGCACACTGACTAAGAGTTGGAAGGAAATACAGAGGAAAGCCAAAGAAGCTTACAAAAAGCAATATGACAAAAGCCATGTCCCTGCCTGGGATTTCAAAGTAGGAGATTCAGTGTTTGTGTCTACGAAAAACCTTCCACTCTCTCAACCATCCAAAAAGTTGGCTTACAAATACCTGGCTCCTTTTAAGATCAAGAAAGTGATGAATAAAGTTACAGTAGAGCTGGAGTTGCCAAAGATGTTTAGTAAAGTACACCCCGTCTTTCATTGCAGTCTTCTTCGGAAAGACCCTGGTTGTTCCCCTTGGCATCCTCGTCCGGAAGCACCTCAACTTATCCAGACGGGGAGCCAGAGTCAGCATGAGATCCAGAAAATCTTGGACTCAAAGCTTAAACATGGGAAGCTGTATTATCTAATTAGATGGAAGTATTTTCCTCCTAGTGAAAATGAGTGGGTAGCAGAAAAAGATGTGTCAGCCCCTGACCTTATCAAGAAATTTCTATCTAAGCACCCTCAGAGGCCGAGAGGGTCAGCTTAAGAGGGGCAGTATATCAAGATCGACTAAAAACAACTTAAGACTGGGGGATCGTGGCCTAAGCAATAGGCTCTGTTAAAATCATAATGGATCCACTGCTGCTAATGTTCTACCTTAGTTGCTTCCCTTCCCCCCTTTTCTTATTTTGATTTGCGACTGGTGTGAAGGAACTAGTCGGCGCCTTCTCAGGGCCTGAGGTGGGAGAAAGCCTTGCGTAACAAAGAGCATTTGCTAGATATCGCCTGAGAAAGTATCTAGTCTCTCGGCTTGACTTCGCAAACGAAGATTTAAGAAAGGTGCAGAAGTCCACGTCTGCTGCAGGCTCGCTGGTGGCTGACAAGACCAATGCGGGACAGGCAGGTCCGGCCACAGTGGCTGCAGGGAAAAGTCTGATTTGGGATTGGTGCTGTAGCAGTACGATTTTTCCTCAATCTCCTTTTATCCTCAAGACCAGCTATGCGTGCGTTCTCAAAGGTAGAGACAGCCTGGTGGATGGTGTGCCTCCATGCTTTGCGATCTGAGGCTAGGTCAGACCACTGGTGATGGTTAATGCAACAGGTACCAAGGGATTTCTTCAAGGAGTCCTTATACCTCTTCTTTGGTGCCCCTCTATTTCGCTGGCCAGTGGAAAGTTCACCATACAGGGCAATTTTGGGAAGGCGGTGGTTTTCCATCCTAGAAATATGCCCTGCCCAGCGCAGCTGCGTCTTCAACAACAATGCCTCGATGCTTGTAACCTCCGCCCGCTTGAGGACTTCAGTGTTGGTCACAAAGTCACTCCAGTGGATGTTCAGGATGGTGCGAAGGCAGCACTGATGAAAGCGCTCAAGGAGTCGCAGGTGATGACGGTATAAAACCCACGATTCCGAGCCGTAGATGAGGGTTGTCATCACAACCGCTTTGTAAACATTGATCTTTGTGCCTTTTTTCAGATGCTTGTTGCTCCACACTCTTTTATGCAGTCGGCCAAATACATGGTTTGCCTTTGCTAGTTTATTGTCAATCTCCTTGTCGATCTTGGCGTCTGAGGAGATGATGCACCCCAGGTAGCTGAACTGCTGGACTGTCTTCAAAACTGATTCACCCACAGTGATGCAAGGAGGGTGATAATCTTCCTGGGGTGCAGGCTGGTGGAGAACTTCTGTCTTCTTCAGACTAACTTCTAGGCCGAATAGCTTGGCAGCCTCTGCAAAGCAGGACGTCATATGCTGCAGAGCTGATACCGAGTGGGAGACAAGTGCAGCATCATCAGCAAACAGTAGCTCTCGGATAAGTTTTTCCATTGTCTTGGAGTGGGCCTTTAGTCGCCTCAGGTTGAACAGGCTGCCATCGGTGCGATAGCGGATGTAGGCACCATCGTCATCATCTAAATCTACTGCGGCTCTTTGAAGCATCATGCTAAAGAAGATCGTAAAGAGAGTTGGCACGAGAACACAGCCTTGCTTTACACCTGTGCCTATTGGGAAGGGCTCCAAGAGAGCGTTGCAGTGTCTGACTTGGCCTCGCTGGTCTTCATGTAGCTGGATGACCATACTGAGGAACCTTGGGGGACATCCTAAACGTTCCAAGATTTGCCACAGGCCGTTCCTGCTAATGGTATCAAAAGCTTTGGTAAGGTCGACAAAAGTCACATATAGACCCTTGTTCTGTTCCCTGCATTTCTCTTGGAGCTGCCTGAGAACAAATACCATGTCGGTGGTGCTCCTGTTAGCCCTGAAGCCACACTGGCTCTCTGGGAGGAGTTCTTCTGCAATGGTGGGCACCAGTCTGTTCAGGAGTATTCTAGCAATGATTTTGCCTGCGATGGAGAGCAGGGTTATCCCCCGGTAGTTGGAGCAGTCTGACTTTTCCCCTTTGTTCTTGTGTAGAGTAATGATGATTGCATCGCGAAAGTCCTGTGGTAGTTTGCCTTGTTCCCAGCAGGTGACAAGTACTTTGTGAAGTGTGCTTTGTAGTACTATGCCCCCATGCTTCCAGATCTCTCTCAGTGGTCTATCCAGAACAGATATATCAGGGCGATTTTTGAGACCTGAGCGGTATCCTCAGGTGGACTTGTTGGCCACAGCCCTGGCAGGAAGCGATCCAACTTCCCTGGGAGTTGCATTGCAGACTCCTGGGTCAAGCACACTCTTCTATGCACTCCCTCCCTTCCCTCTCCCGAGAAAGGGTATAGGGAAAATTCTAGCCATTCTAACAAATGGTATCCTGGTAGCTCCTTTCTGACCCCATCAGATCAGGTTCTTGGAGCTGCTACATCTAGTGGGCAGGGACTACATACTGTTTCCCCTACCTCAGATCTGCTGACGTATGGCCTGTTAGTGCATCATGATGTAACATGGCAACATTTAATGGTGTGGAGGATTCAACCTTAGGGTGTGCTTTCTCCCAAGGAGTTCTTAGATATTCTGCTACAAGCCTGTAAATCTTCAACTAGGTATTCTTATGATTGAAAGTTGACTCAGTTTGAGTCCTGGGCATTTGCTAGAAGGTAATGTCCTTTTACCTGCCCACTGTCATTGGTTTTGGCATACTTGTTGTCCTTAGTATGGGCTGGTTTAGCAGTATATTCAGTGAAGGCTGTCTGGCAGCTATTGCTGCATTTCATTAGGAAGTGTTGGGGACTATTGATTTTGCTCACAAATTGGCTCAGTGCTTTTAAAAAGGGCTGGCTGATGTCTTCCCCCCTACAACCCGTGTTGTTCCACAGTGGTCTTAAGTATTAGCTGTCCCAATGACATCTCCCTTTGAGCCTCTAGCCTCCTTTTCCTTAGCTTTACTCTCTAGGAAGGAAGGTTTTTAGTGGCTGTTACCTCAGCCAGGAGAGTCAGTGAATTGGAAGCTGTTAGAGTTGATCCACCTTTTCTCAAGGTATTCAGTGATCAGGTTGTATTATGCCAAGTCTAGACTTCCTACCTAAGGTAGTGTCCAAGTTCCACCTAGCACAGGAAACTGTCCTACCAGTATTCTTCCTTGTTCTGGGTTCACAGGCAGAAACATGTGAAATTACTCTTGACATTAGGAGGGCTCTCATAAAGACAAAGTGCTATTTATTTGTTACTGAGGGGTGGGGGGGCAAGAAGGGCAAAGCTGCCTCAGCCCAATATCCAGACAGCTGGTGGTTGCCATCCATTCCTGCTCCAGAGCATCTGGGGAGCTGTGTCTGTCAAGCATCGATATTTCGCAATAATCAAGCTTTTGTTTTTTAATCAAAGACTTGTTTTATTGAAAACTTCATGACTTGCTCCAATGACAGACTCCTTGGAAGTAATGATTGACACAATATTAAATAGTATCTTATAGACTACTTCAAAAGGCAGGGTTACAGATAACTTCAAAATAATAGCATAAGGATGCAAATTGAGCTGAAGGTTCAAAGGCTACTCGCTAGTATCTCTTTCATGACTAAGGAATGTTAACATCTCCATTTCTCACACATTCTCTGCTAGCTGATAAGACATGGCTGTGTGAATCCGGGGGAGAGGCACTTTACACCGTTAATACAAGGTTACACTAAACATCCTGGATTCAGAGGGATTTATTATGCATCCACAGGGGGGAAGGGAGAGAATGGAAGGAAGAGAAGAAAGGTATGGATAAACCAGCACTTAGAAATAGCATGCTTGACAGTGTCCTCTTGATGTTGAAGCACCCTCCATGTGAGCGCAGGGCTCGTCTGCTGCCTTTCATTGAAGAGCTCCCTTTCTGGACATCTGCAGGGAGGTCACCTGGTTAACAAAAGGCACATTTATGAGACCTTGTGCTTTGGGTCTTCAGGCAAGAAAAGGGGCAAGAAAAGGAGCCGTAGATGAGGGTTGTCATCACAACCGCTTTGTAAACATTGATCTTTGTGCCTTTTTTCAGATGCTTGTTGCTCCACACTCTTTTGTGCAGTCGGCCAAATGCACGGTTTGCCTTTGCCAGCCTGTTGTCAATCTCCTTGTCGATCTTGGCATCTGAGGAGATGATGCACCCCAGGTAGCTGAACTGCTGGACTGTCTTCAGAACTGATTCACCCACAGTGATGCAGGGAGGGTGATAATCTTCCTGGGGTGCAGGCTGGTGGAGAACTTCTGTCTTCTTCAGACTAACTTCTAGGCCGAATACCTTGGCAGCCTCTGCAAAGCAGGACGTCATATGCTGCAGAGCTGATACCGAGTGGGAGACGAGTGCAGCATCATCAGCAAACAGTAGCTCTCAGATAAGTTTTTCCATTGTCTTGGAGTGAGCCTTTAGTCGCCTCAGGTTGAACAGGCTGCCATCGGTGCGATAGCGGATGTAGACACCATCGTCGTCATCTAGATCTACTGCGGCTCATTGAAACATCGTGCTAATGAAGATCGTAAAGAGAGTTGGTTCGAGAACGCAGCCTTGCTTTACACCTGTGCCTATTGGGAAGGGCTCCGAGAGGTCGTTGCAGTGTCTGACTTGGCCTCGCTGGTCTTCATGTAGCTGGATGATCATGCTGAGGAACCTTGGGGGACATCCTAAACGTTCCAAGATTTGCCACAGGCCTTTCCTGCTAACGGTATTGAAAGCTTTGGTAAGGTCGACAAAAGTCACATACAGAGCCTTGTTCTGTTCCCTGCATTTCTCTTGGAGCTGCCTGAGAACAAATACCATGTCGGTGGTGCTCATGTTAGCTCTGAAGCCGCACTGGCTCTCTGGGAGGAGTTCTTCTGCAATGGTGGGCACCAGTCTGTTCAGGAGTATTCTGGCATGGATTTTCCCTGCGATGGAGAGCAGGGTTATCCCCCCCTAGTTGGAGCAGTCTGACTTTTCCCCTTTGTTCTTGTGTAGAGTGATGATGATTGCATCGCGAAAGTCCTGTGGTAGTTTGCTGTGCCCAGCAGGTGACAAGTACTTTGTGAAGTGTGCTATGTAGTACTGTGACCCCATGCTTCCAGATCTCTGGTGGGATTCCATCAACTCCCGCTGCCTTGCCACTTTTCAGTTGCTTGATGGCTTTAACAGTCTCTTCTAGAGTGGGGATCTCATCCAACTCTGTTTTCATGGGTTGAAGTGGGGTGAGGTGGATTGCTGAATCTTGAACTACGCGGTTGGCACTGAAGAGAACCTGAAAATACTCCAACCACCGGTTCAGTATGGATGCCTTGTCTGTGAGGAGCACTTGGCCGTCTGCACTAAACAAGGGACTCTGAGCCTGATATGATGGACCATATACTGCCTTCAGGGCTTCGTAGAACCCTCTTAAATCACCAGTGTCTGCACACAGCTGGGTTCTCTCTGCAAGCTTGGTCCACCACTCGTTCTGAATGTCTCAAAGCTTGCCCTGGAGGTTGCTACATGCAGCGCGAAAGATTGCTTTTTTACCTGGACAGGAGGGCTGAGCAAGATGTGCTTGGTAGGCAGATCTCTTTTTCGCTAGTAATTCTTGGATCTCTTGATTCTTCTCATTAAACCAGTCCTTGTTCTTCCTTGTGGAGAACCCGAGGACTTCTTCAGAGATCAACAGGATGGTAGTTTTTAGGTGTTCCCAGAGTGCTTCTGGAGAAGGGTCTGTGGGGCAACTGGGGTCCTCAATTCTTGACTGAAGTTTTGCCTGGAAGGCAGCTTTAACTTCGGCTGACTGAAGGCTGCCAACCTGAAACTTCCTCCGAGGGATACCTCCTCTCCTGGGTGTGGGTTTAAAGTGAAGACAGAGATTGCAGCGTAGAAGACAATGATCCATATGACATTCCGCACTGGGCATTACTCGGGTGTGTAAGACATCTCGAAGGTCTCTCTGGAGCACCAGAATGTAGTCGATAAGATGCCAGTGCTTGGACCGTGGGTGCATCCAGGTTGCCTTCAGGCTGTTCTTTTGGTGAAAGATAGTGTTGGTGATGGTGAGCTGGTGCTCCGTGCAGAATTCTAGCAGGAGGCGCCCGTTATCATTGCAGTTGCCAATGCCGTGTTTGCCAAGTACTCCTTTCCAGGCTTCCGAGTCTTTACCTACTCTGGCATTGAAGTCGCCAAGGATGATCACCTTGTCCTCTGTAGGGGTTTTCCGTACGAGGTTGCGTAGATCAGCATAGAACTTGTTCTTTTCTGCAGGATCTGCTTGAAGGGTTGGGGCATACACACTGAAGAGTGTTGCATGCTGCTTGTTTTGAAGTGGGAGGCGCATGGACATGATGCGATCTGAGTGACCTGTTGGCAGGTTTTCGAGTTTGGAGGCAATGGAATTCCTGACCATGAAGCC